>NW_026947505.1:65382500-65900000 GCF_034190915.1 Cavia porcellus
AATTTCCTGCTGACTTTTGAAAATGGGTTTGGAAGCAGAGTTTTATTAAGAATTTTGAGGAACATTGGTGATATAACTTCTTTGAAAATCTTGCAGGATTCAACAGTGGATCCATCATCCACTGTAGGGCTTTTTTAAATTGGGAGGATTTTTTAAAATTACTGCTTCAATTTCATTGTTTGTTATTTGATTGTTAAAAATTTGTATTTCTTCTTGGTTCAGTTTGGTAATTCATAAGTGTCTATGAACTATCTATTTCTTCGTGATTTTCTAATCTGTTGCAGTGCAAGTTTTTGTAGTAGTAATAGTTGCCAATGATCTGGATTTAGCATCCAGATTTCATCTCATTAAATACTAATGACAGCAATACAATTTTTTTCTATTGTATGTTTGACTAATGTTTATCCAGTTTGTTGATTCTTTCAGAGAACCAGCTCTTCAATTCATTGATTTTTGTAATGTTTTTTGCTTCAATTTCATTAATTTCCACCTAATCTTTATTATGTTGCTTCTTAAGCAGTTTTAGAGTCTATCCTGTTTTTGCTTTTCAGTCCCTCATTAGATTACTTATTTGAACTTGCTGGTTTTTTGCAATGTGAGCAATGGGTGCAATAAACTCTCTTTGTGCTGCTAGCGTTGTGTCCTATAGGTTCTGGTATGTTGTATTTCCATTGGAAACTCTCCCATTTTTAAAATTTGTTTCTCCTATATACACGTTAGTCATTTTGTATGTTAGTTCCGTTATTTTGGGGGTTATCTCTTCTTGGAATTTGCCAAGTTTCTTTACATCTTAATGAAGTTGTATAGCTCTGCTAGCTAATGTTTGCTTTCCTTTCTGTCAGTGCCCTTTCAATGTGCTTTAAGGGATTTGAGAGACCCTCTGGGTTCTTTGTTGCCATGTTTTCTCATGTTTTTCTCTCTGTGTGTCTCTGTCTCTGTATCTCTTTATATATCTCTTTCACATATGTAAATATGTATTAATATATAGTATATATATATTTGAATCATTTTTTTCTTTTTGGTCCCAGGAGCTATGGTTATATTGAGTGAGGAGATTGTCACTGATATGAAGACCTCTTAGATCCTGTTTCCCAGTAACGTGTTCATGGCTTTTTTGGTCTGTGAATAATTTTTACCTCTAGAAACTTTTATATTTAATTAGGTTGGTTTCTGTGTCCTGTGTTTTGAGCTCTGGATGTTTTCCCCAGAAGACCTCCATGGATTTAATGATCTTAATTGATTTAGAGGGTAAATGTTGTACCTGGACTTTTCTATGTCTTCCCTTCACTTGTTTTCTTACCCCTTACATGGCTTAAAGGCTGCTATGCCAGGTTCTGATATCTGCTCCATCCAATGAAATAACAAAAGGGCATTCTTTTCCTCTCCTGGATCCTCAGAGTAGCACTTTGGGAGTTGTTTTCTGATTTTGTGGAAGGTTTATTTCCTTCTACCTTTCTCTGTGGGTGTCTCCTCCTTGCCGCCATGGGAGTATGCTGACAATGGTTGGTAGGGTGCTGAACTTTCCATGTTCTGTGCTTTGCTATTGGAATCTACTGACTCCACTGGATATCTTCTTTTGCTCTCTCATTTTTGGTTTTGCATGGTGGCTCCAGAAAAATGCTTATTGCCTAATCCAGTTTCCATAAGACAATTGTTTCTGCTTGAGGAAGTCTCAGTTTTGTAGGCTCTCCTGAAATCCAAGGTGACCATAGGTTTAGAGCAGTGACTGGAACTCCTTGTACTCATTGGTAATTGATTATTCTGTAAATCCTATATCTTGGTGTTCTCAGTATTGAAGGTGGAGAATATGTTATGTACATTTAGAGCTAATTAAATTTGTCTTGCTGCCTTTTAGACAAATACTCCCATTTAGATTAACATATTGATATGCAGATTTTAGATTAACATATCTATATGCGAAGATGAGCAAGGATCTAAAGTTTTCAGGTGGTAGAGGAGACAGATACAAAATGAAACTCAAACTTTGTTCTGTCTTTTGGCTCGAGTAAAGTATCATTTTTTAAAAAGCAAAATCAGTTTGTAAATTCTGCGTACTTCAGAAAAACAACAACTGCAACAACAATAGCAACAGCAGGTCTGCTCATGCTTATCTTCTGTTCATGTTGATTTGTTTTACTATCAAGAGGTCTATTCGTATGGAAATAGAAGGTTACCTGGGGTGAGAACCTGTACTAAGAAAATAGTTCCATTTAACTTGAATCAGAAAGAAAGCTACAGCTGTTAAGGGCTTGTGTTTCATTTATACTCAGGATATTATTTAAAAGAACTGCACAACAGATGTAGAATTAAGTTTTGTCTCAGGAGATAGTCATTAAAGCAAATATTCTTCACTACTAAAAGACATTTAAAAGGATGCATAAGCAGTATGGAAAATTGGAAAGAAAGTGGCAACTCTTATCCCTAACCTCTCTGAAACTCAAGACATCTCATTTGGTTCCTTTCTAAATTTCCATAGCCTTTCTCAAAGTTTACCAAAACTGGGTCCATCAATGTATTTTTTAGGCTCCAAATCAGAATAAAAGCTGGCTCTTCAGTGGTATATTTACTTCTAGTATCCACCCAGAAAAATTGTAGCATTGACTAAATGCTTTATTTTGCATAGAGAGGTAAAATTTAAATGACATTAGGAATAATAATATTTTAGGTGATAAGGTTATGATGACCAATATATATTTATCTCTGATTCATTTTGCTCAAAAAAATACTTTGTTAATCCAGCACAGTTGGTATGACTTTTACTTTTTTATTTTTAAGATAGCAATTTTTTTTAAAGAAAATTCCTCTTCATTTACAACTATTTCTCAGGAGTTCCTTGCTTTGAAGTGGTTGAAAAATAGTAGCTACTATATTAATCCAGATCAGTATTGAGAACAAGAATTAGAGCAACATCAGTGAAATAGAAAATAGAATATATCTAATTGTTTTTATTTTATTTTATTTTTTTAAAATTTTATTTGAAAGGAAAAAGAGAAAAAACAAAACCAAACAAAACAGTGTAAGGGTACAAGTAATACAGAACTACAAAAGAAAAACAAACAACAACAACAACAAAAAAACAAACAGTAAGAAATCACCAGTTAATAGATTACACATTATCATCTTAGAGATAGTTGCTCAAGTCACAGGATCAAAGCATACAAAGTGGACATTCAAACAGTGAGACTGCAAACAGTTGTGTTCAATGATCCAACCAAACATTAATATGGTCAGCTATTTAACACTCTTAAACACACTTGCAGTTATATCCTTTAGAGCACTTTTTGTTTCCTCTCTTTTTTACAACAAAATTGACACATTTTGGGTTTTATTACTCCCATAGTTCTTATTACATTTTTTTGGAAGAGAATAAAGTCAAACATGGCAAAACAAAGCTGTCAGTCAAAACCAAGGAGAGACATAGCACATGATGTAAAAACAGAGTACATGGTTATCAACAATGGTTACCATAAGGCCTCTTGCTTTCTTAAAAAGAATTGTCTATCTCATTAGGTATTATAAAGTTGAACAAAAACAGTAGAGAACAAGACCAATAAAACATCAACCTTGTAAACATTACAGGAATTCAAAAGAAGATAATAGTCAAACCAGAATGGGCATCATAGTGAATCTTATTGCCTTCAAAGTAGTTGCCTATATCCTCAAACTTGATATTATTATAGAGAATGGAACAGAGTCTAATTGGTCAAAACAAGATAGTGGGAGTATTACAGGACTTCCAATCAAGTTAATAGGAAATCAAAAAAGTTACTATAATATATCCTACTAATTTTTTTGATTTTTCCCCTTAATTAAAAAAATCATAAAAAATAACTAAATAATTTTTTTTAATGAATAAGGGAGAGATTGAGATAAAAGAGGACACAACAACATAACCATGCAGGTCAAAGCATGACAGTTTCAGCAACCTAGTGCTTCACCACCAAATAACCCGACTTAATAGTAGTTACCATAGTGTCCTTTTCCTTGAAATATTTGAATGTAACTTCATATATTATAGCATCAAATATATCAGGTCAGTATAAAACCATTCAAGTGGATGAAAGCTTTGTAGGGTATTTAGAACCAGCTAACAGAAAACGAACAGTGGTTTCTATATTATCTCTTTGCCTATAACAATTTTTGTTTATACTATCACATACAATAAAATCTAGCAAGATACATCATGATAAAAACAGTGGAGACAGAAGAGCCATAGTTTGGTGGGGCTTCAAAACAAGATGATAGTAAATCAGCACTAGCTATTATGATGACTTGTTTTCTCCAAAACAGCTATTCATTTCATCACAGGCAATAATATCAAGCAGCCCAGAATAAAGCCATTCCAATTAATAAATGAAAACTTTATAAGGCTTCAAGGCCACATAATGGGGAATCATGATGACCACATACTTTTATATATTTGAATCATTTCTTACATTAGGGAAACTATTTGGTATTCACACATGTGAGATTGATTTATTTCACTTATGAATATGGTCTCAAGCTGCACCCATTTCTTGATAAATATCTCAATGTGATCCTTCTTTATAGCTGAGTAGTACTCCATTGTATAGAAATACCTTAACTTTTTTAGCCATTCCTCAGTTGATGGACACTTGGGTTGTTTCCAAGATCTGGTGATGACAAATTGTGCTGCTAAAAACATAGGTGCACATATATCACTGTGGGATGATGCTTTGAGTTCTTCTGGGAATATGCCTAGAAGTGGAATAGCTAGAACGAATGGCACTTCCAATCCCAGGTTTTTGAGAAATCTCCAGACTGACTTCCACAAAGGTTGTACGAGTCTACACTCCCACCAACAGTGCAGGAAAGTTCCTTTTTCCCCACAGCCTCTCCAGCACTTGTTGTTGGTGGTTTCCTTGATCCTGGCCATTCTTCATGAGTGAGATGGAATCTCAGTATGGTTTTAATTTGCATTTCTCTACTGATCAATGATCATGGATATTTTTTCATGTATTTATTTGCCATTTGTATTTCTTCATCTGAGAAGTGCGTATTCATCTCAGATGCCCATTTTTGGATTGGATCTTTGGATTTTGGGGGTCTGTATTTTTTTAATTCTTTATATGTTTTAGACAAAAGTCCCTTGTCTGAGGGGGAGTTTACTAAGATCTTTTCCCAGTTTGTTGGTTTTCTTTTCCCTATGCTAGAGATTTCTTTTGACATGCAGAAACTTTTTAATAAGAGGTGGTCTCAGTTATTGATTCTGGGAAGTATTTCTTGTGCGTTTTGAGTCCTGTACATGACTTCTCTTCCTATCCCTATGTCTTCAAGGTTTCTACCCAATTTGTCTTCTAATAGATTTAGTGTTTCTAATATTCAGATCTTTGATCCATTTAGATTTTAATTTAGTACATGATGATAGGCATGGGTCTAATTTTAGTTTTCGGCAAATGGAGAGCCAGTTTTTCCAACACCATTTATTAAAGAGACTGTCGTTCTTCCAGTGAACCTGCTTGGCTCCTTTATCAAAGATAAGGTGGTTGAGTGTGTTTGTAGCTGTGGTTGTATCTTCTAATCTATTCCACTGATCTTCAGGTAAGGACTTAATTGCTTTTTCAATTTCATTGATAAAAATTGGTAATTCTGCAGTTTACATCTTCTTGACCTAGGTTTGGTACTTCATATGTTTCTAGGAATCTGTCTATTTCTTCTGTGTTATCAAACCTTTGAGAGTAGAGGTTTTGAAATATGTGTTGATGATCTTCTGTATTTCTATAGAGTCTGTAGTGATTTCACCTTTTTCATTTTTTATTGCATGAATTTGAGCTGTTTCTTCCCTTTTTAAAATAAGGTGGGCTAGGGGCTTATCAATTTTATTTATTCTTTCAAAGAACCAACTCTTTGATTTGTGGTTCCTTAGATTGTTTTCTTAGTTTCTATTGCATTGATTTCTGCTCTGATTTTTATAATTTCCTCTCTTCTTTTGGCTTTGGGCTTGACTTGCTCTTCTTTCTCTAGATGGTTGAGGTGTAACATCAGGTTATTTATTTCTATTCATTCTATTTTTCTGATGTGGGAACTCAGTGCAATAAATTTTCCTCTGAGGATGGCTTTCATTGCATCCCACAGATTCCGGTAAGTTGTATCTGCATTTTCATTTTCTTGTAGGTATTGTTTAATTTCTTCATTAATTTCTTCTGTGATCCACTGATTACTCAAGAGTGTATTATCCAGTTTCCGTGTGTTTGTGGGATTTTTGCAGTATCTTTTATCATTAATTTCTAACTTTAAAGCACTATGATCTGATAACATGCAAGGGATGATTTCAACTCTTTTGCATTTGCTTAAACATGTTCTGTGAGCTAATATATGGTCTCTTTGAGAGAATGACCCAGGTACTTCTTAGAAGAATGTGTATTCTCATGTTGTTGGGTGGAATATTCTGTATATGTCTATCAAATCCATTTGTTCACAGATGTGATTCAGTTCTGTTATTTCTTTGTTCATTTTATGTCTGGTTGATCTGTCCCTTAATGTCAATGGTGTGTTAATGGTTCTCTGTTACAATTGTGTTACTGGTAATTTGATTTTTCATTTCTGTTAATAGTTGTTTTATATTATTGGATGCTCTGGAGTTTAGTGCATATATATTTAAGATAGTTATCTCTTCCTCTTGGAGTTTTCCCTTAATGAGTATGTAGTGACCTTCTTTGTGTTTTCTGATCATTGTTGGTTTAAAGTTCACATTGTCTGCAAACAGAATGGCTACTCCTGCTTTTTTTTTGGATTCCTGCTGCATGAAGTATTGTTTTCCATCCTTTGACTTTCAGTCTGTGAGTATCCTTCTGGGTTAGATGGGTTTCCTGTAAACAGCATATGGTTGGATTTTGTTTCTTGATCCATTCTGCTAGTCTGTTTCTTTTGATTGGTGCATTGAGACCATTTACTTTAATGGTTATAACTGTTATATGCTGTTTTATTGTTGACATGTTATCTTTCTGCTATTGCATCTTTATCTTTCTGTACTATTTAATTAACTGCTTTGCTTAGTGTTTTTTTCCTTTTTGTATCTAAACTGTCTCTCCATATTTTTTCAGGGTTGTCTTGGTGTTCATGAAGTTCTTCAGTGTTCTTTGTCATGGAAGTATTGTATTTCACCATCAAATTTGAATGATAGTTTTTCAGGGTACATCATTCTAGGTGGGAAATAATTTTGCTTTAGTATCTGGAATACTTCACTCCATGCTCTTCTTAACTTCATTGTTTGTGCTGAGAAGTTCGCTGTGATTCTGATAGGTTTTCCTTTATAAGTGATCTGTCTTTTCTCTCTGACAGGTTTTAATAACCTATTCTTTTGTTGGATTTGTGGGACGGTGATTATTATATGTCTGGGTGTAGTTTTATTTTGCTTATGACTATTTGGAGTTCTATAAGCTTCCCTGAACCTGATGTTGGTTTCTGATCTCATGCTTGGGAAATTTTCAGCTATTACTTCTCTAAATATCCTCTTGACATCCTTTATGTTGTTCCCTTCTTTTTCATTCATTCCTATCAATCTTATGTTGTTTTTCTTTGCATCATCTTAGAATTGTTGGATTTGTATTTCCTGATTCCTTGTTATTTTTAAAAGATCTTTCCTTTCCCGTTCACTATCTGCAATCCTGTCTTCAAGGTCTGAAATTCTATCTTCACTTTCTTTTTTTTTTTTGTCTTTTTCATTTTTATCAGTACCAGGGATTGAACTCACGACTCCCTTCTTGCAAGGCAAGTGCTTATGCCACTGAGCACCTCTATCTTCACTTTCATTGAGGCGGTTTTTACAGCTTTCAGTGGAGTTTTTGATTTCCTGTATATCTCTGTGCATCTGCTTTATGTATTCTATTTGGTTCTATATTGCTCATCTAGGGATTCTATCTTTTTGTTTAGCTCTTCCAATTTTTAAACTGTGTTTTCTTTAGATATATTCAGAATCTCTTTCATTTCTTTTATCATTTCTTCTTTTACCTGGGAGATTATTTCAAGTTTGAATTGCTTTAAAGCTTCCTGAAGTTGCCTGTTTATTTCAGTAGCTATTATGTCCAATATTTAAAGTATATGGCATATATTTTCTTCTATATACATCACTCCTAGGGTTTCTTGAGGTAGGCTGGAGGTTTGAGGTTGTAATTTGGTGTTTTGTTTTGTCATTTTCTTATATTTCTTTGTTTCAGGTGTTATTTGAAAGCTTCCTCAGGGTCTGTTGGAAATCCACTTCTATATTCGCAGCTCCTGGGACTCTGGCACCCAGTTCCCTCAGGCTGCTGGGTCTCTCGAACCAGTGGCCATCTTCTGCCTGCTTAGAACTCCATAGTTCCAGATAGGCTGGGGTCCATGGACACTGTGCGCCTGCCTGCGTGCTAGAAACTCCACAGTTCTCCGAGTGCAGCTGGAATGGGGAGGCAGATGTAGGCGCCTGGGACCTACTTAGCCACTTCATTACACCTGGAAGGCTTGAGGGTCCCGAACAGGATGGGCTAGGGGCAGAGTGCACTGGGCACTTACCGCAGGCCGCAGGGCCTCTGAAACTGGTGGTGCTTGCCTGCTTACTTAGAAAAATCCTAATTCTGTTTTAAAATAAGTTTATTGCTTTTGTGGCAAGACAAATTACAACAAAAAGAGTAAACTGAATTGCTCAAGCTTTATCATGTGAAGGACATGCAAAGAATAACTCAAATTTCACTGCTTATCTCAGACCTCTCACCTTAAAAAGATTCCTTTCCTTATTGGAGAAATTGCCATGGAGTTGCTTGTATTTCCTCAACATGTCCATTCATGCCAGTCTCCACTGCTCTGTCTGCTTCTTGTCTGCCATGCCATGAACTGTTTCTCCATGCCAATCTGCCTTGGAACCAGCAGACTATGGAATGAAACCTCTACAAACTGTAAGCCAAAATATACCTGTTTTCTTTTAACTTGTGTGTCCCAGCAGTGAGAAACTAACAGTGGTAAACTTCTCTACATGATTTAGATTATTAAATGCAATATAGTTTGCAATTTTAAAAATTAATATTTGAACACATGACATGATTGTTGTTTATTTACACACCCAAGTTCAGATGGAAAAGAAAGCTGAATGAGCATATTGATAACTGTATTCCTTCTTTTCTTTCTTTCTTTCTTTCTTCCTTCCTTCCCTCCTTCCTTTCTTCCTTCCTTCTTTTCTTCTTTCTTTCTTTTGTCTGTTTGAAACAAAGTTTAACTATGCAGTTCCGGCCAGCCTTGAACTGACTTTGTATCCCAGGCTGCTCATGAACTCATGGTGATCCTCTTACCTAGGGCTTCCCAAGTGCTGGGATTAGAGATGTGCACCATTTCACCTGGCCTGATTTTATTCTTTATGGAGTGCTTTTTAATGTTTTCTAGACAATTTTTCTAATCAGGAACAAAACAATACAAAGTAGGCCCCAGGAGAATTTGAGATCCTAGCTTCCAATGGTCAGGGACCCACCTGGCTTGCAGCCATGCTGGACTGGGATCTGCAGGTTTCAAGGCCAGTCTGGGTGTGCCTAGTGACCTTCTTTCAATCTAGGGAGCTTCACAGCCAGAGGAGGAAGCTAACCTGCCTGAGGAGGTTTCAGGCCTGCCTGCGTCATGCCTGCGAACTTCTTTCAATCCTGGGAGCTTCACTGCTCAAGGAGGGAGCTACACTGCCAGAGGAGGTTCCAGTCTGCCTGGGCTGGACCCAGTGACCTTTCAATGCAGGGAGCTTCACTGCCAGAGGAGTCCCAGGAGCCCAGGACATATAAGACGGTATCTAACACTCCCAGGGGAAGCTTTGAAACAACACTTGAAATACAGAAATATAGGAAAATGGCAAAATGAAAGACAAAAATGCAATATAAAACATATAACCCATCCCAAGGAAGCTTAGGAGACATGTACATAGAAGAAAACATATGCCATACACCTGAAATACCTGAAATAATAGTAACTGGAATAAAGAGGCAACTCCAGGAAGCTTTAAAGGAATTCAAAGTAGAAACAATTTTCCAGGTAAAAGAAGAAATGATAAAAGTAACAAAAGAGATGCTGAACACATCTAAAGAATAAACAGTTAAAAAATTAGAGGAACAAACCAAATGACAGAATCCCAGGATGAACAATATAAGAAAATACATAAAGCAGATTCAAAGAGATGTACAGGAAATAAAAAATACCACTGAAAGTTATAAAAATGCTTGAACAAAAGTGAAGATAGAATTTCAGATGCCAAAGACAAGATTGCAGCAAGTGTACAGGAAAGAAAAGATTTGTTAAAAATAGCAAGGAATCATGAAACACCAATTCAACAGCTACAAGATGATTCAAAGAAAAACAATATAAGATTGATAGGGATGAATGAAAAAGAAGGGGACAACAGAAATGATATCAAGAGGTTATTTACAGAAGTAATAGCTGAAATTTCCCAAACGTGAAAATGGAAACTGACATTAGAATTAGTGAAACATACAGAACACCAAATAGTCATAACCAAAAAAAAATTACACCCAAACATATAATAATCACCATCCCAGAAATCCAACATGAGAATAGAATATTGAAAGCTGTTAGAGAGGAGAGACAGATCATCTATAAATGACAGAATCACAGTAGACTTCTCAACAGAAAGAATGATGTCAAGAAGAGCATGGAGTGAAGTATTTCAGATCCTAAAGGAAAATGATTCCCACCGTAGACTAATGTATCCTACAAAACTGTCCTTGAAAATGGAGAAATAAGATACTTCCATGACAAAGAACAGCTGAAGAACTTCATGATCAACATGCCTACCCTGCAAAGAATACTGAAAGACAGTGTAGATACACATAAGAAAAAACCTCTAAGCAAGGCAGACAATTAAACAGAATGGAAAGATAAAGATGCAACAGCAGCAAGATAACATGTCAACTATAAGCCAATATATAACAGTTATAACCACCAATGTAAATGATCTCAATTCACCAAATAAAAGAAAAAGACTGGCAGAATGGATCAAGAAACAATATCCAACCATATATTGTCTACAAGAAACCCATCTAACCGAAAAGTATATTCACAGACTGAAAGTCAAAAGGTGGAAAACAATACTTCATACAAGAAGTAAAAAAAAAAAAAAAAAAAAAAAAGTAGGGGGAGTTATTCTATTTTCAGACAATGTGAACTTCTAACCAAGAATGATAAGATGAGATAAAGAAGTTCACTGCATATTAGTTAGGGGAAATCTTCAAGAGGAGGTGATAACAATCTTAAATACATATGCCCCAAATTCCAAAGCACCTGGTTATATAAAGCAAGTATTAATAGAAATGAAAAATCAAATTAGCAAATAACACTATTATAACAGAAGACCTTAACATACCATTGACACTGAGGGACAGATCAATCAGACAAAAAAAAAAAATCAGCAAAGAAATAACAGAAGTGAATCATACCTGTGAATAAAAATGGACTTCATAGACATATACAGAGTGTTCCATCCAACAACATCAGATATACATTCTTCTTAGCAGTACATGGGACATTATCTAAAGTAGACCATATACTAACCCACAGAATATATTTACGTAAGCACAGAAGAATTGAAATTATCCCAGCATGTTATCGCATCATAGTTCCATGAGACTAGAAATTAATGATGAAAGAAACTGCAAAAACCCCACAAACACCTTGAAATTGAATAATATACTCTTGAGCAATCAGTGGATAACAGAGGAATTAAAGAAGAAATTAAACAACACCGACAAGCAAATGAAAATACAAATACTTGTTACCAGAATCTCTGGGATGCAATGAAAGCCGTCCTAAGATGAAAATTTATTGCACTAATTTTCCACATCAGTAAAACAGAATGAACACAAATAAACAATCTGATGTTAAACCTAAAACATCTAGAAAAAGAAAAGCAGGTCAAGCCCAAAGCCAAAAGAAGGAAGGAAATTATGAAAATCAGAGCAGAAATTAATACAATAGAGAGAAAAATCCAAAGAATCAATGAATCAAATAGTTTGTTCTTTGAAAGAAGAAATAAAATTGATAAGCCATAGCCCACCTTATCAAAAAAAGGAAAGAAAAAGCTCAAATTCATGCAATAAGAAATGAAAAAGGTGAAATCACTGCAGATAGTGTGGACATACAGAAGATCATCAATGCCTATTTCAAAACCTCTACTCTCTTAGATTTGATAACTCAGAAGAAATGGATGGTTTCCTAGAAACATATGAAGTACAAAAGCTGGGTGGAGAAGATGTAAAACTGCTGAATAACCAATTTCTATTAATGAAATTGAAAATGTAATTAAGTCCTTACCTACAAAGAAGAGCCCAGGCCCAGGAGGATTCACTGTGGAATTCTACAAGAAATACAAAGAAGACTTAATGCCCACACTCCTCAAAATCTTCAATGAAATCAAAAGGGAAGCAATTCTTACTAAGTCATTCTGGAAGCAAATATTACTCTAGTACCAAAACCTGAGACAGACCCAACTAAAAAGGAGAAATACAGACCCATCTGCTTAATGAACACACATGCAAAAATCCTCAGTAAAAATATTGGCAAACAAGTTGCAGCAAATCATCAAGAAGAATATACACCACAACCAAGTGGGATTCATCCTAGGCATGCTGGGATGGTTCAACATACATAAATCAATAAATCAAATAGAGCCAAAAGTAAGAATCACATGATCATTTCTATAGATACAGAAAAAGCTTCTGATAAGGTCCAACACTGATTCATGATAACAACCTTACAGAAAATTGGAATAGATGATCTTTACCTCTGTATGATAAAGGCCATCTATGACAAACCAACAGCCAGCATCATATTAAATGGCCCAAAACTGAAGGTCTTTATCTGAAAATCAGGCATGATACAAAGATGTTCCTTATCACCATTCCTATTCAATATAATACTGAAATACTAGCAAGAGCAATTAAACAAGAGAGAAATAAGAGGGGTATAGATAGGAAAAGAGGATGTAAAATTATCATTATTTGCAGATGACACGATACTCTACATAGAAGACCCCCAAAACTCCATTGAAAGATTCCTAGATATAATAAACCAGTTCAGCAATGTATCTTGATACAAAATCAATACTCAAAAATCAATAGCATTTCTATACTATTAATAAAAATATCTCAGAGACAGAGAAATAACAGAAGCTACACCCTTCACACTGGCATCCAAAGAAATGAAATACTTCAGAATCAATCTCAGAAAAGAAGTAAAAAATCTATACAGGGAAAATTATAATACCCTGAAAAAGAAATTGAAGATCCTCTCAGAAAATGGAAAGACATCCCTTATTCATGGATAGGAAGAATAAATATTTTAAAAATGGTCATTCTCTGAAAACTGTTATAAAGATTCAATTCAATCCCAATGAAAATACCATCGACATACCTCATAGATCTAAAGAAATCACTCTTAAAAAGTTAATCTGGAACCACAAGAGAACTATTATGACAAAGGCAATTCTAAGCAGCAAAGGCAAGGCAGGAGGCATCAAAATTCCTGACTTGACGTTATACTACAAAGCTCCTATAGTAAAATCAACATGGTACTGGAATAAAAAACAGAGCGCAAGATCAATGGACTAGATTAGAAGATACAACCACAACTATAAACACACTCAACAACCTTATCTTTGACAAAGGGGCCAAAAATGTTCAACAGAAGAATGACAGTTTCTTTAATAAATGGTGGTGGAAAAACTGGCTCTCCATATGCCAAAAGCTAACACTAGAACCATGCCTATCTCTACATACTAAACTAAAATCTAAAAGGATCAAAGATATTAATATTAAATCAGAAACACTAAGTCTGTTGGAAGATAAATTAGGTAAAAACCTTTAAGACATTGGGGTAGGTGGAGAATTCCTGAACAGGAATCAAACCACATGGGAACTATGTACCGGAGTCAGTAGCTGGAATCACGTCTTATTAAAAAGTTTCTGTGTGTCAAAAGAAATGTCCAACATAGTGAAAGGAAAACCCACAAACTGGGACAAAGTCTTAGTTAACTGTCCTTCAGACAAAGGACTTCTGTCTAAAACGTATAAAGAATTAAAAAAAATCAGACCCCCAAAATTGAATGACCCAATCCAAAAATGGGCATCTGAGATGAATACACAGTTCTCAGATGAAGAAATAAAAATGGCAAATAAATACATGAAAAATGTTCACTACCATTAGTCATTAGATAAACACAAATTAAAACAACCCTGAGATTCCATCTCACTCCATAAAAATGGCCAAGATCAAGAAAACCATCAACAACAAATGCTGGAGAGGCTGTGGGGCAAAAGGAACTCTCCTTTACTGTTGGTGGGAGTGTAGACTGGTTCAACCACTGTGGAGGCCTGTCTGGAAATTTCTTAAGAAGCTGGGATTGGAAGTCCCATTTGTTCCAGCTATTCCACTTCTAGGCATATCCCAGAAGAACTGAAAACATCACACCACAGTGATATATGTGCACCCATGTTTATAACAGCACAATTTGTAAAGCCAGATCTTGGAAACAACCATCAACTGGGGAATGGATAAAAAAGTTGTGGTATTTTTATACAATAGAGTACTACTCAGGTATAAAAATGATCACTTTGAGATATTTATAAATAAATGGATGCAACTTGTGATTGTACTGATAAACAAAATAAATCAAACTCGCATGAATACCGTATAGTCTCCCTAGTGTAAGGAATGGTAAGAGTACGTAAGAGTTTACGATAATCATGATTTCCCATTCCATTGCTTTGAAGCCTTATAATGTTTTCATTCATTAATTCGAATGGAATTTATGCTGGTCTGTTTGATTTTATTATCGGTGACAGTATGCACTGTTATTTTGAAGAAAACAATACATTACAATGACCAGTGCTGATTTAACATTATGCTAGTTACTCTCAATTACTGGTTGTCTTCTTGTGAAATATTGTGTTGCTTACATTGTTCTGTTGTCATCTGCTTTGTTATGTCCTATTTTGTCTTAATCTCTTTAAGATAAAAAAGAAAAAATATAAAGTAAAAATTTAAGATAAAACAATCATTTTTTATAAGAATTTAAATATTATATAAATTTTTGTATTTACATTTTCTTGTAAAACAATGTATTTTATTGAGTATTGTGTAAAAATAATTTTTAAAAAAGGAGGATAAAGTGAATAAGTATTTTACTAAATTAAAATACATATTATAAAATAGGTGATTTTTCTCTTGTTTATAAATATTTTATGTTATTAGAATGTGTTTAATGTGTAAATTTAACCCTAAATGTGATAATAATAATAAGGTGAGGGCTCCTGGAGGTGACTAGATCGTAAGTGTGAATAAGATTAGTGCCTTGTGAAAAGTGACAATGTTTGTCCTTATTTCCATCACATGAGGGTGCAGTTTAGTTTTATCTTAGGGAATAGGTACATGTCCATTAAACATCTGATTTATTTTACTATATTCCCTTTCTTGTCCCTCCCTCCCTATATCACTAGATCCCTTGTCCTCATTTTCATTATTATAGTTATTTTTAGTTCATGATCATGACACATAATATTTACATTTTTGTGAGTATTTTCTACCTATACATGATATATTCCTTCCTCTGCCGCTACCCTTTTTGGATCTCTGCTTATATTTATAGTGTTTAAACTTGTGTGTTGGATTTATTTCACTAATATTATATCTTCCAAGTGTATCTAGTTTACCTTTCTTTTTAGCTGAGTAGTATTCCATTTGGTATAGATAATATCTTTCCATTTCCATTCTTCTGTTGATGGACATACACTGTTTTCAGGATTTAACTATTATGAACTGTGCCACTATAAACATTGACATGCATGTATTACTGTTATATGATATCTTTAGCTCTTTTGGGAAAACACCTGGAAGGGGAATTTCTAAATTTAGTTCTTTGAGAAATCTCCATGCTGATTTCCATAATAGTTGTGCTAGTTTACATTATCACTAACAATTTGGAAGGGCTCCTTTTTCACCACAGCACATGCCAGCATTTGTTAGATTTCTTACTGATTGCTGTTCTTTGTGGTATAAGATGACATCATTGTGTTGTTTTAGTTTAAATTTCTCTAATTTCAAGAGATATTGAAAATATTTTCAAATGTTTATTGGACATTTGTGATTCTTTAAAAATACTTTTATTCTCACATTTTGTAGTACATCATAATTATAAGACCTTACAAAGTTAATTATCATATACAGATTACAAAAAAGACTAGCAGGAAAAAGAATGTATAAAACATGTAAGACAATTGTATTGTCAAGGTACTCTTCTAGATACATAACATGTGATGGATTAAATAACTTTTTCCCTCTCTTTTTTCCTATTATCTTTTTTTTTCAGGACACAACAATTTAAGCAACATAGTGTTTCACCACAAGACAACCCGACATAATATTAGCTACCATAGTTTTTCTTTCCTTGAATTATTTGAGTATACCTTCATACACTATACTATCAAACATAACAACACAGTGTAAAACTATTCAAGAGAATGAAAATATTACAGGGCATTCAGAACCAACTAACAGAAAATGAACAATGGTTACTATATTGTCTCCTTGTCCATAAAAAATTTTGCTTATACTATAACATATAATAAAATCCAATAAGATACAACATGATAAAACTGATAGGCACAGAACAAAAGCTTGGTGGGACTTCACAAGATGATATTAAAGCAGCACTAGCAATTATAATATCTTGTTCTCTTCAAAATAGTTGTTCATACCATCACACACAATAAAATCAAACAACTCAGAATAAAACCATTCCAATTAATGAGTGAAAACATTATAAGGCTTCAAAACAATATACTGGGGAATCATGATTACCACATACTTTTACATATACTTACCATTTCTTACACTAGGAAACCATTTGGTATTTATACACATGAGTTTGATTTATTTCACTTATGAGTATGGTCTCAAGATGAGTCCATTTCTTTATAAATATTTCAATGTGATCATTCATTATAGCTGAGTAGTACTGATTGTATAAAAATACCACATCTATTTTATCCATTTCTCAGTTGATGGACACTTAGGTTGTTTCCAAGATCTGGCTATTACAAATTGTGTTGCTATAAACATTGGTGTACATATATCAATGTGGTGAGATGTTTTCAGTTCTTCTGGGATACGCCTAGGAGTGGAATAGCTGGAACAAATGGGACTTCCAATTCCAGCTTTTTAAGAAATCTCCAGACAGGCCTCTACAATGGTTGTGCCAGTCTACACACTGACCAACAGTGCAGGAGAGTTCCTTTTTCCCACATCCTCTCCAAAATTTGTTCTTGGTAGTTTTCTTGATCCTGGCCATTCTTTCAGGAGTGAGAAGAAATCTCAGCATTTCTCTAATGAATAATGATGATGAACATTTTTTCATGTATTTATTTGCCATTTTTATTTCTTCATCTGAGAATTGTGTATTCATCTCAGATGTCCATTATTGGATTGGGTTTTTAAATTTTGCGGATCTGATTTTTAAAAATTCTTTATATGTTTTAAACAGAAGTGCTTTATGTGAGGGATGGTTCACTAAGATTTTTCCCCAGTTTGTAGGTATTCTTTTCACTATGCTGGAGATTTCTTTTGATGTGCAGAAACTTTTTAATAAGACATAATCCCAATGATTCTGGGAAGTATTTCCCATGCAGTTTGATTCCTGTTCATGAATTCTCTACCTACTCCTATGTCTTCAAGGTTTTGACACAATTTGTTTTCAAATAGATTTAGTGTTTCTATTTTAATATTCAGATCTTTGATCCATTTAGATTTTAATTTGCTACATGGTGATAGCGTGGGTCTCGTTTTAGTATTTGGCATATGGAGAGCCAGTTTTTCCAGCACCATTTAATAAAGAGACTGTCATTCTCCCAGTGAACATGTTTGGCCCCTTTGTCAAAGATAAGGTAGTTGAGTGTGTTTGTAGTTGTGGTTTTATCTTCTAATCTATCCTATTGATCTTCAGGTCTGTATTTATTCCATGTTCATTTTATACAGTTGCTTTTAGTAAAACTTCAAGTCAGAGATTGTGATGCCTCCTGCCTTGCCTTTGCTGTTTATAATTGTCTTTGTCATTTTAGGTATCTTGTGGTTCCAGATGAATTTTAAGAGTGATTTCTTTAGATCTATAATGTATGTTGATGGTATTTTCCTTGGGGTTGCATTGAATCTGTATAACAGTTTTGGGAGAATGACCATTCTCACAATATTTATTCTTCCTATCCATGATCAAGGGATGTCTTTCCATTTTCTAAGATGCTCTTCATTTTCTTTTTTAGTGTATTATAATCTTCCCTATAGATCTTTCACTTTTTTCATGAGAATAATCTCTAAACATTTCATTTTTTTGGTTGCTAGTGTGAAGGTTATGCTTTCTCTTATTTCTCTCTCTGTGATTTTGTTGTTAGTGTATAGGAATGCTATTGATTTTTCCATATTGAATTTGTGTCCAGCTACATTGCTGAATTTATTTATTATATCTGGGAGTCTTGCTATGGAGTTTTGGGGGTCTTTTATGTAGAGTATCATATCATCTGCAGACAATGATAATTGTACTTCCTCTTTTCCTATCTTTCCCCTTTTTATTTATCTCTCTTGTCTAATTGCTCTGGCTGGTATTTCCAGTACTATATTGAATAGGATCAGTGATAAGTGACTTCCTTGTCTTGTGCTTGCTTTTGAGGTAAAGGCCTTCAGTTTTTGGCCATTTAGTATGATACTGGCTGTTGGTTTGTCATAGACGGCCTTTGTCCTATTGAGGTAAAAACCATCTGTTCCAATTTTCTGTAAGGTTCCTTTCATGAATGAGTGTTAGATCTTAAATAAAGCTTTTTCTGCATCTATAGAAATGATCATGTGATTCTTACTTTTGACTTATTGACATGGTGGATTACATTTATTGATTTATGTATGTTGAACCATTCCAGCATGCCTGGGATGAATCCCTCTTGGTCATGGTGTATAATCTTCTTGATGATTTGCTGCATCCTGTTTGCCAATATTTTAGTGAAAATTTTTGCATCTGTGTTCATTAGGGTGATTGGCCTGTAGTTATCTTATATAATTGGGTCTTTCTCAGGTTTTGGTAGTAGAGTAATATTTGCTTCCAGGAATGACTTAGAAAGAATTGTGTCCCTTTCAATTTTATTGAAGAGTTTGAGGTGTGTTGGCATTAAGTCTTCTTTGTACTACCTGTAGAATTCCACAGTGAATCTGTCTAGGACTAGGCTCTTCTTTGTAGGTAAGAACTTATAAATTTTCAATTTCCTTTATAGAAATTGGTTATTCAGCAGTCTTACATCTTCTTGACCCAGCTTTGGCACTTCATATGTTTGTACGAATATGCCTATTTCTTCTGTGTTAACAAACCTATGAGAGTAGAGGTTTTTGAAATAGATGTTAGTGATCTTCTGTATTTCCACAGAGTCTCTGGTGATTTTGCCTTTTTCATTCCTTACTGCATGAATTTGAGCTTGTTCTTCCTTTTTAAAAATTAGGTTGGCTAAGGGCTTATCAATTTTATTTATTCTTTCAAAGCACCAACTCTTTGATTCATTTATTCTTTGGATTCTTTTTGAGTCTCGATTGCATTCATTTCTGCCCTGATGTTTATAATATCCTTCCTTTTTTAAAAGTCAGTAACCGGGCTTGAACTCATGACTGCCTGCTTGCAAGACAAGTACTTATGCCACTGAGCTAAATCCCCAGCCTCATCCTCTCTTCTTTTGGAGTTGGACTTGACTTGCTCTTCCTTTTCCAGATGTTTGAGGTGTAGCATCAGGTTATTTATTTGTATTCATTCTGTTTTCCTGATATGGGAACTCAGTGCAGTAGATTTTCCTCTGAGGACAGCTTTCATTGCATCTTACAGATTACAGTAAGTTGTATTTGTATTTTCATTTGTTTGTAGGTATTGTTTAATTTTTCTTTAATTTCCCCTGTGACCCACTGATTACTCAAGACTGTGTTATTCAGTTTCCATTTGTTTGTGGGATTTTTGCATTTTCTTTTATCATTAATTTCTAGTTTCATGATGTTGTAATCTGATAACATGTATGGGATAATTTCAATTCCTTTGCATTTATTTAAATGCAATGTTCTGTTATTTATTAAATACAAATGTTCTGTTTGCTAGTATATTGTCTATTTTAGAGAATATTCTATGTACTGCTGAGAAGAATGTGTATTCTGATGTTGTTGGATGGAACAGTTTTTATATGTCTATCAAGTCCATTTGTTCACAGGTATGATTGCATTCTTTTATTTCTTTGCTGATTTTCTTTCTGGTTGATGATTCCCTTGATGTCAATGGTGTGTTAAGGTCTTCTCTTATAATTGTGTTTTTGCTAATTTTGAGTTTTAATTTCTATTAATACTTGCTTTATATAACTGGGTTGCTCTGAAATTTTATGTATATATCTAATTGTTATCTCTTCCTCTTTGAGGTTTTCCCCTAACCAGTATGTTATGACTTTGTTTACCTCTTCTGATTATTCTTGGTTGGAAGTTCACATTGTCTGCAAACAGAATAGCTACTCCTGCTTTTTTTTTTGGATCTTGTTGCATGAAGTACTGTGTTCCATCCTTTGACTTTCAGTCTGTGAGTATCATTTTTGGGTTAGATGGTTTCTTGTAAACAGCATATGGTTGGACATTGTTTCTTGATCCATTCTGCCAGTCTGTTTCTTTTCATTGATGATTTGAGACCATTTACATTAATGGTTATAACTGTTATATATTGGTTTATTGTTGCCATGTTATCTTTCTGCTGTTGCATCTTTATCTTTCCATTCTGTTTTATTGTGTGGTTTGCCTAGTGGTGTTTTCCTATGTGTATCTAAACTGTCTTTCAGTACTCTTTGCAGGATTGGCTTGCTGATCATGAAGTTTTCCAGCTGTTCTTTGTCATGGAAGTATCTCATTTCTCCATCAATTTTGGACAGTTTTTCAGGGTATATCTGTCTAGGTTGGAAATCATTTTCCTTTAGGATCTGAAATACTTCACTCCATGTTCTTCTTGTCTTTATTATTTGTGCTGAGAAGTCTGCTATGGTTCTTTTTTAATTTTTTTTTATTTAAAAGGAAAAAGAAAAAAAAACAACAAAACAAAACAGTGTAAGGGTACAAGTAATACAGAACTACCAAAAGAAAAAAAAACAGTAAGATATCACCAGTTAATAGGTTATACACTATCATCTTTGAAACAGTGATTCAGGTCACAGGATCAAAGCATACAAAGTGAACATTCAAACAGTGAGACTTCAAACAGTTGTGTTCAATGATCTAATCAAAAATATTAATATGGTCATGTATTTAACACACCTAAACACACTTGCTATTGCATCCTTTTAGGCACTCCCCCCCCCTTTATTACAACAAAATGTACACATTTTGGGTTTTGTTGCTCCCATAGATCTTATTACTTTTCTTGTAAAAGAATAAAATCAAACATGATAAAACAAAGCTGTCAGTCAAAACCAAGGATAGACATAGCACATGATGTAAAAACAGAGTACAAGGTTATCAACAATGGTTACCATAAGGTCTCTTGCTTCCTTGAGAAGAATTGTCCATCTCATAAAGTATTATAAAGTTGAACAAAACAGTAGAGAAAGTAGAGAACAAGTCCAATAAAACCTAAACATTGTAAACCTTACAGAACTTCAAAAGAGGATAATAGTCAAACCAGAATGGGCATCAAGTGAATCTTATTGCCTGCAAAGTAGTTGCCTATACTGTGATACTTAATACTATCATACAGAGCGAAACAGAGTCTAATCAGTCAAAACAAGACAGTGGGAGTATTACATGACTTCAAATCAAGTTAACAGGAAATCAAGAATGTTACTATAATATATCCTGCTAGTTTTTTATTTTTCCCCTTAGTTTAAAAAAGAAATTAAAAAATTAAATAATTTTTTAATGAATAAGGGAGAGATTGAGATAAAAGAGGGCTTAACAACATAACAATACAGGTCAAAGCATGACAGTTTCAGCAACCTAGTGCTTCACCACCAAATAACCTGACTTAATAGTAGTTACCATAGTGTCTTTTTCCTTGAAATATTTGAATGTAACTTCATATGCTATAGCATCAAACATATCAAGACAGTGTAACACTATTCAAGTGAATGAAAGCATTGTAGATATTTAGAACCAGCTAACAGAAAAATGAACAATGGTTTCTATATTGTCTCTTTGCCTATAACAATTTTTGTTTATACTACCACATATGATAAAATCCAGCAAGATACAACATGATAAAACTAATGGAGACAGAAGAGCCATATTATGATGGGGCTTTAAAACAAGATGGTATTAAATCAGCACTAGCTATTATGATGTCTCGTTTTCTTCAAAATAGCTGTTCATTGCATCACAGGCCATAATATCGAACAGCCCAGAATAAAGCCATTCCAATTAATGAGTGAAAACTTTATAAGGCTTCAAGGCCACATAATGGGGAATCATGGTTGACACATACTTTTATATATTTGAATCATTTCCTACACTAGGGAAACTATTGGTGTTCACAGATGTGAGTTTGATTTATTTCGCTTATGAGTATGGTTTCCAGCTGCACCCATTTATTGATAAATATCTCAATATGATCCTTCTTTATAGCTGAGTAGTACTCCATTATATAGAAATACCATAACTTTTTTATCCATTCCTCAGTTGATGGACACTTGGGTTGTATCCAAGATCTGGTGATTACAAATTGTGTTGCTATAAACATAGGTGCTCATATATCACTGTGGTATGATGCTTTCAGTTCTTCTGGGAAAATGCCTAGCAGTGGAATTACTGGAACAAATGGGACTTCCAATCCCAGATTTTTGAGAAGTCTCCAGACTGACCTCCACAAAGGTTGTACCAGTCTAAACTCCCACCAACAGTGTAGGAGAGTTCCTTTTTCCCCACAGCCTCTCCAGCACTTGTTGTTGGTTTTCTTAATCCTAGCCATTCTTTCAGGAGTGAGATGAAATCTCAGTGTGGTTTTAATTTGCATTTCCCTAATGACCAATGATGATGAACATTTTTTCATGTATTTATTTGCTTTTTGTATTCATCTGAGAAGTGTGTATTCATCTGAGAAGTGTGTATTCATCTCAGATGCCCATTTTTGGATTGGGTCTTTGAAATTTGGGGGTCTGAGTTTTTTTTAATTCTTTATATGTTTTAGACAAAAGTCCCTTGTCTGAGCAGGAGTTCACTAAGATCTTTTCCCAATTTGTGGGTTTTCTTTTCACTATGCTGGAGATTGTTTTTGACTTTCAGAAACTTTTTAATAAGAGGTGGTCCCAGTTATTGATTCTAGGAAGTATTTCCCATGCAGTTTGAGTTCTGTTCATGAATTCTCTACCTACCCCTATGTCTTCAAGGTTTCTGCCTAATTTGTCTTCCAATAGATTTAGTATTTCTGTTTTAATATTCATATCTTTGATCAATTTAGATTTTAATTTAGTACATGGTGATAGGCTTGGGTCTAGTTTTAGTTTTCAGGTCTCATTTTAGTTTTTGGCAAATGGAGAGCCAGTTTTTCCAGCACCATTTATTAAAGAGACTCTCATTCTTCCAACAAACCCGCTTGGCTCCTTTATAATGGTAAGGTGGTTGAGTGTGTTTGTAGTTGTGGTTGTGTCTTCTAATCTATTCCATTGATCTTTGGCTCTGTTTTGATTCCAGTACCATGTTGATTTTACTACAGTTGCTTTGTAGTATAACTTCAAGTCAGGGATTGTGATGCCTCCTGCCTTGCCTTTGGTGCTTAGAATTGCCTTTGCTATTCTAGGTCTCTTCTGGTTCCAGATGAATTTTAGGAGTGATTTCTCTACATGTGTAAGGTATGTTGAAGGTATTTTTATTGGGATTGCATTGAATTTGTGTAACAGTTTTTGGGAGAATGGCCATTTTCACAATGTTTGTTCTTCCTATCCATGAGCATGGCATGTCTTTCCATTTTCTGAGATCATCTTCAATTTGTTCTTTCAGTGTATTATAATTTTCCCTGTATGGGTCTTTCACTTCTTTTGTAAGAGTAATTCCTAGATATTTCATTTATTTGCTTGCTAGTGTGAAGAGTGTGGCTTCTCTTATTTCTCTCTCTGTGATTTTGTTGTTAGTGTATAGCAATGCTATTGATTCCTGAGTATTGATTTTGTATCCAGCTACATTACTGAATTTATTTATTATATCTAAGAGTCTTTCAATGGAGTTTAGAGGGTCTTCTATGTAGAGTATCATGTCATCTTCAAACAGTGCAAATTTAACTTCTTCTTTTCCTATCTTTCCCCCTTTTATTTCTCTCTCTTGCCTAATTGCTCTGGCTAGTACTTCCAGTACTATATTAAATAGGAGTGGTGATAAAGGACATCCTTGTCTTGTGCCTGATTTTAAAGTAAAGGCTTTCAATTTTTGGACATTTAGTATGATACTGGCTGTTGATTTGTCATGGATGGCCTTTATTATATTGAGGTTAAGACCAGCTATTCCAATTTTCTGTAAAGTTCTTATCATGAATGAATGTTGGACCTTATCGAATGCTTTTTGTGAATTTAGAAATGATCATGTGATTCTTACTTTTGGCTTTATTGATTATGGTGGATTACATTTATTGATTTACATATGTTGAACCATCCCTGCATTCCTGGGATGAATCCCACTTGGTCATAGTGTATAATCTTCTTGATGATTTGCTGCATCCTATTTGCCAATATTTTACTGAGGATTTTTCATCTGTGTTCATTAGGGATATTGGTCTGTAGTTCTCCTTTTCAGCTGAGTCTTTCTTAGGTTTTCGTAATAGAGTAATATTTGCTTCCAGGAATGACTTAGGAAGGATTGCTTCCCTTTCAATTTCATTGAAAAGTTTGAGGAGTGTCGGCATTTGGTCTTCTTTGTATTTCTTGTAGAATTCTGTAATGAATCCGTCTGGGCCTGGGTCTTCTTTGTAGGTAAGGAATTAATTACATGTTCAATTTCATTGATAGAGATTGGGTTGTTCAGCAGTTTTACATCCTCTTGATCTAGCTTTGGTACTTCATATGTTTCTAAGAATCTGTCTATTTCTTCTGTATTATCAAACCTTTGAGAGTAGAAGTTTTCGAAATAGGTGTTGATGATCTTCTGTATTTCTATAGAGTCTGTAGTGATTTCACCTTTTTCATTTCTTATTGCATGAATTTGAGCTTTTTCTTCCCTTTTTAAAATAACGTTGGCTAGGGGCTTATCGATTTTACTTATTCTTTCAAAGATCCAACTTTTTAAAAAAAATTTCATTTAAAAGGAAAAAGAGAAAAACACAAAACAAAACAAAGTAGTGTAAGGGCACAAGTAATACAGAACTACAAAAAAAAAAACAGTAAGAATTCCCTAGTTAATAGATTACATATTATCATCTTAGAAATAATTGCTCAAATCACAGTGTCAAAGAATACAAAGTGGACATTCAAACAGTGAGACTGCAAACAGTTGTGTTCAATGATCCAACCAAAAACATTAATATTAGAACCAACTTTTGGATTCGTTGATTCTTTGGATTGTTTTCTTAGTCTCTATTGCATTGATTTCTGCTCTGATTTTTATAATTTCCTCTCTTCTTTTGGCTTTGGGCTTGACTTGCTCTTCTTTTTCTAGCTGTTTGAGGTGTAGCATAAGGTTCTTTATTTGTATTCGGTCTGGTTTCCTGATGTGGGAACTCACTGCAATAAATTTTCCTCTGAGGGAGGCTTTCATTGCATCCCACAAATTCTGGTAAGTTGTATCTGTATTTTCATTTTCTTATAGACATTGCTTAATTTCTTCTTTAATTTCCTCTGTGACCCACTGATTACTCAAGAGTGTATTATTCAGTTTCCATGTGTTTGTGGGATTTTTGTAGTATCTTTTATAGTTAATTTCTAATTTCATAGCACTATGGTCCGATAGCATGCAAGGGATAATTTCAACTCTTTTGCATTTATTTAAATATGTTCTGTGAGTTAATATATGGTCTAATTTAGAGAATGTACCATGTACTGCTGAGAAGAATGTGTATTCTATTGTTCTTGGGTGGAGTACTCTGTATATGTCTACTAAGTCCATTTGTTCACAGGTGCGAATCAGTTCTTTTATTTCTTTGTTGATTTTCTCTGGTTGATCTGTCCATTGGTGTCAATGGTGTGTTAAGATCTCCTGTTAGAATTGTGTTACTGCTGATTTGGTTTTTCATTACTGTTAGTCCTTGTTTTGTATAACTGGGTGCACTGGAGTTTGGTGCATATATATATTTAAGATAATTTTCTCTTCCTCTTTGAGTTTTCCCCTAACCTGTATGTAGTGACCTTCTTTATCCCTTCTGAACATTATTGGCTTGAAGTTCACTTTGTCTGCAAACAGAATAGCTACCCCCACTTTTTTTTTGGGTTCCTGTTGCATGGAGTATTGTTTTCCATCATTTGACTTTTAGTCTGTGAGTGTCCTTTTGGGTTAGATGGGTTTCTTGTAGACAGCATATGGTTGGATTTTGTTTCTTGATCCATTCTGCCAGTCTGTTTCACAATTGGTGTATTGAGACCATTTACATTAATAGTTAGAACTGTTATATATTGGTTTATTGCTGACATGTTATCCTGCTGTAGCATGCTTATCTTTCTGCTCTGTTTAATTGTCTGCTTTGTTTAGTGTTTTTTTCCTAAAAGTATGTAGGCTGTCTTTCAGTATTCTTTGCAGGGTTGGCTTAGTGATCATGAAGTTTTTCAGCTGATCTTCATCATGGAAGTACCTTATTTATCCATCGATTTTGAAGCACAGATTTGCAGGATACTTCAGCCTAGGTTGGAAATCATTTTCCTTTAGGATCTGAAATACTTAACTCCATGCTCTTCTTGACTTTATTGTTTGTGCTGAGAAGTTTGCTGTGATTCTGATACATTTTCCTTTATAGGTCATCTGTCTTTTCTCTCTGACAGCCTTTACTATTCTATTCTTTTGTTTGATTTCTGGGATGGTCATTATTATATGTCTGGGTGTAGCTTTATTTTGGTTATGGCTATTTGGAGTTCTATATGCTTCATTGATCTTGATATCAGTTTCCAATCTCATGTTTGGGAAATTTTCAGCTATTACTTCTCTAAATGTCCTCTTGACATCCTTTTATGTTGTCCCTTCTTTTTCATTTATCCCTATCAACCTTATGCTGTTTCTCTTTGTGTCATCTTGCAGGTGTTGAATTGTTATTTCCTGATTTATTGTTATTTTTAAAAGATCTTTTCTTTCCTGTTCACTGGCTGCAATCTTGTCTTCAATGTCTGAGATTCTATCTTCACATTCATTGAGGTGATTTTTACAACTCTCAATGGAGTTTTTGAATTCCTGTATATCTCTTTGAATCTGTTTTATGTATTCTGTTTGTTTCTTATATTGTTCATCCAGGGATTCTATCTTTTTGTTTAGTTCTTCCAATTTTTAAACTGCATCTTCTTTAGCTATGTTTCACATCTGCTTCATTTATTTTATCATTTCTTCTTTTACCTGAGAGATTATTTCTAGTTTGAATTCCTTTAAAGCTTTCCAGAGTTGTTTCTTTATTTCAGTTACTATTATTTCAGGTATTTCAGTTATGTGGCATGTGTTTTCTTCTATGCACATGGCTCCTAGGCTTTCTTGGGATGGGCTGGATGTTTGAGATTGCATTTGGTCTTTGGTTTTGTCATCTTCCTGTATTTTGGAGCTTCAAGTTCCAGATGGGGGAGAGAATTCTGCCAGTCTTGGATGGGGTTCCCTGCAGTGGCCCCACTCACTGGACCTGGCAAGGAATCAGGGCTTGGTCCCCAGGCCAGGAAGAGAGTTCCCTCAGGCTAGGCATGGTTCCCAGCCACTACTGCTCCACTCACTGGTCAGGCGGGGACCGGCCTGGTAAACAGACCAGGAAGAAGTTTCTCTCAGCCTGTCTGCTGTGGTTCTGATAGGTTTTCCTTTATGGGTGGTCTGTCTTTTCTATCAGCTTTCAATATTCTATTCTCATGTTCAATTTCTAAGTTTGTGATTATTATATGTCTGAATGTAGTTTTATTTTGGTTATGGCTATTTGGAGTTCTATATGCTTCACTCATCCTGATGTCCATTTCCATTCTCATGTTTGGGAAATTTTCAGCTATTACTTCTGTAAATAGCTTCTTGACATTCTTTATGTTGTCCTTTTCTTTTTCATTTATCCCTATCAATCTTATGTTGTTTTTCTTTACATCATCTTGCAGCTGTTGAATTGTTATTTTCTGATTCCCTGTTATTTTTAAAAGATCTCTCTTTTCCTGTTCACTAGTTGCAATCTTGTGTTTGAGGTCTGAAATTCTATCTTCACTTTCATTGATGTGGTTTTTACAACTTTCAGTGGAATTTTTGATTTCCTATATATCTCTTTGAATCTGCTACATGTATTCTATTTATTTCTTATATTGTTTACCCATGGATTCTATCTGTTTGTTTAGTTCTTCTAATTTTTTAACTGTGTCTTCTCTAGATATGTTCAGCATCTCTTTCATTTCTTTTATCATTTCTTCTTTTACCTGAGTGATTATTTCCAGTTTAAATTCCTTTAAAGCTTCCTGGCATTGCTTCTTTATTTCAGTTGCTATTATTTTTGGTATTTAAGGTGTATGTCACATATTTTCTGCTATATACATAGCTCCTAAGGATTCGTGGGATGGCCTGGAGGTCTGAGATTTTCTCTTTTTTTTTTTTGTCATTTTCCTGTATTTCTGTGTTTCAAGAGTTATTTCAAGGCTTCCCCTGGCCCTGTAGGAAATCCTTTTCTATGCCCTCACCTCCTGTCCTCTGGCCATCCAGTTTCCTGGATTGAGAGAGGGTCACTGGCAGTTGGGCAGGCAGGCCCAAGCCCTGTTGTGCTAGTCAAGTGTGGAAGGAATCTGTGAAGTTTCTAGGCTGGCGGGAGCAATGGTCCCAACTCCTGGGGCTCAGGATGGTGCAGGGATGCTCACCTCAGTTTGCCCAGTCGTGAGAATTGAGAGTGCAGGCAGGCCCAAATCCCCAGAGCTGAGCATGGCAGGAAGCCAGGAAATTAAATTGGTGCAGGCAGGCCCAAGACCTGCTGAGCCAGTCCAGTGTCACAGGAAGCCATGAAGTTCCCTGGCTTGTGGGAGCAAGGATCTCCTATTATCTTTTATATCCCTTCATACATGTAAGTTTTTCATATTAGGTGTGTGTCTGAGTTACTTCTCTTAACATTATGGTCTTAAGGTAGTCATTCTCAGAAGCACTTCTTAGAAGTGTTTATTCTTTTTATTTGTCCATTTTTGATTGGTTACTTTACTTTGGGTGGTCTAGTTTTTTGAAATCTTTATGTATTTTAGCTATTAGTCCTTTCAGATATTAGATATGGACATTAGATATTAGTCTTTAATTTTGGGTTGTATAATAATTTGTACATTGTTTGGAGGTTGTCTAATTTTTAAAAAATATATTTTTGATGTTCCTTGTGAGTTAGGTAGCAAATTTTTTCCATTCTATAGATTGTTGTTTCACTCTGTTGATTCCTTTATTTGCTATGCAGAAGCTTTTAAATTTGATACAATACCATTTATTGATCTTTGCTGTTATTTCTCATGCAATTGGAATTCTGTTGAGAAAGTCCTTGTCTACCTATAACTTCCAGTGTTTTATTTATTTTATCTTTTAGTAAGTCCATCACTTCTGTTTTAATGTTTAGACTTTTGATCTATTTTGATTTTAGTTTAGTATATTGTCAGAAGTTTGGTCTAGATTCATCTTCTACATGTGAATAACCAGTTTCCCCAGCACTGTTTGTTAAATAGGCTATTTTTCTTTCATGTAGTATGTCCAATTTGTCTAAGGCCACATAGCTAAGTCCTGGAAGTTTTCTGGGTCCTCTATTCTGTTCCATTGATCCACAATTTCT
This sequence comes from Cavia porcellus, assembly GCF_034190915.1. Classification (NCBI taxonomy): domain Eukaryota; kingdom Metazoa; phylum Chordata; class Mammalia; order Rodentia; family Caviidae; genus Cavia; species Cavia porcellus. Next base: position 65,412,427 of record NW_026947505.1, read on the forward strand.
GTCAAAGTTTCTGTACCAGCACCATACTTTTTTTTTTTATTACTGTTGCTTTGTAGTACAATTTCAAGTCAGGTATTGGTATTGTGATGCCTCCTGCTTTGTTCTTGCTGCCCAGGATTGCTTTTGCTACTCTAGATTTCTTCTCATTCCATATAAATGTTTGGATTATTTCTTCACTTCTGTGAGGGATGCATTAGATATTTTGATTAAGATTGTGTTAAATCTGTGTATCAGTTTTGGGAATATAGCCATTTTGATGATAGTGATTCTGTCTATACATGAACAAGGGACATATTTCTATTTTTTTGTGTATCTTCTTCAGTCTTTTTTTCAGAGTGCTGTAGTTTTCATTGCAGATGTCTTTAACTTCCTAAGTGTTTAAATTTTCTTAATTCTATTGTGAAAGGAATTGTTTTCCTAATTTCTTTCTCTTTGGGTTCATTATCAGTACACATGAATGCTGTTGGTTTTGTATCTTGCCAAATTGCTAAAATTCTTTTTAATTCTAAGTTTTTAAATGGTAGAACACTTTGAACATTCTGTGGATAGTATCATGTCAAATACAAATAACGACAATTTGACTTCTTCCTTTCCTATGAATATCACTTTTATTTTTTTCTCTTATCTTATTGTTCTCCTATGTTTCAGGTACTATATTAAACAGAAACAGCAATAGTAGATATCTTTATCTTGTTCCTAATTTTAGAATGAAAAGGTTTCTGTATTTACCTATTTACTATGGTTTTTATCATTGGTATGTCATATATGGTTGTTATATTCCAGTAAGGTCCTTACTTCAGGGTTTTTATCATGGGGGGGGGTGTTGGAGTTGGTCAAAGAGTTTATGCATCTATTGCTATGATCACATGGTTTTTCTACTATTTGTGTGGCACATTTCATTTATTGATTTGTGTGTGTTGAACTATCCTTATCACTCTGGGTTGGAACCTACTTCATCATGACATATGATCCTTTTGATGGTTTGGTGCATTGTGTTTGCCAATCTTCTTTTGAGTATTTTGACATGTACATTCATTTAAGAGATTGGCTTGGAACTTTCTTTTTTTAGTTGGGTCTTCAGTTTTGGAATTAGAGAGATGATGGCTTCTATAAATGAGTTTGGAAACATTCCTTCCTTTTCAATTTCATTTAAGAGTTTGAGAAGTATTGGTAATATAATGTTCTTTAAGGTTTTGGTTTTTTTTTAAATTTAGTTAGTGATTTTTTTTGTATTTAGAAAAAAGCAAAAAAGAAAAAAGAGTAGAAATAATATAGAATTTAAAAAACAGTAAAAAATCACTAGTTGATAACTTACATATTGTTATCTTGGAAGTAGTTGCTCAAGTCACGAAATCAAACAATAAAAAGTAGACAATCAACAATGACAGTACATACCATTCTGTTTGATAAACTAACAAAAACTTAGTAGGATGGTTATCTATCTTGCACACTTAGCCATACACACAGTTATATCCTTTAGAGCATTTTCCCTCCCTTTTACTTTCACAATTTCTATTATAAATTTTGAATCTTATTACTCTTTCAGTTTATTACTATTATTTTTGTTAGAGAGACAATATATCCACGAATGTGAGTCTGATTTATTTCACTTATGATGATAGTCTCATGTTGCTTCCATTTATGTATAAAGACGTCAAGATAATCCTTTTTTATAGCTGACTAATATTCCATTGCATAAAAACACCACATCTTTATCATACATTTGGCAGTTGATGGGCATTATAGTTGTTTCCAGGATTTAGCTATTACAAATTACACTGCTATAAACATGAATACATGTATATCACTGTGAAATGACCTTTTCAATTTTTTCTGGGAAAATATCCAGGAGGTGAATAGCTGGATTGAATGGAATTTCCAACCCTAGTTTGTTGAGGAATCTCCATACTGATTTCCAAAGTGGTTGCACCAGTCTATGCTTTCACCAACAGTGAAGAAGTGTTCCTTTTTCTCCACACCCTCCCCAATATTTGTTATCAGTTGACTTCTTGATGGCAACCATTCTTTCTGGAGTAAGATGAAATCTCAAGGCTGTTTTAATTTTCATTTTTTGAATGAAGAGTGATGGTGAACATTTCTTCATGTATTAATTTTCTATTTGTATATCTTCATCCGAGAAATGTGTGTTTATCTCAGATGCTCATTTTTGGAGAGAATATGTATTTGGGGGGCTCGATATTTTTCACTTCTTTGTATGTTCTGGATAGAAGTCTTTTGTCTGAGGGACTGCTGGATAAAATTGTTTCCCATTCTGTGGGTTTTTATTTCACTTTGTTGGTGATTTTTTTGAAGTATAAAAGTTTATAATAAGATGAGATACCAGGTGTTGATTCTTTGAAGTACTTCCTGTGCAGTTTGTGTTTTGTTCATGAATTCTTTCACTACTCCTGTGTCTCCAAGATTTCTATCTACCTTGTCTTCCAGTAGGTTTAGTGTTTCTTTTTAAATATTTAGATCTTTGATCCATTTTGACTTTAGTGCACTGTGATACACATGGATCTAGTTTCAGTCTTCAGCATGTGGAAAACCAATTTTTCCAACACCATTTATTAAAGAGGTTACCCTTCCTCCAGTGAACATGTTTAGCCCCTTTGTCAAATATAAGGTGCCTGAGTCTTTGTAGTTACATTTGCATCTTTTAATCTGTTCCATTGATCTTCATGTCAGTTTCTTTGCCAGGACTATGCTGATTTTATCACTGCAACTTTGTAGTATAATTTCAAGTGAGGTATTCTGATGCCTCTTGCCTTGCCTTTCTTACTCAGAACTGCCTTTGCTATTCTAGGTTTCTTCTATTTACAAATGAATTTTAGGAATGTCTTCTTTAGATCCATAAGGTATGTTAATGGTATTTTGATTGGGATTGCATTAAATCTTGTAACAGTTTTAGGAGTATGGTCATTTTCACATTGCTCATTCTTCCCAACCAAAAGCAAGGAATGTCCTACAACTTTCTAATATTCTCTTCAATGTCCTTTTTTAGAGTAGTAGAATTTTCAGCATAAAGGTCTTAACATTCTTGGCTAGGTTTTTCATTTTTTTAGATTCTACTGTGAAGGGTGGTATTTCCATAATTTCTCTCTCAGTGAGTGTTTTGTTTGTGTACAGGAATGCTATTGATTTTGAGTGTTGACTTTGTATCCAGCTACACATCTGAATTTGTTTATTAACTCTAGTCATCTTTTAATGGAGTTTTTGGGTCTTCTATGTAGAGTAGCATGTCACCTGCAAATAGTGATAATTTAACTTCTTCCTTTCCTATCTTTATTCCCTTTATTTCTCTCATTGTCTGATTCCTCTGGCTAATATTTCTAGAACTATATTGAATAGGAGTAGTGATAGTGGACATCCTTGTCTTGTGCCTGATTTTCGAGTGAGAACTTTCAGTTTTTGTCCATTTAGTATAATGTTGCCTATTGGTTTGTCATAGGTGGCCTTTATCAGATTGAGGTAGTTACTATGTATTCCAAATTTCTGTAGGGACTTTATCATGAACAAGTTTTGGACTTTATCAAAAGCTTTTTCTGTGTCTATTGAGATGATCATGTGATTTTTATCTTTGACTTTGTTGATGTGGTGTATTACATTTATTGATTTGCATATGTTAAACCATCCTGGCACTCCTGGGATAAATTCCTCTTGACCATGATGTATAATCTTGATGATTTGCTGTATTCTACTTGCCAGTATTTTATTAAGAATCTTTACATCAATGTTCATTAGTGAGTTCTGCTTTTTGGTTGGATCTTTTTCTGGTTTTGGTATCAGAATAATACTTGCCTCCAGGAAGGAGTTAGGAATTTTTGCTTCCCTTTCATTTTCATTGAAGAATTTGAGAAGTATTGACATTAAATCTTCTCTAAATTTCTTGTAGAATTCAGCCATGAATTAATCAGGACCTGAGATTTTTTTATTGGTAAGTTTTTAATCACATTTTCAATCTCAATAGCTGATATTGGGTTATTCAAAAGTGTTGTATCCTCTTGATTGAGTTTGATGGCTCATATGTTTCTAGAAATCTGTCCATTTCCTATGTGTTTTCCACCCTATGTGAGTAAAGATTTTCAAAGTAGTTATTCATGATCTTTTGAATTTCCATGGGCTCTGTAGTAATTTCTCTATTTTCAGTCCTTATTGTGTGAATTTGAGCTTTTTCTTTTTCTTAATAAGGTTGGCTAAAGGTTTATCAATTTTATTTATTCTTTCAAAATGCTCTTTGATTCATTAATTCTTCAATTTCTGTTCTGATCTGTATAATTTCCTCTCTTCTATGAGCTTTGGGTTTTACTTGCCCTTCTTTTTCTAGAAGCTTGAGATGTAGCATTAGGTTGTTTATTTGTGCTCATTCTGTTTTCTTAATATGACAGTTTATTGCCATATATTTGCCTCTTAGGACTGCTTTTATTGCATCCCACAGGTTTTGGTTTGTTGTATCTGCATTTTCATTGAATTGTAAGTATTGCTTAATTTCTTCTTTAATTTCACCTGTATCCCATTGAGTGTTCAGGAGATTGTTATTTAATTTCCATGTACTTATGCAGGTTTTGTAATTTCTTTTGCCATTCATTTTCAATTGAAGTGCACTATGGTCTGATAATATGCATGGAATAATTTCAGTTCCTTTAATTTAATTAATAATGTTTTATTTGCTATTATATGGTCTATTTTGGGGAATTACCATGTGCAGTTGAAAAGAATGTGTATTCTGATGTGGTTGGGTGGAGTACACCATAAACATTTACTAACTCCATTTGCTCACGTTTGATTTATTTCTGTTATTCCTTTGCTCACTTTTGGTGTAGCTGATCTATCTATGACAATGGGGTATTAAGGTCCCCAATTACAATTGTGTTCTTGACTGTTTGGCTTTTCATTTCCATTAGTATTTGTCTTATATAGTTGGGTGCTTCTATATTTTGTGCATATATATTCATCATTGTTAGTTCTTCCTCTTGAGCTTTTCCACTAACAAGTATATAGTGACCTTCTTGATCTTCTTTGATCATTTTTGGTTTTAAGTTCACATGGTCTGCAAATAGAATAGCTACCCCTGTTTTTTTCTGGGTTTTTTATCACATAGAATATTTTTTTTCCATCCTTTGACTTTTAGTCTATTTGTTTCCTTTTGAATCAAATGTTTTTTGTGTACAGAATATTGTGGGATCCTGCTTCTTGATCCATTCTGTCAATATATTTCTTTTAATGGGTGAATTAAGGCCATTTACATTGATAGATATAACTGATATGTACTGGCTTTGTCGTGTTATTTTTCTGCTGTTAGTTTTCTGCTTTCCCCCCTTGTTTAATTATTTGTCCTGCCTTATGGTTTCTTTCTGTTGTCCTCAAAATTGTAGTCATTTTTATCTCTATCTATTATGTCTTTCAGTGCTCTTTCTAGGGTTGGTTTGGTTGACATGAATTTCTGCAGTTGTTCCTTCTTATGGAAGTATTTCACCATTAAATTTCAAGGAAAGTTTTGTTGACTACATCAATCTGGGTTGAAAGTTTTTTTCCTTCAGGGCTTGAAACACTCTACTCCAAGCTCCTCTTAACTTGAGGATTTGTGCTGAAAAGCTCTCCTTGATAGATGAGTTGTATCTTTTATATAACAGCTTTTAATATTTTATTTTTATGCTGTATGCCTGGGATCTTAATTATATGTCTGGTTATATATTTCTGTTGGTTGTGACTATTTGGCAGTCTATATGCCTAACATATCTGCATATCAGATTCCTTCCCCACGTTTGGGAAATTTTCTGCTATTTCTGTAAATACTTTACCAATGTCATTTGCACTGACCCCCTTGCATCTTCATTGATGCCTATTAGTCTTATATTGTTTCTCTTGGCAGCATCTTAAAGCCACTGAATTGTCATTTCATGCTGCTTTGTTATTTTAAAAATTCCATCCTTTCATGATTGCTAGCTAAGATCCTATCCTCAAGGTCTGAAATTCTGGGAGGCCTGCTCTGGCCTTGCAAGCAACTGTCTCCAGTCCAAGGAGTGCTGTCACCACAGTCACCATTGGGAGGGAGCTGAACTGTGGAGGCCTGCTTGGGCCTTGCCTGCAACCATCTCTGGGTCCAGGGAGTGCTGCTGTCACTGCTGCCATCTGAAGGAGGGAGTTAAACTGTGGAGAAGGTATGGGGCCTGTCTAGGTTGTTCAGGTGACTTCTTTCAGCCCAGGGAGCTTTGCCACCAAAGAGGTAGATGCCTGCACAACAGCCAATCCCTGAGAGATTGAGATCATTGCTCTGGGTGGTTGGGTACCCTTGTACCCTCACAAGATTGGGCTTGGTGGGATTTTGGGCCTGCCTGGACCTTGCCTTTTGGCCTTCTTTCAGCCTTGGGAGCTTTCCTGCCAGAGGGGGGAGCTGCACAGCATGAAGAGGCTTTAGGCCTGGCTGAGCCTCCTGTGGTAACCTTTTAATCTGGGGGTCATGCTGCCCAAAGAGGAAGGTATGCAACCAGAGGAGACCAAGGAGCCCAGAATATAGGAGAAAATTTCCACCATGCCCAGGGGAAGCTTTGGAACAACACTTGAAACATGGAAATATAAGAAAATGACAAAATTAAAAATAATGCAATCTCAAACATCCACTCCATCCCAAGAAAGCATAGGAGCCATGTACATTGAGGAAAATATATGCCATATGCATGAAATCCCTGAAATAATAGTAACTGAAATAAAGAAGAAACTCTGGGAAGCTTTAAAGGAATTTAAACTGGAAATAATCACTCAGGAAAAGAAGAAATGTTAAAAATAATGAAACAGATGCTGAACATATCAAAAGAAGACACAGTTAAAAATTAGAGGAACAAAACAAAAAGATAGAGTCCCTGGATGAACAATATAAGAAACAAACAGAATACATACAGCAGATGCAAAGAAATATAAAGGAAATAAAAGAATTCCATTGAAAGTTGTCAAAACTGCCTCAAGGAAAGTGAAGATAGAATTTTAGATCTCAAAGACAAGACTGTAGCTAGTGAACAGGAAAGGAAAGACCTCTTAAAAGTAACAAGGAATCAGGAAATAACAATCTAACAGCTAAAAGATGACTCAAAGGAAAACAACATAATATTGATAGGGATAAATGAAAAAGAAGGGGACAACACAAATGATATCAAGAGGCTATTTACAGAAGTAATAGCTGAAAATTTCCCAAACATGGAATGGAAACTGACATTAGGATTAGTGAAGCATATAGAACTAAGTGGCAAATAGCCATAACCAAAACAAAATTATTCCCAGACATATAATAATCACCATCCCAGAAACCCAACATAAAAATAGAATATTAAAAGCTGTTAAAGAAAAGAGACAGATCACTTATAAAGGAAAGTCTATCAGAATCACAGCAGACTTCTCAACACAAAAAATGAAGTCCAAAAGAGCATGAAGTATTTCAGATCCTAAAGGAAAATGATTTCCAACCTAGACTGATGTATCCTGAGAAACTGTCCTTCAAAATGGAAGGAGAAATAAGATACTGCCATGACAAAGAACAGCTAAAGAACTTCAGGATCATGGCACCAACCCTGCAAAGAATACTGAAAGACAGTTTAGATACACATAGGAAAAAACCACTAAGCAAGGCACACAATAAAACAGGATAGAAAGATAAAGATGCAATAGAAAAAGATAACATGTCAACAATAAACCAATATATAACAGTTACAACCATTAATGTAAATGGTCTCAATTCATCAATAAAAAGAAACAGACTGGCAGAATGGATCAAGGAAAACATCCAAACATATGCTGTCTACAAGAAACCAATCTAACCCAAAAGGATACTCACAGACTGAAAGTCAAAGGATGAAAAACAATACTAAATGCAACAGGAACACAAAAAAAGTGGGGTAGTTATTCTGTTTGCAGACAAAGTGAACTTCAAACCAAGAATGATCCTAAGAGAAAAGGAAGGTCATTACATACTGGTTAGGGGAAAACTTCAAGAGGAAGAGATAACAATTGTAAATATATATGCACCAAATTCCAGACCACCCAGTTACACAAAGCAAATATTAATAAAAAATGAAAGATCAAATAAACAATAACACAATTATAACAGGAGACCTTAATACACCATTCACACCAAGGGACATGTTATCAGATTACAACATCATGAAACTAGAAATTAATGATAACAGTAACTGGAAAAAACCAATAAACTCTTGGGCAATCAGGGAGTCACAGGTGAAATTAAGGAAGAAATTAAACAATAGCTACAAGCAAATGAAAATACAAATACAACTTACCAGAATTTGTGGGATGCAGTGAAAGCAGTCCTCAATAGAAAATTTATTGCACTGAGATCCCACACCAGGAAAACAGAATGAATACAAAAAAACAACCTGATCCTACACCTCAAACATCTAGAAAAAGAAAAGCAAGTCAGGCCCAAAGCCAAAAGAAGGGAGGAAATCATGAAAACCAGAGCAGAAATTAATGCACTAGAGATTAAGAAAAGAATTCAAAGAATCAATGAATCAAAGAGTTGGTTCTTTGAAAGACTAAATAAAATTGATAGGCCCCTAGCCATCCTAAACAAAAAAAGGAAAGAAAAAGCTCAAATTCATGCAATAAGGAATGAAAAAACATGAAATCACTATAGACTGTTTGGGAATACAGAAGATCATCAATACCTATTTCAAAAACCTCTGCTCCTCATAGATTGGATAACAAAAAAATCGAACAGATTCCTAGAAGTATATGAAGAACCAAAGGTAGTTCAAAAAGATGTAAAACTGCTGAATAATCCAGTTTTTTTTTTTTTTTTTGTGCGGGGAATTGAACTCAAGACCTTGCACTTTTGAGGCAGTGCTTATGCTGCTGAGCTCCAGCCCCAGCCTGAATAACCCAATTGTTATCAATGAAATTGAAAATGTAATCAAGTCCTTACCTATAAAGAAGCACCCAGGCCCAGAGGGATTCACTGTGTAATTCTACAGGTAGTAGAAAGAAGACTTAATGCTGACACTCCTCAAACTCTTCAATGAAATCAAAAGGGAAGCAATTCTTCCTAAGTCATTCCAGGAAGTAAATATTACTCTAGAACCAAAACCTGAGAAAGACTAAACTAAAATCAATAACTACAGGTCAATCTCCCTAATGAACACAGATGCAAAAATCCTCAACAAAATATTGGCAAACAGGATGCAGCAAATCATCAAGAAGATTATACACCAGAACCAAGTGGGATTCATCCCAGGCTTGCAGGAACGGTTCAACATACATAAATCAATAAATGTAATCCACCATATCAATAAGACCAAAAGTAAGAATCACATGATCATTTGTATAGACACAGAAAAACTTTTGATAATTTCCAACACTCATTCACAATAAGAACCTTAGAGAAAATTGGAATAGATGATCTATACCTCAGTATGATAAAGGGCATCTATGACAAACCAATAGTCAGCATCATGTTAAGTGGCCAAAAACTGAAGGCCTTTACCTTAAAATCAAGCACAAAACAAGGATGTCCCTTTTCACCACTCCTATTCAACATAGTACTGGAAATAATAGACAGAGCAATTATACAAGAGAGAGAAATAAAAGGGGTAAAGATAGGAAAAGAGGAAGTTAAATTATCATTATTTGCAGATGACATGTTACTCTACATAGAATAGCCCTAAAACTCCATCAGGAAACTGCTAGATATAATAAATAAATTCAGCAATGTAGTTGGATACAAAACCAATGCTCAAAAATCAATAGCGTTTCTGTACACTAACAACAAAATTACAGAGACAGAAATAGGAGAAAGCCATACCTTTCACACTAACATACAAACAAATGAAAAACTTAGGAATTAACCTCATGACAGAAGTAAAAGATCTATACAGGGAAAACTATAATACCTGAAAAATTGAATTCAAGAAAATCTCAGAAAATGAAAACATATCTCATTTGTGGATAGGGAGAATAAATATTGTGAAAATGGCCATTCTCCCAAAATGCTTATACAGATTCAAAGCAATTCCAATGAAAATACCATCAACATACATCATAGACCTAGAGAAATCACTCCTAAAATTCATTTGGAACCGAAGGAGACCTAGAATAGCAAGGCAATTCAAGACAGCAAAGGCAAGGCAGGAGACATCACAATCCCTGACTTGAGGTTATACTACAAAGCAGTTGTAGTAAAGTCAACATGGTACTGGAACCAAAACAGAGATAAAGATCAATGGAGTAGACTAGACGATACAACCACAACTATCAATACATTCCACTACCTTATCTTTGATAAAGGGGCCAAACGTGTTCAATAGAAAAATGGCAGTCTCTTTACTAAATGGTGCCAGAAAAACTGGCTCTCCTTATGCCAAAAACTAAAACTAGACCCATGTCTATATCCATATACTAAACTAAAATCTAAATGGATCAAAGATCTGAATATTAAAACAGAAACACTAAACCTGTTGGAAGGCAAATTAGGTAAAAATATTGAAGACATAGGGATATGTAGAGAATTTATAAATAGGAATCAAACCACATGGGAACTACTTCCCAGAATCAATAACTGGGATAATGTCTTATTAAAAAGTTTCTGCATGTCCAAAGAAATCTCCAGCACAGTGAAAAGGAAACCTAGAAATTTGGAAAAATCTTAGTGAATTGTCCCTCAGACAAAGGACTTTTGTCTAAAATATATAAAGAATTAAAAAAAAATCATATCCCTGAAATTCAAGGACCCAATCCAAAAATGGGCAGCTGAGATGAATGCACAGTTCTCAGAGGAAGAAATACAAGTGGAAAATAAATACATGAAAAAATGTTCACAACCATTAGTTATTAGAGAAACACAAATTAAAACAACCCTGAGATTCCATCTCACTCCAGAAAGAATGGCCAGGATCAAGAAAACTACCAAAAAACAAATGCTGGAGAGGCTCTGGGGAAAAAGGAACTCTCCTGCACTGTTGGTGAGAGTGTAGACTGGTGCAACCACTGTGGAGGTCAGTCTGGAGATTCCTCAAAAAACTGGGATTGGAGGTCCCATTTGACCCAGCTATTCCACTTCTAGGAATATTCCCAGAAGAACTGAAAACATCATGCCACAGTGATATATGTGCACCCATGTTTATAGCAGCACAATTTGTAATAGCCAGATCTTGGAAACAACCTAAGTATCCATCAACTGTGGAGAGAATAAAAAAAGTTGTGGTGTTTTTATACAATGGAGTACTACTCAGCTATAAATAATGATCACATTGAGATATTTATAAATAAGTAGGCTCAGATTGAGAACATACTCATAAGCGAAAAAAATCAAACTTACATGTATAAATACCATATAATCTTGCTAGTATAAGAAATAGTAACAGTACATAAGAATTTATGGTAATCATGATTCCCCATTACATTATTTTGAAGCCTTATAATGATCACATTAGTTAGTTGTAATGGGTGTGTCCTTATTTGTTTGATTTTATTAACTGTGATCTTTTGAACAGCTAATTTGAGGGAAATAAGTCATTTTAATAGCCAGTACTGATACAATATCGTCTCACTCTGAAGTCCTACTATACTTTTGTCCTTCTGTTTCCATTGGCTCTATCATGTTGTACCTTATTGGATTGTATTACATGTGAAAGTATAAACAAATTTTCTATGGAAAATGAGACAATATAGTAGCCATTGTTTGTTTTCTGTTATTTGGTTTTGAGTGCCCTATAATACTCTCACTCTCTTGAATGTTTTGAACTATTTTGTTATGTATGATACTATTGTGTATGAAGTTATACTCAACTATTTCAAAGAGAGATGTTGTGGTAGTTTTGTTAATTATGGGTTGTCTTCTTGTAAAATACTGTGTTGCTTACATTGTTCTGTTCTGAACTACTTAGTTATGTCCTGTTTGTCTTAATCTCTTTAAAATAAAAAAGTTCCAAAAGTCTATTTTCAGCTTCATTTAAACAGTGTTGCTAGCATTCAATAGTGTTTTTATTTCTTGGATATCTCTATGAATTTGTTTCATGCATTCTATTTTTTCCCATATTGTTCATTCAAAGTTTTAATCAGTTTCTCATGCTCCTGTACTGTTGTATCTATTTCTTCTCTAGCTATGTGAGCAACTCCTTTACTAAGGTTGTCATTTCTGTCTTTACCTGAGAAACTATTTCTAATTTGATTTCCTATATAACCTCTTGAAGTTTTAAAATTTATTTTACTTGCTATCTTTTCAGAGATTTCTATAGTCCTTTATAGTCCTCTATTTCACTGTCACCTGTACTTGCTTCTGATGGTCTAGATTATTGAAATTCTATTTTGCTTTTTGTTTCATCAATTTCATCTTTTGGGCTAAAATTTGGTCATTGTTTTTTAAAATTTTTTTATTTTAAAGAGAATAAGACAAAAGAGGACATAACAACGCAGATGAAAACAGAACAATTTAAGCAACACAGTATTTCACCACAAGATAACCCAAAATAACAGTAGCTACCATAATGTCTCTTTTTTTGAAATAGTTGAGCATACCTTCATATACAATAGTATCAAACATAACAAAAGAGTATAAAGCCATTCTAGAGAATGAAAGTATTACAGGGCATTCAGAACCAAATAACAGAAAATGAAGAATGGCTCCTATATTATCTCATTTTCCATAAAAAATTTGTTTATGCTATCACCCATATTAAAACCCAGTAAGATACAACATTATAGAATCAATGGAAAGAGAAGAACAAAAGCATGGTAGGACTTCAAATCAAGATGATATTAAATCAGCACTGGCCATTATAATATCTTTTTTTCTTCAAAACAGCAGTTCATGCCCTCACAGATAATAAAATCAAATAAACCAGGGTAAAACCATTGCAATTAATGAATGAAAACATTATAAGGCTTTAAAGCAATGTAATGGGGAATCATGATTACCATAAACTCTTATGTACTCTTATCATTTCTTACACTAGGGAGACTATACAGTATTTATACATGTGAGTTTCACTTATTTCCTTTATGTGTATGGTCTCAAGTTGTGTCCATATATGTATAAATATCTCAACGTGATCATTCTTTATAGCTGAGTAGCACTCCATTTTATAAAAATACCACAACTTTTAAAATCCATTCCTCAGTTGATGGACAAGATCTGGCTATTACAAGTTGTGCTGCTATAAACATGGGTGCACATATATCACTGTGGTGTGATGCTTTCAGTTCTGGGAATATGTTTAGAAGTAAAATAGCTGGGCCAAATGAGACTTCTATTCCCAGATTTTTTAGAAACATCCAGACTGACCTTCACAATGGTTGCTTCAATCTACACTCCCACCAAGAGTGCAGGACAGTTCCTTTTACCCCGTAGCATCTGTTGTTGGTAGTTTTCTTGATCCTGGCCATTCTTCCTGGAGTGAGATGGAAACTCAGTGTTGTTTTAATTTGTGTTTCTCTAATGACTAATGGTGGTGAAAATTTTTTCATGTATTTATTTTCCACTTGTATTTCTTCCTTTGAGAACTGTGTATTCATCTCAGATGCCCATTTTTGGATTGGGTCTTTGAATTTTGAGGGTCTGATTTTTTAAATTCTTTTGTGTGTTCTAGAGTGAAGCCCTTTGTCTGAGGGGAAGTTCACTAGGATTTTTTTCCCAGTTTGCGGCTTTTCTTTTCACTGTGCTGGAGATTTCTTTGGACATGCAGAAACTTTTTAATAAGATGTTATCCCAGTTAATAATTCTGAGAAGTATTTCCCATGTGGTTTGATTCCTGTACATGAATTCTCTACCTAGCCCAATATCTCCAATATTTTTACCTAATTTGCCTTCCAACAGATTTAGTGTTTCTGTTTTAATATTCAGATCTTTGATCCATTTAGATTTTAGTTTAGTACATGGCATCGGTCTAGTTTTAGTTTTTGGCATATGGAGAGCCAGCATTTTCAGCACCATTTATTAAAGAGACTGTTGTTCTTCCAGTGAAAATGTTTGGCCCCTTTATCAAAGATAAGGTGGTGCGTGTGTTTGTAGTTGTGGTTGTATCTTCTAATCTATTCCATTGATCGTCAGATCTGTTTTTATTCCAGTACCATGTTGATTTTATTACAGTAGCTTTATAGTATAACTTCAAGTCAGGGATTTTGATGCCTCTTGTCTTGTGTTTGCTGTTTAGAATTGCCTTTGTCATTCTAGGTCTCTTCTGTTTCCAGATGAATTTTAGGAGTGATTTCTCTAGATCTATGAGGTATGTTGATGGTACTTTCATTGGGATTGCATTGAATCTGTATAACAGTTTTGGGAGAATGGCCATTTTCACAGTATTTGTTCTTCCTATCCGTGAACAAGGTATGTCTTTCCATTTTCTAATATTTGGTTTTTCATTCCCACTAGTGCCAATTGTTGGTAGCGTGTGTCTTAAGCCCCTACTGTGTGGTTGATGTTTTTCCACTTTTTGGGTACCACAATGAAGAGAGGGCCAATCACCTAAATTCCTCCTGCAGGCCCTGTGGGGTGAGTCCTATATTCTTCCTGGGCTGACTATCCTAGGATTATTGATGTAAGTCAACCCTTATTCCCACTGTTACTATGGCTTCAGTTTTTTCCATGCTACCACATCTTCTTTTATATAGTGTTTGTGTTGGTTGGGACCCAACTGTGTCAGTTAGTGTCTCATCAGCCCTTTACATTTTCTTCAGGTTCAGGGAGGCCTTACTCATACTCTTTTCAACTCATCTGATGTTTTCTGTATGGAGGAAGGAATCATCCACATTCTTGCTAAGCTCTCCAAAGGCCTGCAGCTGAAGGGAACTTCACTACTGCTCCTGTTTATCCACTGAAGACCTCTATTTAAAAGTAAAATTAGCCACACTGATGGAAGCCTGTTGAGGTCCTCTGTTTGGATGAGGAGTTATTAATTCTCCCATCAACCCAGCAAGGTTAACCCACTGCAGTGCTACATTCTGGGAGGGAGTGTGGCAGCTGAAGATCAACAGCAATACCAGGTCCAGGGTGGGGGTGGGCATGAAAGTGGCCTTCCCCCTGGGCTGGAGCTCCAGGGTCCAAGCTGTTTGGTGGTAAGCCTTGCTTATTGTATGCTGAATTCTTTCTCCATAAATAAGAAGTTTTCTATTATGATTTCTTTAAATAAAGTCATTATTCATTGTGTGTTATCTTCTAGTTTATCTCTAACCGCAGTTAGTCTCATGCTGTTCTTTTTAGTGTTGTCTGTTACTGTTCAATAATTTTTTATTCTCTTGTTTTTTTAAGGCTGCTCTCAATAATTCATCATAATTTACCAATTTATTCTCAGGTTCAGAAGCCTTGTGTTCACGTTGATCATTTATGCAGTTCATAATTTTTTTTTTGTCTTTTTCTTTTTTATCGGTACCGGGGATCAAACTCATGACTGCCTGCTTGCAAGGCAGGCGCTTATGCCGCTGAGCTAAATCCCCAGCCCCAATTCATAAATTTTTAAACAATTTTTTAGATCTAGTATTCTGCTCTGATATCTTTTTGTGTTTTTTATAACATTGGTGAATTTGCCAATCATCTTTTAGACCATTTTGATCAGTTTTTCCAATTTTTTGTTTCTTCTGTATCCACATTTGTCATTTTGTTTGAAAATCCCATGTACTTTTAGGTCATCTCCAGGCTCTGGATTCCTCTTGTACTCATACAGGACATGTAGTTGTAATAGCAACTGCTGCAGATCCTCCCTGGTCATTTCCTCACTACTCTTCCTTACTTTTTTATTGGGAATACAAGTGACTTTGCCCTTTGCTCTTATGCATTATTACATTTGGCACATTTTTGAAACAGTGTACACCAATTAGATTTGTTGGAAATGGGAATTGAGAATCTCAGTGATTTTTTAAAAAACAGCTCTCCAGATGATTCTTATATGTAGCAAAAGTTGATTACTGCCATACTAAGGAAATTAGAAAAGGAGAAACATTTTATCTTATTTAAAATGAGATTATACAGGTGTGATGAATGAGAAGAAAGAGAGTTCTGTGCTTCCCTAAGAAAGCTGAAATATGTCCACACCTCTACCAGCACGCATAGAGAAAAACACATACTCTTTCTAGGGAAGCAAGATCTACTGGATTTTGAGAAATTTCTGGTTTATAGACAATTCAAGTGTATCTCACACTTAGTTTAGAAGCAGCAGAGACAACATACAGAGGACCAATTACAAGAGGCATGTTCTGCCTTCCTGTTTTCTTTGCCTTTGAAACTATATAAGCCCTGGAATCTTCTGAGACCCCAAATTGGGGGAAGTTGTAGAACTCTTTCTTATTTCTGAATTTCTCTCCAATCTGATGAGGTAGTGTCTTAAATCATTGTTATATTGATTTTTAGAGAACAGAAATGGCATTCATTGTAACACATTTCTTATAGCTCTGATATTTATGGAATGAGTGAATCAAAGTGTCATAGTCACACATTTAAGCACCATATAAGGGCAATATTCACATATTTCCTCTAATAGTAAGAAAATTATTCTTAATTTTCCTGCCATTGAGTTGTGAAAACATAATTTCTGGCTGGTTCTGTGTAAATATAACTATGGGCCAATCTTAACAGTGTGACTCACCAAAACTGGAGCTGCAACCTTTATGGGGCAGAGAAGTAGAGCCTAGAATGGTATTGGAATTAGTAAAGGGCTCCACCTGCTGATGGTCTGTGCACACAGGCAGTAAGCAGGAGTTCACACTAGTATTTCTTCTAAGCAATATTTCTTAAGTATGATTTATAGCTTTCCTTGTCTTCCTCTCAGGAAAGATTATGGAGCATTTAAGGAGTTCAAAAATGTAATTGGGTGAGGTTTGTGAGTTATTAGGAGTAATTTTTCTTTCATACTTTAAAGTTTGCTTGGAATATTCACAGTTACTGAGATAGTGTCACCTGAGATTTCTCATATTCAAGTCCTTTCAAGAGATTTACTGAGAAAAATGGAACATGTCATCTGCCCTTTCAGGGTGAGAGTCTGTTCCTCTGAATGACTCTGATTTGATGGTAGAACAAGTTCGATCCTTCATATATTATTGTGTGCACTTAATGGCACTTCACTTTTCACCCCAGTTTAGGAGGGTTATCTATCATAATTTGTAATATTATTAGCTTACTGTCCCAATTTTCAAAATATCTCAAATGGCTTTCAAAATAAATTGGAAAAGCTTGGGAAGACTGAAGTGGCAAGATTAAACATGAGCAAAAGCAAAACAACAACAATGAAAAACAAATACAAAAAAATTAAGATTTTACTAGCCTGCATGATCTTATTGAGAATTAATATTTTATTTATGTTAGGCATTTTGAGTGCTGGAAATAGCATGTAGCATTCTCATATCCTCACATCTCCTGTGAGTTTGGGGGAAAAGGGGCTACAGCTTGAGGTGCTTTTATATACAGGAAAGGGAAGTGAGACTTAGCCATGATGCACAGTGTTGCAGAATGAAACAAATAACCCTGATTGTATAGGGCCTGGGCAATGTGATACTAAGATAGATTGTGACCAAGGAGTACTAGAAGTTTAGGCAGCTCTCTGCTTTGTCTTATATTTGATAGCATATTGGAAGATAGAGAATAATCTAATCTCTCATTATATATGACACTGGCCTTTTTATTAGCATAGATATATAGATTAGTAATATTTGAATTTCATATTAAAAAGACAGCTACTATGTTTTTTTGTTTAGATAGAAGTTATGCTGCTTTTTGACATTTTTGACATCAACCTTTTTGGTTAAATCTCAATTGGTGTGCTAACAAACTAACCCTCTAGGGGAAAAAAGCATAAAAAATTGCTTTGCAATGTTTGCTGGTTTTCACTGTGAAAATACTCCCATTATAATTCATTTCAAACTACCAGTCTAACATTGCTGAAGAAGTAGCCGACAATACATAAAATTGCTTGTGTGAGACAGTAAGGACCAGTTGATAGGGTTAGACCAGGGTATTGCTTGTCCTATGGCCTTAACACATATCTCTACAGCCATGGAGAGACAGAGCCCTAAAGGGCAGCCATGAAAATAGTTACCTGATCCACAAACATTTTACTTTTATTTTTGATAAATTGATTTTTTCTTCAGACCAGTAGACCATGGAAAGTTCATGGATAGGGGAGCAATATTTTCTTTGAAAGCACACTGGAATCAAATCATAGCAAGCCTATTTTTTGGTTTTGTTACTTGAACACTGTGTTATTGTTAGTAATCCAATTAACTTTTCTAAATCTGGTTTTGTCTTTAAAAGTCATGTTGACTTCCAGGAGAACATGGTGGATAGATAACAGCAGCTATGAAGGCTCTCTGAGACACCCAGCTTAAAATCCAGAAATGGTGCAGTGTGAGGAGTCCTAAGCAAGGGGAGATATACCCTGCCAACCCAGGAATGAACTAAGCTGAGAGAAACCAACTGTAAATGCAATCCTGGTGCTATAACTGGAACAGATAAAATCTCAGTGGAAGCTGGAACTCATGCAGTGATTTGAATTTCCTGCCACCACTGCTGTGTCTGAATCAGCACAGCAGGAACAGAGAGGTGAAATCTCTGAGAGTGGGAATCAGCAAATGGAGATGAGCGTAGAACTGGTGGGGAGCCCTGCATCGACCTGTGGCAAGTGAGAGGAACGGGGACCCTTCCACAGACTAGGAGGCTCTACCAGAGGACATTCTGGGACAGGCGGACTAGCCAGAACAGGACACTGCAGTGACTTTAGTCACATATTCCCCTCTCAAGCAGGATTGATAGGGAGCCCTGACCTGGGTGATGCAGGTCCCTAAGACCCAGTAGGCTAGCCCAAACCAGGTCCCAGTGCCTGGCAGGTGCACCCTAGCAGTGAAGCCTTCAGTAGGTTGACTGACCTGGAGGGGTGGGCCCAGCAGAGGCTACCCAGGTCTGTGTCTTCTTAGTACACTGCAGTGGGTGGGAACACTTAGCTGGTGGATTCAAACAAACTGTAACCAACAAAGAAACAAATGGGGTCTCCTATATACACTTGTATGGAAGAAATAAAAAGTATGGGAAGAGGGAGCAACAAGAAAGGGTTCTTGGCCCCCAATCCTGAGAACACTGATCCAGGAAAGGTAAATGCAAAGGAGAATGAGGACAGAAAATATGCAATATCAGACACGGCACCAATAGATGTAAAGCAATATCTCTGGAGCCTCATAGACAAGTTCAAAAGTGAAGTATTTAATGACCCAAAGCAAGATATAAGTAGAAGAGTTAGAGAAAGGCTAAGCACCACCCAAGAAAAAAACAGATGGTGGAATGGAAGAACAGAAAAAAAGGGGAGAATGGTTTGATGGAGAAAATAGAGAAAACATCGAATACGTGAAGCAGATTCAAAGAGATTACCAGGAAACTAAAAACTCTATTGAAAGCTGGCATAACAGCTTGAAAGATACTAAGGAAGATTATCTGAACTGGAGGATAGTTTGTAATGTGGGAGCATGAAATGAAAAACTTCTTAAAAATAACAAGAAAACAAACAGCAATAATACAAAGGCTTGAAGATGATAAGAGGATCTATAACTTAAGAATTAAGAATGTAAAAGAAGAAGTAGGGATGCAAACAAATGAACTACAAAGGCTATTCACAGAAATAATCCAGGAGAATTTCCCTAGTTTAGCAAAAGGTAAAGATACTCAGATATATGAGGCATACAGGACCCCAGCCACCTACAACACAAACAGAACAACACCCAGGCATATAATAATCAAAATTCCAGAAATCCAATATAAGAACAGAATATTAAAAGCCATCAGAGATAAGAAACAGATCTCTTACGAGGGAACACCCATCAGAATTACAGCAGACTTCTCGGCACAAGCCATCAAATCATGAAAACCATGAGGGGAAATAATTCAAGCTTTGAAAGATAATAACCTCCAGCCAAGATTGATATATCCTGCACAACTGTCCCTAGAAATTGATGGAAAAACAAGGTGCTTCCAGGATAAAGAGGAACTAGGGGAATTTGCAGCCACCAATTCAACTCTACAGAGAATACTGCAGGACACTCTAAAAAAAGAAAAATACCAAGATCCCAGAAACAGTGGAAGAGAGGCTGCAATGAATGGAGCAGAAATCAAAATGAAGAAGACAAACTGACAACTAATGACAGAAAAAGAGCTCAACAGAAATGAGGCAGAGAAGCTTGGATGGTAGGAACAGCTATTTTGGAGAAAACAAGACATCATAATAGCTACTGCTGATTTAACATCATCTTGTTTTGAAGTCCCATCAAGCTTTTGTTCTTTTGCCTCCATCAGTCTTAACATGTTGTATCTTACTGGATTTTATTATATGTGATAATATAAGCAAAAACTTTTATAGACAAGAAGATTATACAGAAACCATTGTTCATTTTCTGTTAGTTGGTTCTAAATACTCTGTAATACTGTCATTCTCTTGAATGGTTTTACATTGTCTTGATATGTTTGATGCTACAGTATATGAAGTTATACTCAAAGATTTCAAGGAAAGAGACACTATGGTAACTACTTTTAGGTTGGGATATCTGGTAGTGAAACACTATTTTGCTTAAATGGTTATGTTTTGACCTGTGCTGTTTTGCTGCTATGTCCTCTTTTATCTCAATCTCCTTTTTTATTATTTACTTTTTTATTTTTATCTTTTTAATTAAGGGAAAAATAAAAAAGCAGGATATATTATAGTAAACCACTTTGATTTCCTATTAACTTGATTTGAAACCCTGTAATGCTCTCATCATCTTGTTTTGACTGATTTTTCCTCTATTCTGTTTTGCTTGATAGTACCAAGTTTGAGAGTATAGGCAACAACTGTGAAGACAGTAAGATTCATTATGATTCCCATTCTGGTTTGATTATTTTCTTCTTTTGAAGTCCTGTAATGTCTCAAATGTTTTGGTTTTTACTATTTTGTTCAATTTTATTATAACTGATGATATAGGCAATTCTTTTTATGATAGCAAGAGACATTATGGTAGCTATTGTTGATCACCTTGTTTTTTGTTTTTAAATTATGTATTATGTCCATCCTTTTGATTTGACTCTGTTTTGTTATGTCACATTTGGTTTTATTCTCTTCAAAAAAAGTAATAAGAACTGTGGGAGTAATAAAACCCAAAAGTGTAATTGTCATTGTACAAAAGAGAGGAAAAGAAAGTGCTCTAAATGGTATAACTGCATGTATATTTAAGTGTATAAGATAGACAATGATATTACTGAGTTTTGTTGGATTACTGAACAGAACTCTTTGCAGTCTCACTGTTTGAATGTCCACTTTATATGCTTTAATTTTGTAACTTGGACAAATATTTCTAAGATGACAATAATGTAGTCCATTAAATAGTGATTTCCTACTGTTTATTTTTTTCTGAAATTCTGTATAACTTGTACCCTTTTTCTGCTTTTTTTCCTTTTTCTCCTTAACTAAAATTTTAAAAAAAAGGATATAACTGCATGTATATTTAAGTGTATAAGATAGATAACCTTATTACCGAGTTTTATTGGATCATTGAACAGAACTCTTTGCAGTCTCACTGTTTGAATGTCCACTTTATATGCTTTAATTTTGTAACTTGAACAAACATTTCTAAGGTGACAATATATAATCTATTAACTAGTGATTTCCTACTGTTTATTTTTTCTGAAATTCTGTATAACTTGTACCCCTTTTCTGTTTTTTTTTTCTTTTTCTCCTTAAATAAAATTTTTTAAAAAGTCATGCCATGGCTTGTGTCTAGGTATCTTCCCAAATCCTTATGTGCTCATAAGTAGGGTTTTTCAGAGGTGGCTGGATCTATGCTGTGTAATGGTGGGATTAAGAGTGATTACTAAATTAGCCCACTCATTGGTTTGATATAGTTCAGGCGTGGATAATGAAAAGGCCCATCCTGAATATGTGTCGCACCACCCAAAGGGCAGGTAGACTAGAGTGGGTGAAAGGGACAAACAGACTGCTCTTGCAGCTTCCTCACTACTTTGCAGTTTCCTTGCCTTCCTGTCTTCTGCCTGCCATGAACTGTTTTTCCTCTGCATGTCTCTCTGCCATGTTACTTGCCTTAGACCTGATGAACTATGAACTGACACTTCTATAAACAGTGAGCCAAAATGAACCTTTCCTTCTTTCACCTTTAGTGTATTTTGTTTCAGCAACAAGAAAAGTAACTAAGACAAATGCAAATAATTTTTGCACCCATGTATTGCTGAAAGTATTTATTAGGATAAGATACAAGATAATGAGTTTATAGGATGGACTAAATAAATGGCAGGTCTTGGTGTGAATCTTTCTGATTTATTCTCATTTCCCTTTGGCCCTGATTATGTTTTTTTGTGGATCCCTTTACTTGGTGTTTTGTCTTGATGGCTTTCATTACTTTTTATGAGCTTATTTATCCATATTATAGAACACAATCTTTCTGGAGAAGGCCTTAGAACATCATTTTTCCAAGTATGTTTCTATAACAGTCCAAGAGAACCTGTTGACCAAAAATTCTGTATTCAAATAGCTCAATAAATGAAGCTGATTGCATTCTTTGTTGCAGCACATATTAACGTGTTAAATTCCCAGAGAAATGTTGCAAGAAAAGTATGAGCCTGTTTAGCTTTACATTGTTCACCATGCCTCAAAATTATTTTGCTCTCTCTCTCTCTGTCTCTCTCTTGTGTGTGTGTGTGTGTGTGTGTGTGTGTGTGTGTGTGTGTGTGTGTGCATATACATGGATGAATGTGAAGCACCTGTTAACATCTGGAAGAGCCAGAGTTTTGCAGAATGCACTTGCAGCAATGCTAGTTTGATTGAGTTTCCTCCAATAGAAAGAGTGTTTTCTCTAACTATGGTACATGTAAGACACAAGGTCTTTCTCATGCTGAGGATACCTGTATCTTGAAGGACCTGTAAAAGGAGGTATGATAAGGAGTACCATTAGGATGCCAAGTAAAGTTGTCTTTTTTAGAAATAAAGGAAGCATTTTTCCTATGTTATCTAATTGAAATACTGTACCTTAAAATATGTAATGTCAAAGGGAGTTACATTTAATTTGTAGCTGTATTGGAGTTTCAAGAATGATAAACATGACTTATGAAATATAAATATCACCAGAAATTATTTTCCAATAGCCAGTTTCAGAAACATTGGTTATGATCTGAAAATTTATTAAATTTGCAGATAACTGTCTTATTTTTAGCTTTTCTTCATTGTCAGTAATTAGCTCTTGGAGAATTTTGTTGGTAGTATATACTGTCTGATGATTCCTATCCAACTTCTTTTTCTATAAGCCCAATGCACTTGCAAAACAATCTATATTTTGAAAAACCCAAATGTACTAAAAAATTGGAAAGCTGTAAAGCTTCCAATTGAAGAAGCAGCCTGTACTTGGAGGGCTATTCTTAGGAAGTGACATTCCATGAGAGGAGGTAGTTTAGGGAGGAGTTGATTTTATTATTACTTACAATAAGAAAAACAGTAAGTAGATGCTTTTTATCTTTAGAAAGATGTTGAATGATAGCATTAATGTATGAAATGTGAAAATACCTGCTTATAAAATTTTTAATTTCTAATTCAGTAGATATTAGAAAAAGTAATTTCTACTCTCTTGTTGGTTTACTGATTCATTAATGTGAAATAATTAATATATTCATTTCTTGAAAGATACAGCAGTCTTACTCAATGTAAGATCACAGGTCAAAGTTCAGTTGGAATTGTGATAACCAGTGTGGAATAATTTTGAATAAGTGTATGAGCCTTAAAGTGTAACCAAAGGATTTATCAAAGGCCAGATTCTAATCTACTTGCAAAGTAAATATTATTCATTAAATGCAAACAGTTGTATTTTGTCACTTTTAAAATAAATTTTATCATGTTCTGAAGAGGGAGGAGAAATATTAATTTTAACTTTGGAGATTTATGAATATTACCAAAAGCTCAGCCTCTAAGTGACACCTGCTGGTTGTATGTCAAGAATATGGAATTGTAATAATTTCCATGTTTGACATTTTCAATCCTGATAGCAAAATCTGAAAATGATGGCTAGAGGGAAGGAGGAACCTCTAAGAATATCTTGAAGTTAGATGAAAAGGTAGAACTAGGGGTTCCAGTAAAGACGGTGGATAGGTAACAGCAGGCTACAGAGGCTCCCTGAGATAGTCAACTTATTCCAAAAATAACACAGTGTGGGGAGTCCCGAACAGAGGGAGATGGATCCTCCCATCCTAGGAACAACCTAAGCAGAGAGAAACCAATTAAGCATACAGTCCTAGGGCTACTATTGGAACAGCTACAGGCTCAGTGCTCCTGCTGCAGAACTCGAACTCATGTAGCTGAGACTTACTGAGCTACCTCAAAGCCCACTGCTTCAACTCACTGGAAGTGTATCACACTGAGTTCGGGGGTTGGCAAACCAAATGGAGAGCTGAGCTGGCGGGAACCTGTATTGACCTGTGGTGAGTGACAGGAATAAGACCAATCCACAGGAAAAGGGACTCTAACAGATAACATTCTGGGGCCTGGCAGACTGGCAAGAGCAAGGAGCAACAGTGACTTTAGTCAACTGCTCCCTTCTCAAATGAGATTGGTGGGATGTGCTTGCCCTGGGTCATGCCCCGAGCTAAGACCCAATATGTTAGCCCAAACCAAGTCCTAATGCCAGGCAGTGCACCCTAATGCAGTGAAGCTCTCAGCAGGTTGACTGACCCAGAAAGGAGGGCCCAGCATATGCTGCCCCTTTTTGTACCTCCATAGTACACTTCAGTGGGCAGGAGCACTGAGTTAGCATGTTTCAGATGAACTGTAACCAACAAAGAAAGAAACTGGGGCTTTGTATATACACCTATATGGAAGGAATAAAAAATATGAGAAGAGGAAGCAACAAGAAAGGGTCCCCAACACCCAACCCTGAGAACTTTGATTCAGGAAAGGCAAATGCAAAGGAGATTGAGGATCACAAACATGAAATATCAGACACAGCACCAGTGGGCATAAAGTGATATATTTGGGACCTCATAGATGAGTTCAAAAGTGGAATATTTAACCAAGTAAAACAAGATATACACAGATTCATAAAATAAATGCTAAGCACCTCTCAAGAAGACACAGATGGAAGAAGGGAGGAACATCATTTAATGAAGAATATCAGGAAAACATAGAATACATGAAGCAGGTTCAAAGAGATTACTAGGAAATTAAAAACTCCATTGAAAGCTGGCAAAACTGCTTGAAAGTAAATAAGGAGAGATTATCCAAACTGGAGGACAGGTTTGCAATGTGGAATCATGAAAGGAAAAATTTCTTAAAAATAACAAGGAAACAAGCACTAACAATACAAAGGATAGAAGATGACAAGAGGATCTATAATTTTTTTATTTTAAAAAGGGTAAGATTAAACAGAACAAAAAGATCATAAGGAAATAATTTTAAGAAACATAGATTTCAAAGCAAGTCCACTGGAGATCTTCACTGTCTATCTTATTGTCTCTAGTTTTCTTCCAAATAGTTGTCCCCATCTTCACAAACACTGAATACGTACTGAACATTATAGAGCTAATCTAAACATAACAAGATGATGGAGACTTTTTAGGTCTTCAACAGCTGACATGGGGGAAGTCAATAATACCTGCCACAATGTCTCTCATTCTCTTCAAAGTAGCTGTTCTTATCTTTATGTATGCTGAAATTGAACATAAGGACTAGACTAATATTACCCTGAACAGTGAATAATAGTATTGCTAGATTTTATATCATAATGCTACAGAATTAGCATTGGGTGTCTTAGTGTCTCTTCTTCTTCAGAGTATCCATTCATTACATTGTGCATTATATAATCTGTTCCTATAAACTGTTTAGAAATTCTCCCCATCTGTGAATCTCTACATGTATATCTATCCTTTCTGTATTATAGGGAAAAACAGATCAAAAGAAGACAACAAAACAAATTCCTACAAAGATATGAAATGAAAAAATACATATAAAAACACAATATTAGGTGATCTACAGTAGTTACTATGCTTTATCTTGTTATTTTCAATAGAATTGTCCACATCATCAGACATAATATAACACTATTTTAATAAAAATATAACTTTTGAGACATTGTAGGACTTCAAAAGCAGTTAATAATCAAATCAGAATGGGTATTTTATTACATCATGTCATATTCAGAGTAGTTGCCTCTACTCTTAGATTTGATACTATCAAGCATACAAAATTAGAATAAAATAAGTAAAGGCAAAGCAGCAGTCTAACAAACCAGCTTCAAGTAAGATCAGTCATAGTAAGATAATGTAAGTAATACAGGGTTTCAGTTTAAGTTAATATGAAATTAAGGATAGTTACCGTGGTATAACCTGCTATTTTGGGGGTAGCTGCCTGTGCTCTCAAATCTAGTATGAGTAGACAGACTGGAACAAAATAAAATATAACTAAACAGAGCAACAAGACTACTGTGGCTTTTAAATCCTGATACATTATTAACAATGACCTCTGCCTTCCCTTTTGAGGCAATTCCTCATCTTTCCCTTTCTGAGGATGCTTTTAATATTTTGGGTCCCAATGGCTCCTTTAGTTTTTATATTAGGGGGTCAACCCGTTATCTATCTGAGTGGTGCTGAATCTTTTTACCCTTGAGCTTGATCTTAGCTGTACTCCTTTACTTACTAAAGCCACAAAGTTTTCCTTTCTTCTAGTTCTACACTGCACAAAAGTGTCATAACTTTCCAACCTATCAGTGGCTGCTGGATGAGTTGTCTCTATTTCTTGCTGGTTCTCTGACACATAGAGCATTGTTTTCCCATCTTTAACTTTCAGTTTATTAACCCTCTTTTGGGTTGAGTATATTTACTATTCAGAGCATCTCAATGGACCATATATCCTGATCTACTCTGCCTGTGTTTCTTTTGGTTAGTGTATCAAGGGTATCTATAGTAGAGATTATAGCCCACTTTCTCTGCCTTATCTCTGCTATTCTATTTTTCTGCTATTATTTGTTCTCCTTCATTCCACTGCTATTATTGTTTCTCCTTCATTCCACTGTCTGCCCCATTCACTGAGGCCTCTGTGTGACTGTTGCTGGAATCCTTGTATTTTTTCTATCTCTCTCTAGGATGTCCTTCAGCATTTTTTGTAGGGTTGTGTTGGTGGCCATGAACTCCCACAGTTCCTCCTTGTCTTGCAAACATCTTATTTCTCCACTAATTTTGAGAGATAATTTTTCAGGGTACATCATTCTGGGTTGGAGGTTATTTTCTTTCAGGGCTTGGACTATTTGCCACCAGGCTCTTCTCTATTTGAAGTTTATGTTGATAAGTCTGTCATTATTTTGATGATTTTTACTTTGTAGGTGATCTGCTTCTTTTCTCTGACCACTTTTAATATTCTGTTCTTGTGATGGAATACTGGAATCTTGATTATTATATGTCTGGGTGTAAATCTGTTTTGGTTGTAGTTAGTGGAATTCTGTGTGCTTCATTTATCTGGATATCACTTCTTTTTCCTATGCTTGGGAAGTTTTCCTTAACTATTTCTGTGAATAGTCTTTGTAATTCATTTGTGGTTGCTCCTGCTTCTTCACTCACATTTTTTATTCTTAAGTTATAGATCCTCTTGTCATCCTCTAGCCTTTGAATTGTTACTTTCTGGTTCCTTGGTTTTTTAAAAATTTTATTTAAAGGAGAAAAAAAATAAAACAGTATAAGGATACAAGTAATACAGAATTTCATAAAAGCAGTAAGAAATCACTAGTTAATAGATTACAAATTGTCATCTTGGAAATGGTTGTTCAAGTTACAGGATTAAAGCATCAAAGTGGACATTCAAACAGTGATACCACAAACAGTTATGTTCAATGATCCAACAAAAACTTAGTAGCATGGCCATCTATCTTAACACACCTAAACACACTTGCAGTTTTACCCTTTAGGGCACTTTTTTTCCTCTCTTTTTTTACAACAACATTTACACATTTTGGGTTTTATTACTCCCATAGTTCTTATTTCTTTTTTTGGAAGAGAATAAAACCAAATATGATAAAACAAAGCAGTCAGTCAAAACAAAGGATGGATAGTACCTGATGTAAAAACAGAATACAAGGTAATCAACAATGATTACCATAAGGCCTCTTGCTACTTTAAAAAGAATTGCCAATATCACTAGGTATAATAAAATTGAACAAAACAGTGTAGAACAAGACCAATAAAACTTAAGCGTTGGAAATATTACAGGACTTCAAAAGAAGATAACAAGTCAAACCAGAATGGTCATCATAGTAAATCTTATTGCCTTAAACGTAGTTGTCTATACCCTCAAACTTGATACTATCAAACTGACCAGAACAGAGTAAAAATCAGTCAAAACAAGATGGTGGGAGCAATACAGGGTTTCAAATCAGGTTAATAGGAAATAAAAAAGTTACTATACTGTATCTTGCTTTTTTTTATTTTTCCCTTAATTAAAATAATAAAATAAATAAATAATTTTTAAAAAAAGAAGGGGAGATTGAGATAAAAGTGGACATAACAGCATGAAAATATAGGTCAAAGCATAACAATTTCAGCAACATAGTGCTTCACCACAGGATAACCCGACTTAATAGTAGTTACCATAGTGTCTCTTTCCTTGAAATATTTGAGTGTAACTTCGTACATTACGACATCAAACATATCAAGGCAGTGTGAAACCATTCAAGAGGATGAAAGTATTACAGGGTATTTAGAATCAACTAATGGAAAATGAACAATGGTTTCTATATTATCTCTTTGCCTATAAAATTTTTTGTTTATACTATCACATATAATATCTATATAATTTTTTGTTTATACTATCACATATACTATCACATATAATAAAATCCAATAAGATACAACATGGTAAAACCAATGGACACAGAAGAACAATAGTTTGGTGGGACTTCAAAACAAGATGATATTAAATCAGCACTAGCTATTGTGATGTCGTGTTTTCTTCAACATAGCTGATCATATCATCACAGGCAATAATATCAAACAGCCCAGAATAAAATCATTCCAATTAATGAGTGAAAACTTTATAAGGCTTCAAAGTCACATAATGGGGAATCATGATTACTGCATACTTGTATATATTTGAATCACTTCTTACAATAGGGAAACTATTCGGTATTCATACATGTGAGTTTCATGTGTTTCATTTATGAATATGGTCTCAAACTGCACCCATGTAATTATAAATATCTCAATGTGATCATTCTTTATAACTGAGTAGTACTCCATTGTATAAAATACCAGAACTTTTTTATCCATTCCTCAGTTGATGGACACTTAGGTTGTTTCCAAGATCTGGCTATTACAAATTGTGCACATATATCACTGTGGTATGATGTTTTCAGTTCTTCAGGGAATATGCCTAGAAGTGGAATAGCTGGAACAAATGGGACTTCCAATCCCAGCTTTTTGAGAAATCTGCAGACTGACCTCCACAATGGTTGCACCAGTCTACACTCCCACCAAAAGTGCAGGGAGTTCCTTTTTCCTCACAGCCTCTCCAGCATTTGTTGTTGGTTTTCTTGATCCTGGCCATACTTTCAGGAGTCAGATGGAATATCACTGTGGTTTTAATTTGCATTACTCTAATGAGTTGATGATGAAAATTTTTTCATGTATTAGTTTGCCGTTTGTATATCTTCATATGAGAAGTGTGTATTCATCTCAGATGCCCATTTTTGGACTGGATCTTTGAATTTCGGGGTTCTGATTTTTAAAATTCTGTATATGTTTTAGACAGATGTCCTTTGTGTTAAGGATAGTTCAGTAAGATTTTTTCCCACTTTGTGGCTTTTATTTTCACTATGCTGGAGATTTCTTTTGACATCCAGAAACTTTTTAATAAGAGGTGATCCCAGTTATTGATTCTGGGAAGTATTTCATGTGTGGTTTACATCCTGTTCCTGAATTCTGTACCTACCCCTATGTCTTCAAGGTTTCTACCCAATTTTTGTTTTCCAATAGATTTAATGTTTCTGTTTTAATATTCAGATCTTTGATCCATTTAGATTTTAATTTAGTACATGGTGGTAGGCATGGGTCTAGTTTTAGTTTTTGGCATATGGAGAGCCAGTTTTTCCAACACCATTTATTAAAGAGACTGTCGTTCTTCCAGTGAACCTGTTTGGTTCCTTTACCAAAGATAAGGTGGTTGAGTGGATTTGTAGTTGTGGTTTTATCTTCTAATCTATTCCATTGATCTTTGGCTCTGGTTTGATTCCAGTACCATATTGATTTTACTACGGTTGCTTTGTAGTATAACTTCAAGTCAGGGATCATGATGCCTCTTGCCTTGCCTTTGTTGCTTAGAACTGTCTTTATTTTTTAGATCTCTTCTCACTCCAGATGAATTTTAGGAGTGTTTTCTAGAGATCTATCATGTCTGTTGATAGTGTTTTTATTGGGATTGCATTTAATCTGTATACCAGTTTTGGGAAAATAGCCATTTTCACAATATTTATTCTTCCTATTCATGAGCAAGGGATGTGTTTCCATTTTCTGAGATCATCTTCAATTTCTTTTTTCAGTGTGTTACAATTTTCCCTGTAAGGTCTTTTCCTTTTTTCATGAGAGTAATTCCTAAATGTTTCAATTTTTAGGTTGCTAGTGTTAAGGGTGTGGCTTCTCTTATTTCTGTCAATGATTTTGTTGTTAGAGTATAGGAACGCTATAGATTTTTGAGTATTGATTTTGTATCCAGCTACACTGCTGAATTTATTTATTACATCTTGGAGTCTTTCAATGGAGTTTTGGGGGTCTTCTATATAGAGCATTATGTCATCTGCAAACAATGATAATTTAACTTCTTTTCCTATCTTTACCTGTTATATTTCTCTCTCTTGTCTAATTTCTCTGGCTAGTATTTCAAGTACTATATTAAATAGGAGCAGTGATAAGGGACATCCTTGTCTTGTGCCTGATTTTAAATGAAGGCCTTCAATTTTTGGCCATTTTGTGTGATCCTGGCTGTTCGTTTGTCACAGATAGCCTTTATTATATTGAGGTAAAGACCATCTATCCCAATTTTCTGTAAAGTTCTTATCATAAATGAATGTGGACCTTATCAAAGGCTTTTCTGCATCTATAGAAATGATCATGTGATTCTTACTTTTGGCTTTATTGATATGGTGGATTATATTTATTGATTTATGTATGTTGACCATCCCTGCAAGCTTGGAATGAATCCCACTTGGTCATGGTGTATAATCTTCTTGATGATTTGCTGCATCCTCTTTGCCAATATTTTATTGAGGATTTTTGCATCTGTGTTCGTTAGAGAGATTGGCCTATAGTTCTCTTTGTTATTTGAGTCTTTCTCAGGTTTTGGTACTGGAGTGATATTTGCTTCCAGGAATGACTTTGGAAGGTTTGCTTTCCTTTCAAATTCATTGAAAAGTTTGAGGAGTGTTGGCATGAAGTCTTCTTTATATTTCTTGCAGAATTCCACAATGAATCTTCTGGGCCTGTGCTCTTCTTTCTAGGTAAGGACTTAATTACATTTTCAATTTCATTAATAGAAATTGGTTTATTCAGCAGTTTTACATCTTCTTAACCTAACTTTGATACTTCATATATTTCTAGGAATCTTTAAATCTCTTCTGTCTTATCAAACCTATAGAGTAGAGGTTTTGAAATAGATGTTGGTGATCTGAATTTTACAGCATCCGTAGTGATTTGCCATTTTTCATTGCTGATTGTATGAATTTGAGCTTTTTCTTCCCTTTTTTGATAAGATTTTCTAGGAGCTTATCTATTTTATTTATTCTTTTAAAGAAACAACTCTTTGGTTCTTTGATTCTGTGGATTATTTTCTTAGTCTGTATTGCATTACTTTCTGCTCTGATTTTTATAGTATCCTCCCTTTTTTTAAATCAGTACAGGGATCGAACTCTCAACTGCCTGCTTGCAAGGCAAGTACTTATGCCACTGAGGTAAATCCCCAGCCCTATTCTCATTTCTTTTAGGATTGGGCTTTAGTCGCTCTTCTTTTTCCAGATGTTTAAGGTGTAGCATCATGTTGTTTATTTGTATTCATTCTGTTTTTCTGATATGCGAACTCAGTGCAATAGATTTTCCTCTGAGGACAGCTTTCATTGCATCTTACAGATTCCAGTAAGTTGTATTTGTATTTTCATTTGCTTGTAGGTATTGTTTAATTTTTCCTTTAATTTCCCCTGTGACCTACTGATTACTCAAGATTGTGTTATTCAGTTTCCATGTGTTTGTGGGGTTTTTGCATTTTCTTTTATCATTAATTTCTAATATGGTCTCAAGTCACATCCTTTTACCTGTAAAGGCATCAATGTAATCCTGATTTATAGTTGAGTAGTATTCCATTATATAAAACACCACATCTTTTTTATCCAATCCTAAATTAATGGGAAACAAGTTTGTTTCCAAGATCTGGCTATTACAAATTGTGCTGCTATAAACATAGGTGCTCACATATCACTATGGTATGATGCTTTCAGTTCTTCTGGGAATATGCCTAGAAGTGGAATAGCTGGAACAAATGGGACTTCCAATCCCTGCTTTTTGAGAAATCTCCAGAATGACCTCTACAAAGGCTGTACCTGTCTACATTCCCACCAACAGTGTAGCAGAGTTCCTTTTCCCCAAAAGCCTCTCTAGCATTTGTTGTTGTTGGCGTTCTTGATCCTGGTCATTCTTTCAGAAGTGAGATGCAATCTCAGTGTGATTTTAATTTGCATTTCTCTAATGACCAATGATGATGAATATTTTTTCATGTATGTATTTGCCATTTGTATTGCATCATCTGAGAAGTGTGTATTCATCTCAGATGCCCATTTTTGGACTGCAACTTTGAATTTTGGGGGTCTGATTTTTTAAAATTCTGTATATGTTTTAGACAGAAGTCCTTTGTCTGAGGGGCAGTTCATTAAGATTTTTTCCCAGTTTGTATGTTTTCTTTTTCACTGTGCTGGAGATTTCTTTTGACATGCAGAAGCTTTTAAATAAGAGGTGATCCCAGTTATTGATTCTCAGAAGTATTTCCCCTGCGGTTTGAGTCCTGTTCATGAATTCTCTAACTACCCCTGTGTCTTTAAAGTTTCTACCCAATTTGTCTTCCAATAGATTTAGTGTTTCTGTTTTAATATTCAGATCTTTGATCCTTTAGATTCTAATTTAGCACATGGTTGTAGGCATGGGTCTAGTTTTAATTTTCAGTATATGAAGAGCCAGTATTTACAACATCATTTATCAAACAGACTGTCATTCTTCCAGTGAGCCTGTTTGGCTCCTTTATCAAAGATAAGGCAGTTTAGTGTTTGTAGTTGTGGTTGTATCTTCTAATCTATTCCATTGATCTTTGGCTCTGTTTTGATTCTAGTACCAAATTGATTTTACTATGGTTGCTCTGTAGTATAGCTTCAAGTCAGGAATTGTGATGCCTCCTGCCTTGCCTTTGTTGCTTACAACTGTCTTTGCTATTCTAGGTCGCTTCTCGCTCCAGTTGAATTTTTGAGTGATTTCTCTAGATTTATGGGGGTATTTTGATGGTATTTTTATTGGGATTGCATTGAATCTGTATAACAGTTTTCGGAGAATGGCCATTTTCACAATATTTATTCTTCCTATCCATGAGCAAGTGATGTCTTTCCATTTCTGAGATCATCTTCAATTTCTTTTTTCAGTGTATTATAATTTTCCCTGTATAGGTCTTTCACTTATTTTGTAAGAGTAATTCCTAAATATTTCATTTTTTTGGTTACTAGTGTGAAGTGTGTTGCTTCACTTATTTCTCTCTCTGTGATTTTGTTTTTAGTGTATAGGAATGCTATTGATTTTTGAGTACTGCTTTTGTATTCAGCTACATTATAGAGTTTATTTATTGTATCTAAGAGTCTTCCAATGGAGTTTAGGGGGTCTTCTATCTAGAGTATCATGTCATCTGCAATCAATGATAATTTAACTTCTTTTCCCATCTTTACCCATTTTATTTCTCTCTCTTGTCTAATTTCTCTGGCTAGTATTTCAGGTACTATATTAAATCGGAGTGGTGGTAAACGACATCCTTGTCTTGTGCCTGATTTTAAAGTAAAGGCCTTCAATTTTTGGCCATTTAGTATGATAGTGGCTGTTGGTTTGTCATAGATGGCCTTTATTATATTGAGATAAAGACCATCTATTCCAATTTTCTGTAAAGTTCTTATCATGAATGAATGTTGGACCTTATCAAAAGCTTTTTCTGCATCTATTGAAATGATCATGTAATTTTTACTTTTCGCTTTATTGATATGGTGGATTACATTTATTGATTTATGTAATTTGAACCATCCCTGAATACCTGGGATGAATCTCACTTGATCATGGTGTATAATCTTTTTGATGATTTGCTGCATCCTGTTTGCCAGTATTTTATTGAGGATTTTTGCATCTGTGTTCATTAAGGGGATTGGCCTGTAGTTCTCTTTTTTAGTTGGGTCTGTCTCAGGTTTTGGTACTAGAGTAATATTTGCTTGCAGGAATGACTTAGGAAGAATTGCATCTATTCCCATTTCATTGAAGAATTTGAGGAGTGTCAGCATTACATCTTTTTATTTGTTGTAGAATTCTGCAGTGAATCCATCTGGGCCTGGGCTCTTCTTTGTAGGTAAGGACTTAATTACGTTTTCAATTTCATTAATAGATATTGGGTTATTCAGCAGTTTTACATTATCTTGACCTAGCTTTGGTACTTCATATGTTTCTAGGAATCGATTTCTTCTGTGTTATCAAATCTTTGACAGTAAAGGTTCTTGAAATAGGTGTTGATGATCTTCTGTATTTCTATATAGTCTGTAGTTTTTCCACCTTTTTCATTTCTTATTGCATGAATTTGAGCTTTTTCTTCCCTTCTTAAAATAAGGTTGGCTAGGGGCTTATCACTTTTATTTATTCTTTCAAAGAACCATTTGATTCATTGATTCTTTGAATTGTTTTCTTTGTCTCTACTGCATTGATTTTTGCTCTGATTATTATAATTTCCTCTCTTCTTTTGGCTTTGGGATTGACCTGCTCTTTTTTTTCCCAGATGTTTGAGGTGTAGCCTCAGGTTATTTGTTTGTATTAATTCTGTTTTCCTAATGTGGGAACTCAGTGCAATAAATTTTCCTCTGAGGACTGCTTTCATTGCTCTCACAGATTCTGGTAAGTTGTATTTGTATTTTCATTTGCTTGTAGGTATTTTTTATTTTCTTCTTTAGTTTCCCCTGAGACCCAATAATTACTCAAGATTGTGTTATTCGGTTTCCACGTGTTTGTGGGATTTTTGCAGTATCTTTTATCATTAATTTCTAATTTCAAAGCACTATGATCTGATAATATGCAAGGGATAATTTCAAGTCTTTTGCATTTATTTAAATATGTTCTGTTTGCTAATATATGGTGTATTTTAGAGAATGACCCATGTACTGCTGAGAAGAATGTGTATTTTGATGTTGTTGGATGGAACACTCTGTATATGTCTATCAAGTCCATTTGTTCACATGTGTGATTCAGTTCTGTTATTTCTTTGCTGATTTTCTGTCTGGTCGATTTGTCCCTTGGTGTCAATGATGTGTTAAGGTTTCCTGTTACAATTGTGTTACTGATAATTTGTTTTTCATTTCAGTTAATACTTGTTTTATATAACTGGGTGTTCTGCAATTTGGTGAATATATATTTAGGATAGTTTTCTCTTCCTCTTGGAAGACCAAATTACAAATCTGTTTTCTTCCTCTTATAAAGCCACAAATCCATTATTGTGGTTCCATCCTCAAAACTTAATCTGATTCTGGTTGTCTTCCAATGGCCTCATCTCCAAATAGTGTAAGTATCTAAATCTGGATGCTAAATTTCAACACATGAACTTCTAGTGGACACATTCATTCCACTACACATTCTAAATTTATTTATTTTTTGTTCTTAGAACTTTGTGGTGATTTCTCTCTTTTTTCCCCACATTCTAAATTTAAACAAGAAACTTTGAACAAATGCAGTGGAGAAAAACAATTTACACATGCACACTTTCATACAAGAGGATAATTTTTTTGTCTTTTTGAGACAGGGTTTTGCTATGCAGTTTAGGCTGGCCTTGAGTTCACTTTATAATGCAGGCTGGTTTCAAACTTGCAATGATCCTCCTCCCTTAGCCTCCCAAGTGCTGTCGTTACAAGTTTGTACCACCACATCTGACTAAGAGGAAAAGTTTTATTCATAATAATTGCAGAAATATTTGTGTATAAGAATGTGTTTGTTGTATTTTAAAATAGAATAAGCTATACCACCTTTAAATACAGAAAAGGTTAAGTGAAAAATGCAGAATTATAATGCTGAAGGAATTAAAGATCTAGACAAGACTAAAGAACAAACATTTCCCTCAACTATTGGATTAACGGTTGTGCAAATTTCTGAT
Organism: Cavia porcellus; assembly: GCF_034190915.1. Taxonomy (NCBI): domain Eukaryota; kingdom Metazoa; phylum Chordata; class Mammalia; order Rodentia; family Caviidae; genus Cavia; species Cavia porcellus. The sequence continues at coordinate 65,448,807 of NW_026947505.1, forward strand.
ATATGTGTAGTAGTGCTAAACTTAACTGTTTAGCCCACCATTGTATTAAATTTTTTGAGAGTGCATGCTTGGACATTTGCAGATTGCTTTTATAAGATGTCGTTAGTTCTCCATTTTTAGCCTTGCTAAAAAGCCAATGAATTCCTGTTCAGTTGAATACAATAGGCATATATGTCTAGGTTAAGTAGCTGGAAGCAAGGTCATTAAGACTGATTTGTCAGAAATTTGTTTATCAAAGATATTTTACCAAATGAATTGGTAAGGAAGGAATGTCAAATGTTGTGTAAACAATATGATGGTTTTCACTTAATTTGTTTCCAATCCTATTGTTGCCTGTCTTCTCAAAATTCACATTTTGTCAACTGCCTAATCAAATGAGTGTTTTTCATGTTTCAGCATTGTGAGTATTTTTACTGAGATGGTGATTGAGACATACCTGCTATTCCAAGTGTCTCCTCAAGTGCTGGCTTGGATAGCCAGGCAGAGACTCAGAAGGGTGCTTGAAAGTTGAGCAGAAAGAGTTGTGGGAAAGATTAAGCAGTTTTATATTTTGTGTTGAGGAGACACGATGTAATTTTCAAAATGCTTTGTAACCTGTTATACCATAAATGAGAAAGAACTTGTATTTTCCTATTTTTGGAATCCTTGGAATTTATTGTTTTTATTTTTTGCTTTTTTTCTCATATAAAGAACTGTAAGTCTTAGTGAAGAGCAACTAAAAGGCATTAAACATTGTATTGTTATCTTTTCATCTGGCCTGTGCCTAAGGTCTGATATAATAAATAAATAGCCTTGAAATACTGGAAACATACTTGTGCATAAGCCTTTCAACATACTTCAGGCTATCTCCTTAGGAATAAGCCCAAAAATAAAATGACTAGATTAAAAAGCAATTTAAAAAATCAAGTCTTTCCCCCATATTGGGGATTTAACTCAGGACCTTGCAAGTGGTCTCTCATGACCTATATCCCTGGCCTCAAGTCTTTATACACATTTCCAAATTGTTGTTCAATAGAGTTCCATCAATCACCATCCCCATTCTAAAAATGTGGAAGGGTAATATTTTAATAAATTTTCACCAATGTTAAGTAGTATAGATTTAAACTTTGTCAACTCAGTATGTAAAATTTTTAGTTCAACAGTGTTTTTAAGGAGATTACTTAAAGTTTGAGTGCAGGGTTGTCTTAAATAACCTTGTTATAGTCTAATATTAGAAAATGGTCACATATTTTAAATATATAGTTTGATGAGTTCAGAGAAATGTATACATGCATATAACCAATAACAGAGACTGAAAACTTTTCTACTACTCCACAGAGTGTCTGTGCATCTTTTTGCCTGGCTACTACTATTTCTCATTTCAGGCAATCTTTGATGGCACTATAGTTTTGTCATTTCTAAAAATTTATATAAGTAGAGTCATTTTTTATAGTCTTATATGTTCACTTCACTTACTACTTTGAAGCCAATATTGTCTTATTTTACATATTTTTAAAAGAATTTTATTTAAGGAGAAAAAAGCAAAACAGAAAAAAGGGTAATACAGAATTTCAAAAAAATAGTAAGAAATCACTAGTTGATATATTATATATTGTCATCTTAGAAGTCGCTATTCAAGTTACAAAATTAAAGCATACAAAGTGGACATTCAAACAGTGAGACTGCAAACAGTTGTGTTCAGTGGTCCAACAAAAACTTAGTAGTATGGTTATCTGTCTTACACAATTAAACATGCATGCAGTTATATCCTTTAGAGCACTTTCTTTTCCTCTCTTTTTTATAATAACAATTACACATTTTTAGGTTTTATTACTCCTACAGTTCTTATTTGTTTGAAGAGAATAAAACCAAATTGTGATAAAACTGGAGTCAGTTAAAAAAGAATAGACATAGTATATGATGTAAAAACAAAATACAAGGTGATCAACAATGGCTACTATAATGTCTCTTGCTGTCTTCAAAAGAATTGCCCATATCATAAAGAGGGTAAGATTAAACATAACAAAACAGAACAAACAAATCTTAAGGAAACAATTTTAAGAAGCACGGATTTCAAAGCAAGTCCACTGGAGATCTTCACTGTCTGTCTTATTGTCTCTAGTTTTCTTCCAAATAGTTGTCCCCATCTTCACACGCATTGAATACCTACTGAACATTATAGTACTAATCTAATCATAACAAGATGAAGACTTTTTAGGTCTTCAAGACCTGGCATTAGGGAAGTCAATAGTGACTGCCATAATGTCCCTCATTCTCCTCATTGTAGCTCTCCTTATCTTTACGTATGCTGAAATTGAACATAATAGACTAGACTAATGTCATTCTGCAACAGTGAATAATAGTTTTGCTAGATTTTGTATCATAATTAACAGTTAGCACTGGGTTTCTTAGTGTCTCTTCTGCTTCAGAGTATCTGTTCATTACATCATGCATTATATAATATGTTCCTGTGAACTGTTCAGAAATTCTCCCCATGTATGAATCTATACATGTATATCTATCCTTTCTGTATTATAGGGAAAAACACATCACAACAATAAAAAACATTCTTAGAAAAACATGGAATGAAAAAGACATATAAAACCACATTATTAGGTGATCTACAATACTTACTATTCTTTCTCTTGTTATTTTCAACAGAGTTGTCCACATCATCAGACATATAATAACTGAACATAGCATTACATAGCTATTTTAATAAAAACACAACTTTGGAGACATTGTAGGAATTCAAAATCAGTTAATAATCAAACCAGAGTGGGTATGTTATTACAACTTGTCATCTTCAGAGTAGTTGCCTTTACTCTTAGGCTCACTGCCATCAAGCATACCAAATTCGAATAAAATCAGTCAAGGCAAAGCAACAGTTTTACAAACCAGTAAGACAATGTAAGTGATACAGGGCTTCAGTTTAAGTTAATAGTAAATTAAGGACAGTTACTGTGGTATAGCCTGCTATTTTGGGGATAGCTATCTGTGCCCTCTAATCTAGTATGAGTAGACTGACCAGAACAAAATAAAATCAAGCTAAGCAGAGCTATAAGGCTACTGTGGCTTTTAAATCTTGATACACTATTAACAATGTCCTTTGCCTTCCTTTTTCAGGCAATTCCTCACCTTTCTCTTTCTCAGGATGCTTTGTATATTTTGGGTCTTACTAACTCTTTTAGTTTTTAGATTAGGGGGCCAATCCATTGTCTATCTGAGTGGTGCTGAACATTTTTACCTCTGAGCTTGATCTTGAGCTGTACTCCTTTACTTACTAAAGCCACAAAGTTTTCCTTCCTTCTAGCTTTGTAGTTCTACACTGCACAAAAGTGTCATAACTTTCCAACATATCTGTGGCTGCTGGATGAGTTCTCCCTTCTCTGTCTCTTACAACTTCATTTTCTCATCTTTGACTTTCAGTTTATTAACTTTCTTTCAGGTGGAGTGTATTTCCTATGCAGGGCATCTCGATTGATCCTGCCTCCTAATCTACTTTGCCTGTGTTTCTTCATGTTAGTGTATATAGGCTATCTATGTTGAAAATTATAGCCCAACTTCTCTGCCTCATCTCTGCTATTCTATGTTTTCTGTTATTATTTGTCCATTTTTTTCCTTCATTCCACTTTCCTCCCTGTTCATTGAGGCCTCTCTGCCACTGTTGCTGGAATCCTAGTATTTTTTCTCTCTCTAGAATATCCTTCAGTATTTTTTGTAGTGTTGGGTTGGTGGCCATGAACTCCCACAGCTCCTTTTTGTCTTGGAAACATCTTGTTTTTCCATTAATTTTGAGAGAGAGTTTTTCAGGGATCATCAGTCTTGGTTGGAGGTTATTTTTTTTCAGGGCTTGGATTATTTCCCCCCAGGCTTTTCTTGATTTAATAGTTTGAGTTGATAGGTTTGTCATTATTTTGATGATTTGTCCTTTGTAGGTGATCTGCTTCTTTTCTCTAGCCACTTTTAATATTCTATTCTTGTGGTAGATTTCTGGAATCTTGATTATTATATGTCTGGGTGTAGATCTGTTTTGGTTGTAGTTGGCTGGAGTTCTGTAAGCCCCATTTATCTGGATATCATTTCTTTTTCCTATGCTTGGGAAGATTTCCTTAATTATTTCTGTGAATAATCTTTGTAATTTGTTTGTGGTTACTCCTGCTTCTTCACTTACATTTTTTATTCTTAAGTTATAGATCCTCTTGTCATTGTCTAGCCTTTGAATTGTTACTTCCTGGTTCCTTGTTATTTTTAATTGGTCTTTTCTTTCATGATCACACATTGTAAATCTTCAATTTTCAAAAGCCTAGCTTTTGTTTCTGTCAAGGCATTTTGCCAGCTTTCAATGGAGTTTTTAGTTTCCTGGTAGTCTCTTTGGATCTGTTTCATGTATTCTAGATTTTGTTTATATTCTTCACCAAAGACTTCTCTTCCTTTTCTGGGTTCCTCCCTTCTTTCCACTGTGTTTTTTTGATCAATCTTTTTATTTCTTTCCTCACTTGGGTTAGAATTTCAGTTTTAAATTCATCTCTGAAGTCATGAATATATTTCTTTATGTCCGATGATGTTGTGTTGCATTATTGCTGGACTGGTTCTCTTCTGTATTTACCTCTCCTGAGCTTATTTTCCCAGGGTCAATGGCTGGAAGTTTTGTCTTATCTTTTGCTCATGTCATGTTTCTGGTTTCTTTCAGAAAGGTGTGTGGAGGAGGTCTCAGGCCCTCTTTATATTACTTACAGTTTTTCTAAAGCATGCTGGCTGGGGGTTTGCTGCTCTCTCCAGTTTGCTGATATCTGAGGTGAGCACAGCAATGCTGCAGGCTCCATCCCCTCTGAGCCAGTCAATCTGCAAGTGCCTTTAGCAATTTACACTGTGCTATGGCAGACATCATAGGGTTGGAACAGTTTTGCCTCTGGCTATTGGTTCCCAACCAGTGGCGTGGTTCAGTCCAAGCTGCTCCCACCAGTCCTCTCGGGGCTAGGGGTCATTGACTGATGCCACCATGGTGCCAGGCTCTGCCCTACTCCAAGATGTGTTCCAGCCAGCCACCTATGCTGCACGTCCCAATTTCCAGCACTCACTGAGAGCCAATAAAGTCTTTACCTTGGCACCACTCCACACTGCATCACAGCCTCCCACCAAGGGCCCAGGACTCACCCATTCCTGTTATTGGCAGCCACAGCTTCAGCCAGGCCTTGAATTGTTTGACTCCATAGCATGCCCAGCACAGCATGGAACTGATCTCACTGAGCATGACTCAGTGAGTCTTCAGCCCTCCACCAATGCTTTTCCTTCCTCTTCCTAATTTTATTTTTCTGTTTGTTTTCCTCCTGGGTTAATGAGAATCATTCTCCAATCACCTGGCCCTCTCCATGTTGTCAAATTCTAGCATCTGAGATGTTTTTCCCAGAGAGATTCTCTATCCAGCTTCCTAGCAAGCTGCCACTTTTTTCCAGCTATCTATTTTACATATCTTTGATAGTTCTGGAGATGAACTTACTTTCAAATCAATTGTTTAAAGGAGGTTGTGTTTTAATACTAAAAAGTGATTAAGAATTTTTTAAATGAAACTTGGAAGGAGAGAACATCATCATGAGATGATGAAAATTATATTATGCAAAATCAAACTTTAAGAAAAATTTGTCATATTAGGAGGATGAAGATAAGAATTCACAGCATTCAGAAGTTTAGAGTGTATTGACAGGAGGTTTTGAAAAAGAGGTTATACCAGTGGTGATAGCTTGTGAAGGGCAATAGGATGATATTTTATCCTTTCCACAGGCAATTGGAATTTCACAGAACGTTTAAGGAGGGTATATCATTTTTATTTGGCTTAAGGAATAGCATTCTAGTGAGAAGAGAAGTAGAAATGAATATGGAGAAACATGCCTCATAATGAATAAATTGGATGTTATATAGAAGATTCCTTAACTGACAAATATTTTGAAAGTAGAATCTGCATGATTTGGAAATCAAATGAATATACAGAGATATGAAAGAGATATACATGATACTGAGTCATCTATCTTGGAAGACTAGTTGCATACTTAATTAATTTCAATAAAATATTGAATGAAGGGTACATACAGGAGAAAATATAACTGGCTTTATGTATATGTTGTGTTTGTGAAATCTGCAGTAGCTGGCAATTAAATTAATTAATTAATTAACTTTTATAGTACTGAGGATTAAACCCTGGGCCTTCACACTAAGCTCCATCTGCAGCCCTTTTTAATTTTTTATTTATTTTGAAACTTGATCTTCCTAAGTCTCTAAATTGCCCAGAATGGACTTGAACTTATTTCTTTCTGCCTCAGCTTCCCAGAGTTCTGCAATTACAGGCATGCACCATCATAACCAGCTTTGGTTTGAATTTTGAGTCTAAAGTTAGGGTCTGTAATTATGGGCTAGATATATAAATTTGAGAGTCAGCATATAGGTAGTAGGGAAGCATATAAAATCACATAATGTGAGTAAACTCAAAATAAAAGGTAACAGATAGAATCTTGGACAGCTTCACCATTGAAGAGGTTTACTGATTTAGTACAATCATTTTACTTCCTGAGAGATCCTACTCTTGTGATCCAGGATAGTCTACCCTTCGTGGCCCAGGGTTTATTGTGGAACAGTGTTGATAGCACTATTCCCTTTGCCAGTTGGGTGGGTGTGTTACAGAGGAGCATGAATCTCAGTTTTGGCAATGACACATGAAGGGTGATGAGATGGAATATTCTGCAATTATTTCCTTGGTTTTATATAAAAACATAAGGAAGGAGTAGGCCTTTGTAAGCTAAATATGCTCTGTGAACACGATGAGTAGAACAGTAACAATCTTCAAGCAATAATGAGAGGAAATGGCTGAGACATGTAAAGAATGCAGAACAGGGAGGAAAAAATACTTGGGTGTTTATGGTATCACTTTTATCAACCAGATTTGGATTTGTCATGTGAGACAATTGATTTTCCTTTTTATGTAAAGCAGTATAGATGGGCTTTACATTATATGAAGTTAAGATTACAATGATTCATTATTTTAAGTAATTATGTACTTGTCATATTTGGAGAAAACTATACCATGAATGTGCTCAAAGTATATAAAAAGATCTTGTGAGTTATATTGTGAAGCCTCAGGATCAGGGATAAATGAAAACATATTACTTATAATCTGTATTTTCCTAAATACATGTTATTTTCTAATTATATCTTACTTTAAATTAATGACAGAATCTACAGATAGAATGAATTTCAATTCTTGAGAGAAGAGGTAATTTATGTGGATAATTACTGCATTATTAAGGAAAAGTACTGAAATAGTTCACTGTTGTATCATTATAATTCTTATTTTGTTCCTCTGAGGAGGTGCTCTCAAGAATGAGGAGAATTATTAGTGTTTCAGTTAAAAGTACTGAATTGTAACTTTCTCCTCTGTTAATAATTTCTTATGTATATAGATAGTATTGTTCTTGTGGAAGGTCCTAGATTATACACTCAGATCCATACCAAAAAAGTTTCCTAACCATAATGAGATAAAGAGTTGGTTGCAATGCAGAAGGTGCTACCAGTGGTAACTATGATCCAAAATTAACGCTCCAAAACAATTTGTACAAGTCCTTGTTGAACAAGTCAAACGCTGTTGCCACCAGATAATTCTATAACTATGGCTGCTATAGAGAATGAGCTTATTAGGAAGCATGAAATTTTCTGTAAGTGTGAGCATCTCTCAGTAACACCTATGACAATTTAATCTGACCATTTTCTTTAGAAATCAAATTAGAGAGATGCTAAGACATCAAATCAACTCACCACTCCATATGGTTGCTAAAGTCTGAATACAGTCCTTTTCACCCTGTAGTGCCATTTTATGAAACTAGCCCTCACTTAACAGCTGTACATGATAAAAGCAATAGAAGGGATCACCTAGCATACTTATAAACAGAAAGAAAATATTTCTGAATGCCCAGGAGCACAACTGAGCATCTAATTATTAGTGCCATATCATATATCAGGACAAGATCTCATGCCAGGCAGTTTTTGGCATTCTTATTTTGTGTGCAAGATATATATTTTGTCACTGTACAGTAACTTTACACCAACAACATGCTCTAGAGATAAAAAGTTCACTTGGATTATCAGCAGTGGTGAAAGGCCGGTTTTTGACTGTGAACTCTCTTTGGACTGATCTATCAAAGGTGATGTAAACACTCAGAGGCCACCGTGTAAATCTTTTTTCTCATTTGACTTGTGCTGTTCAGGTCAATGAAACCATTAGCTGTCAAATACTTGGAAGAGTCTCTGAGGAGAATCCTTTTTACCAAAAAGTTCCTCATACTTCTGTGGAGAAATGGCTAGAGAAATTCTACCAAAATAAGAAAATACATTTTAACGTATTAAAAACATGAGTGTTTTGTTCAGATTTGATTTCTTGGGTAGATTGGAAGAAATACTTCTTGGAGGAAATGGAGACATAAAAGATTTGAAGCAGGTGGGGAGGAGTAGACTAGGTCCACAGAAATGAGAGAAAGTGGGGATTATTGTGGGAAAAGTATGCATAGGGCAGAGCAAGAATTTTCCCTGGATTGATTGCTAAAAAACTCAGTATCAGCATCCCATCCCTTGTGTGTTGGTCAACTTGCTTACTGTTTGATAACATATCTGACTCCCAGAATTTAAAACTAGAGAAGGTTTAATTTGGCTTAGAGTTCAGGAGCTTCAGTCCATGGTTGGCTGGCTCCAGGGAAGAAACTTCATGGTGAAAGGTCATGGCAGGGAAAGCGGTGCACCGCATATTGGCCAGGAAGCAGAGATTGAAGGGAGGAGCTGGATGCAGATGCCTCTAAAAACCAGGTCTCACCTCCTACAGCACACTTAGCTATGAACTCAATAGATCAATCTACTGATGACTCAGTACCCTCACGTATGTAATGGTTTAATCACTTTCAAAAGCCTCAACACTAAATATTTGACTTTTATGGGATGTTCTAGATGGAAACCATAGTAGCTTGGCTACTTCTCTCTATTTTCTCAGCTTATTATATCTAGACATCTGACTCCAATGGTTAAAAAATTATAATAGCTCATTTAAAAATTATCATAGCTTCTCCAACCACTAATTCTGTGGTGTCTTGGTAAATCTTTAACAATAAAGTCTCTGATAAAATATCAAAGTGAGAATTTATAACATTTCTGATTTATTTCACATAAATATTTCTACCATGGCCAATTTCAGCTACCAATCTGAAATCAAATAGCTTTCCTGGTAGATATGAGTCCATTTCAGTATATTATTGTAGAGGAATTTCTTACATTTTCAATGTCTGTCACCTTCTGGTCCTATCCCATTCTGGATTCCCCATGGCCTTCTTTATCTAGATTAATATCTAGTGAACCATCATCACAGTCATGCCTTGGTCTATCTCTGCTTCTATGACACTTGCACAGAAATTTTTCTTTATTGAAGAGAATCCATTGTATTTTAGTTATTGGAGTTACCTCCACTAGTTAATTTAGTTAATAGAATAATTTAATTAAAGGAATTATCTACATTGTTCATTAGATAATAAATTTCAGAGAGTGCAGTACATCTTTTACTCTTTGAGGTATCACTGCTTATCATATTTCTGAGCATACAGCAAATTCTCAAAATTTTAATTTTAAAAAGAACACAACAAAAATGCAATAAAAATGATACAGAATTTCAAAATGAAGTAATAGAATATTAACACTAGTTAATACATTGCATATTGTTATCTTCAAAGTAGCTGTAAAGATTACAAGATTTAGGCTTGAAAAAAATCAAACAATAAAAGCACAAACTGTTCTTTTTGATGAACAGATATCAGTAATAGAGTTATCTTTCATATATATGTACACACATATACAAACACACACACATAAATCTTATTTTTCTTTTCTCTTTTCCCCTATTTCAGTTGTTCTTAGTGAATACAGTGACTAAATTAGTGAAGTAGATAAATAACTTGGAAGGGAAATACATTAAAAAATGAAATCCAGGCAGTAAAATACAAAAATATTTAACTAAAAAATGGTAATATTGGGCTGAGTATTTAGCTCAGTAGAATAAGTGCCCGCCTTGCAAGCATGTAGTCATGAGTTCAATCTCTGGTGCATTTTTAAAAAAGTCTCTTAAAATGGCAATATTGCATAATACTAATAATTGGAAATGTATTAATATGGAATATAGTAAGTCCCCAATTTATGAACAAGTTCTGTTCTTTATTTTTCAATACAAACTGCTTTTATTTTTATTTTTTTAAATTTTATTTAAAGAAAGACTAAACAAAATAGAAAATGGGTAGAAATAATGTATATGTTCAGAGAAAAAATAAACAGTAAGAAATCACTAGTTGATGTTTACATATTGTCCTTTTATAAATAGTTATTCAAGATACAAAGGTGGAACATGTAAAGTGAGAATTCAAACAGTGAGACTGCAAACAATTCTGTTCAACGGTCCAACAAAAACTTAGTAATATGGTTGTCAATTTTATACGTATAATATACATGCAATTATCCATATCTTCATTTATGTTGAGATTAAACAAACTAAAACAGGCTAAAATCATTCTGAACAAAGAATAATGGTATTGCTGGATTTCACATCATGACACTCTAGGATCATCACTGGGTACTGTAGTGTCTTTTTAAAAAATTTTTATTTAAAGAAAGATTAAACAAAACAGAAAACAGAAAACAGATAGAAATAATACATACTTTCAAAGAAAAAAATAAACAGTAAGAAATCACTAGTTGATGATTACAGATTGTCCTCTTACAAATAGTTATTGAAGATACTAAAGTGAAGCATATAAAGTGGGGGTTCAAACAGTGAGACTGCAGCCAGTTCTGTTCAACTGTCCAACAAAAACTTAGAAATATGATTATCAACCCTATACACTTAAACCTACATGCAGTTATCCATATCTTCAATTATGTTGAGATTGAACAAAGCCAAGCAGTCTAATATCACTCTGAACAAAGAATAGTACTATTGCTGGGCTTCACACTATGACCCTCCAGGATCAGCACTGGTTACTTTAGTGTCTCTTTTTCTTCAAAGTATCTGTTCATTTCATCATATGTCATAAGATCAGTTCTCATAAACTGTTTATATATTCTACACATGCATGAGTCTTAACATGTATTTCTATCCTTTCTATATTAGAGGGAGAAACAAAACAAAGCAAGGCAAAACAAAACATATTCCTATAAACACATGAAATGAAAAAAGACATACAAGACAGTTGTATATAGAGTTCTACCATGGTTCCTGTGTTGTCTCTTGTTATCTCCAATAGAATTGGCTATATCATCAGACATAGTATTATTGAACATATTAGTAGATAACAGTATTAATAAAAACACAACTTGTCTATAGTATAAAGCTTCAAAAACTGGCAGTTATCAAACCAGAATACATATCATAGAGCCTTGTCATCATCACTGTAGTTGCCTATAGTCTCAGACTTGATACTATCCATCATATAAGTTTTGAATAAAATCTGTCAATACCAAACAGCAATCAAACAAACCAGATTTAACTAAGCTCAGTCATGATAAAGCAGTATAAGTCATACAGGGCTCCAGATTAAGTTAATAGGAAATTAAAGATGATTACTGTGCTATATCCTGATGTTTTGGGGTAGCTGTCTGTGCCCTCAAATGTAATGCAAGTAGACAAACTTGCACAGAATACATTCTATCAAAAAAGAATAAAATCTATCTAAGCAGAGTGGTGTGAGTAACGTGGGCTTTAAATCCTGATACACTATTGACAATATCTTCTGCCATGTTCTTTAAGATTCTCCCTACCCTTTCACTTCCCCAGGGTACACTGTGCATTTTTGGGACTCACCAAGACCCTTGGTTTTAAAATGGGGGGGGGGAACCTGCTATTTACCTAAGTGGTTCTGAACCTTCTCTCTCCTGGACTAGATCTCTAATTCTATTCCTTTACCTTTGAAAGCCTGTCTTTCCAACCTATCCACAAATACTGGTCTAATTGCCCCTATTACTTTCTGGTTCTCTGTCACATAGAGCATTGTTTTCTTTTATTTGATTTTTAGTCCATGTACTCTTTTACATGTTAATTATATTTCTTATAAATTGCATGTTGTTGGACCCTGCATCCTGATCTACTCTGTGTGTGGTTCTTTTTTTTTTAATTTAGTGTATCAAGGCCATCTATATTAGAGATTATAACCAACCTTCTCTGCCTCATTTCTGTTATGCTCTTTTTTGCCATCAGTTGTCTGCTTAACTTCTTCATTCTGTTTTTGCTCCATTCATTGAGGCCTCTCTATCACTGTTCCTGGAATCCTAGTACTTTTTTCTCCCTCTAGAATGCCCCATAGAATTCTCTGTAGACTTGGAATTGTAGTTGTGAATTTCTCCAGTTCCTCTTTGTCTTGGAAGCATCTTGTTTTTCCATTAATTCCTAGAGACAGTTTAGGAGGGTATATCAATTTGGGCTGGAGGTTATTTTCTTTCAGGGCTTGGAATATTTTGCTCCAGGCTCTTCTTGACTTGATTGTTTGTGTTGAGAAGTCTGCCATTATTCTGATGGGCCTTCCTTTATAGGTTATCTGTTTCTTGTCTCTAGCAGCTTTTAATATTCTGTTCTTAACAAAATATTAAATTACATTGAATTTCTGGGATCTTGATTATTATTTGCCTGGGTGTAGCTCTGTTATGGTTGTAGGTGGCTGGAGATCTGTATGCCTCATATATCTGAATATCATTTCCTTTTCCTATGTTTGGGAAGTTTTCCTTAATTATTTCTGTGAATAGCCTTTGTAACTCCTTTTTTGTACCCTTGCTTATTCATTCACATTCTTTATTCTCAAGTTATAGATCCTCCTGTCATCTTCTAGCCTTTGTATTGTTACTGCTTGTTTCCTTGTTATTTTAAAAAAGTTTTCCCTTTCATATTCCCACATTGCAAAATTGTCCTTCAGTTTGGATAATCTATCCTTAGTTTCTTTCAAGCTGATTTGCCATCTTTCCATAGATTTTTAAATTTTCTGTTAATATCTTTGAATCTGCTTCATGCATTCTATATATTGTTTATATTCTTCATGAAATGGTCCTCTCCTTTGTTGGAGTTTCTCCCTTCTTCCATCTGTGTCTGCTTGAAGGGTGCTTAGCACCTCTTTTATTAATCTTCTTATATTTTGCTTTACTTGGCTAAATGTTTCACTTTTGAACTCATCTATGAGATCCCGAAGATATCTCTTTATGTCCACTGGTGCCATTTCTGATATTGCATGTTTGCTGTTCTCATTCTCCTTTGTACTTACCTGTTTTGGGTCAATGTTCTCAGTGTTGGGGCCTGGGGACTTTTTGTTGTTGCTTCCTCTTCCTATCTTTTTTGTTTCTCCCAGGAGGCCCCAGTTTCTTTCTTTGCTGGCTACAATTCTTCTGAAGTGCGCTGACTAGATGACCCTTCCCACTGCCATATGCTAGTGAGTTGCAGACAGGGACAGCATATGCTGGACTTTCCCCTCCAGGTCAGTCAAGCTGCTGTGGCCTACACTGTATTACTTTGTGCTGCCTCCCCTCCAGGTCAGTCAAACTTCTGAGACATCACTGGGTTAGTGTGGTTAGTGTGTGCCACCACTGTAGGGACTTGATTTCAGATAACCTATTGGGTCTCATCCAGGTCATGTGACCTAGTACTAGCTCACTCTACCAATCCCATTCATGAAGGGAACAGTTGACTGAAGTCACTGCTGCCTCTTGTACTTGTCAGTCCTGCCTTGTCCAAGAATGTCATCTGCCAGAGCCCCCCTTTCTGTGGAATGGCTCCACTCCCATCACTCACCACAGGTTGATGCAGGCTCTCCACCAGCTCACTTCTCCATTCAGCTGGCAGCCCCCCAACCTCAGTGTGACTGTGCCTTTAGTGAGTTGAAGTAGCAGGATCTTGGATGGCTCAGCAGGTCGCTGCTATGTTGGGAACACTGAACCTTTAGCTGTTTCAATAATAGCACCAGGACTGTATGTTTGATTGGTTCTTCTCATGTTAATTTCTTCTTGGAGAGAATTGATCTCCATCTGTTTGGGGCTCCCCATGCTGTATCATGTTGAATTCTAAGTTGCCTATCTCATAGAGCTTTTGTAGCCAGCTGTTGTCTATCCACCATCTTTTACAAACAAGTTCTGTTCTGGGAGAATGTTTGTAAGTTGTATTCATTCATGTCCAACAAAGTGAGTCTTATCCAACATTTAAAAAAAGTTTTATTTAAAGAGATAAGACAAAGAAAGATAGAGCAAAGCAGATCAGAACAGAACAATGTAAGCAACACAGTACTTCACCACAAGGTAACCTGATATTAACAGTAGCTACCATAATGTCTCTTTCTTGAAATAGTTGAGCATACTTTCACATACAGTACTATCAAACATAATAAAATAGTATAAAATCATTCAAGAGAATGAAACTATTTCACGGCATTCAGAAGAAATAACAGAAAAAAACAATGGTTACCATATTATCTTCTTTTTCATAAAAATTTTGTTTATACTATCACACATGTTAAAATGCAATAAGACAACATGATAGAGCTAATGGAAACAGAACAATAGTTTGGTGGGACTTCAAAACAAGATGATATTAAATTAGCACTAGCTATTATGATGTCTTGTTTTCTTCAAAATGGCTGTTCATGTCATCACAGATAATAAAATCGAGCAAAACAGACTAAAACCATTCCAACAAATAAATGAAAACATTATAAGGCTTCAAAGCAATGTAATGGGGAATCAGTACCATAAAATCTTATGTACTGTTATCATTTACTACACTGCAGATACTATATAGTATTTATACAAGTGAGTTTGATTTATTTCACTTACAAGTACGGTCTCAAGTTGTATCCATTTTTAAAATAAATATCTCAATGTGGTCATTCTTTATAGCAGAGTAGTACTCCATTGTGTAAAAATCTCAACTTTTTTATCCAATCCTCAGTTGATGGACACTTAGGTTGTGGGCAAGATCTAGTTATTACAAATTTTGCTGCTATAAACATGGTTGCACATATATCACTGTGGTATGATGTTTTCAGTTCTTCTGGGAATATCCCTTGAAGTGCAATAGCTGGGTCAATAGCTGAGACTTCCAATCTCAGCTTTTTGAGGAATCTCTAGACTGACCTCCACAGTGGTTTCACCAGTCTACACTCTCACCAACAGTGCAGAGAGTTCCTTTATCCCCACAGCCTCTCCAGCATTTGTTGTTGGTAGTTTTCTTGATCCTGGCCATTCTTTCTGGAGTGAGATGGAGAGTCTTATCCACCTTTGACACAAATATACAATATGTATTGGTTTGTGCTTCCTTGTAGTCCCTTCCACCCTACCACTGCTTTCCCTCTTGCTTGTGAACATCCTAGTGCTCTAGTTGAGCACTTTACTGCTATACACTATTGTTGCACTGTACCGTAAGAACACAGCAGCACAACTGTAGCAGTGTCTAGCAGACATCTGTACTACATCTGTGATTTGTTCACATCTCTGCATGTTCACAATTACAGGTTCATACATATCTGTTAAAGTTTGAAATTCAAATGCTTGTAAGATGGGGACTTATTGTACTAAGAATGTGGAAAAAGGTAAGGGATGATATTTATATTATTTGAGGTAGAAAATTCAATGTTAAAGAATGAGAAAAATCAGAACTTACAATTTTTTATTTCTCTCTGTTTTGCCTCTTGGCAATTGGTAATATATTTTATTATTTTTTCTTTTCTTTTTTTTTAACTAGTTTATGTTTGTGGTATGTGATGAATACATTAATAGTCAGTACATGGTACATATATGAGACACATCTTAATTCTCCTTATATACATTTCCTTTCCCCCTTCTTCCTCCTCCCAACTTTTCTTGGTTGAACATTTAAAAAAATTTGGTACAGTATTCTTTTAATGATTAAGTTTGTAGAGGATGTGGAGGGAGAATGCCTGCCATTTTGGAGGACTGAATCAAAAATGGGCTTCACTAAATTTTGAACTTGATTATTTGAGTTTATACAAATTACAATATATTTACCTGAAGTCTGACATATATAAAGTCAACTAACTCCATAAGGATACATTATCTTAAACAGAAGCACAAATTATTTTTCTGAAAATTACTTAACTCTTCATTATGAGCCAACATTATGATCTGGTTGCCTAAAAGTCCTTGAAATCTGGAGTTATGTTTGTAGGTGTGAATAATTTTTTGCTTGTCCATTTTCAGTTTTTTCTCTACTTTTCAGGTTGTAACACTTTAAGGGGTACATTGAGAAAAGAACTAGTAGCACAACAGACTCAAACATGTCATGCAAAGTTAAGCTAAAGCAATGGGATAGTTGGTTTGGGAGTAGTGAAACATTTAGTGAACAAATTGCTTACATTCATTACTTGATGGGCTCACAAATTAGAGATCAATTACACTTATTCTCCTAAGAATAATAGAACACATGATGATTTAATTCACGTGGAGACAGATCTAATATCCAGCTCTGTAAAGATGCAAATTCACACTATTCAGGATGCCAATAGATATTTTTTGCTTCTGGAGGAAACTAAAAGGTTGGACAATCCCATATCAGAGATTTTTCAAAGGGCCCCAATGAGAGCACTAATTAGAAATTGCAATCACTTAAGTACTTTTATTTTTCTCCAAAAGTCGTAACAAGCCTCTGATATTCTGAAGTAATTCTCATGTTTTATTAGCCCTTTTCCAAAAGATCATAAACTACATACATAGGTACATATTTATTTCAAGAAATTAAGCAGTGGAGAAGTACCTACAGAAAAAGTGAGTTCTCTCTTCAATCTTCTCATGTTAAGGTCCCTTTCCTACTGAGAGGTGATCCTTATGATTAACTCTGAAAATCTTTCCATATATTTTGTTATAGTAAATAATAAGTTCAAAATATTACTAATTAATTTTTTATTGTGAAGAAAGCTATTAATTATATAAATGTATCTTAAATCTGACACTTTAATAAACTAGCTACTTTTATAATAGTTTTCAACTGATTATGTCAAATTTCCTAAGTATAAAATTATATCATTTGTGAATAATGACTTTTGTCTCAGTTTCTCAAGAGGTATAAATACTGTTTATCTTTAAATGTTAATATATTGATTAGAATCTTCAAAACAGTGCTGAATGTCTCTTTGATTTTAATCATAATACTTCTAAAATTTCATGAAGTATAAAGTGTACAGTATTAATATGTATAATTTCTCTTCATGTCAATTATTTGCTCCCAATGTTTTAATATTGCAAATAATAAAGAATAAATGTGTGGAGTCCTATCCTTGTATATAAACATAAGAATTTTTTTGTTTTTACCAGTACTGGGGATTGAACTCATGACTGCCTGCTTGCAAGGCAGGTGCTTATGCCACTGAGCTAAATCTGCAGCCCCATAAACATAAGAATTTTTATAAAGCAGATTCTAAATTTCTGGGTTTAACAGTATATAAATTTCAAAATGTGACACTAGCAAAATTTGATGGGTGTTTCCATTTGTTTGTTTTCACCATTGACTGTTCTGGAGGTCCTAATCAATGCAATGTGATTTGAAGCAGAAATGAACAAACAGTTGAGTCAGTGCATAACAAACCACCAAAAACTTTAGTGGTCCAAAATGACAATTTGTTCTTTCTCACAACTGTAACAGATGGTCAGTTCTTCTACTGCTCTTTAGTGAAAAATGCGTTTATAAGGAAGTGGCTCCATGTTAATCATTCTTGATTGGAGATGGTAGGATAAGTTGTTGTCATGCTTACTGAATTGCTCTTCACAGGAAGAGAGCACCCACGCCTGAAACACACTGTACACTTCTATTTTTGAGCCTTCAATTCATGTGTGTGTATGTGTCTGTTCATAAGCTACCATTTCAGAACATAGCACTCAAAATTCATCATTGGTGCAGTCTGTGAACCAAATTATGATCCTAAAGAGACTGGAGATTAGAATTTTAAGGAGCAGCTGGGCATGTTTTACATTACAAAATGCAAACTGAGCATGACCTGAATTGTTTGACATGTTCTGACTGGCATGGTGATAAAATGCTGAGACCCTTGTGATAACTCGGACCCCGGTATGAAATTCAAGGAAGCAAGAAATTAAAATTTGGGAAGCAAAGGCTTTATTAGGTAAAATCCAGGCCTGGTGATGAGTCTTCGGGAGCCAATTTGGAGACTGCGCACCTCACAGCTAAAAGTAAGGACTTTTTATCTTGTAAATCCACAATCAGCTGCTGGTCACACAATGTAAGGAGGGGGATGGGGGTGTGGCGCACTACAAAGCAGAAACGGCAATTGCAAGTCTCCCTGCATACTAGCAAGTTTAGATAAGAAGAAATCTTGTTTTTCTTAGCAAAGAATAGAGAAGTCTAACAGCAATTAACAACCTTAGCTACCTTACTTTAGCACTACAACTTATTTGTAGAGGGCAACAATGGTTAACATATCAATTAGGTAAGATTTTATAATTCTTTACAGAGGAGAGTATTGATTAACATATCAATCCTTTGCCCAGAGGGAAAGGAAAACACACATTTACAGTAAGGCCAAGTTACAGGTATTGCTATGATACAAACGAAGCTATTTTTGTGAAGAATGTACAATCTAATACAATCTAATGCAATTAACACAATTTGTGATGGGCTACCAGGTAGGGAAGACCCAGGTTGTCAGGAGCTATTACCTCAGGCCTTTGTTTTATGGCCTTTAGGAAGTTAAAACTTAACCTAGTTAGATTTGAAGGGAGAAGGGGAGGGGAAGCAGCAGGTGGGCTTATACAGAACAGACCTTACTGCGTGATAGTTAGGGGGCCTTAGGTTATAACAACCCTCAGCCTAGATTCACCTCATCTCCTTTCATATTGACAGCTGTTGACCATCATGGCTCAGTGGGGTCCCATAATAGTAAGATTTCAACACTTTTCTCCATATTGGTGCTTTAAATTTGGGTTTGAAGAAAGTTACCTCTTTAAATTCTGCTGAAGCTTAGAAAGTCAGCAAAGAAAGAAACCAGTTTAACTATGAAGAAACACCCATGACCTCTGTTCTAAATCTTATTGTTCTTCAGATTTCAACCTGACACAATAATCCTCCAATAATTCATTGCTTAATGTATCAGGTTTCTACTCTGTACCAGGAAACTGTGTCAAATGTAGAGAGTATAATAACAGCAAAAGCAAATTTAATTTGTGGAGTTGATGGCTTAGTAAAAGAGACAGATAATTAGTCACTTGAATGGATTTTATATAAGTGAAATTATGGAATGGGAACCAGGAGATCTTTATGGTCTTTTTTTCCCATCAGTTGTCTGCTTATCTTCTTCAATCTGTTTTCTGCTCCATTCATTAAGGCCTCTCTGCCACTATTCCTGGAATCCTAGTACTTTCTCTCTCTCTCTCTCTCTCTCTCTCTCTCTCTCTCTCTCTCTCTCTCTCTCTCAAATGTCCTGCAGTATTCTCTGTAGAGTTGGATTGGTGGTTGTGAATTTCCCAGGCTCCTCTTGTTTCTCCACTAATTTCTAGAGACAGTTTAGCAGGGTATATCAATCTGGGCTGGAGGTTATTTTCTTTCAGGGCTTGGAATATTTTGCTCCAGGCTCTTCTTGACTTGATGGTTTGTGTCGAGAAGTCTACCATTATTCTGATGGGCCTTCCTTTATAGTTTATCTGTTTCTTGTCTCTAACAGCTTTTAGTATTCTGTTCTTATATTGAATTTCTGGGATCTTGATTATTATATGCCTGGGTGTAGCTCTGTTTTGGTTGTAGGTGGCTGGAGTTCTATATGCCTCATATATCAGAATATCATTTCCTTTTCCTATGTTTGGGAAGTTTTTCTTAATTATTTCTGTGAATAATTGTTGGGAGCCGCGGCCGAGCCTGGTCGCCTTACTTGGCGGACGTGAGGCCTGTAGGAAAGAGCAAAGCCTGAGCTAGATTACCCCTCCCATCGAGTGTGCTAAGATGGCGCTTATCTCCTGCTTCCTGCTTGGTAAACAACCCGCCCTGTAAGATCTCCTGCTTCACAACCCGCCCTGTAAGATAGTCTGCCTAGCAACAACTGATGTTAGTCAATCAGCCCGCATCGCGCGCTTTGAACTGATTGGCCACTGTAACCCTATAAAAGTGAGTGCCTCTCCCGCCACGAGAAGAAGAAGCAAAAGAAGCAGAAGAAGCACACAAGGAGCCGCGGAGAGCGGACCGGTAGAGGCTTCGGGACAGACTGTAGGGAGAAGCACGCAAGGAGCCGCGGGGAGCGGACCAACAGAGGCTTCGGCCGGGAGGATTCCCGGGGCAGGCTGTACGGAGAAGGAAAATAAAAGAAAAGGTTGTCCACTGCCAGACTTTGTTGTGTGTCCTTCCTGCCGGCCGGGAGTGACACCGACATCTGGTGGCCCATACGGGGAGCTGATCACCCCCGAGACGTGGCAGTGGACAACGCTCCAACGCAGAGCTGCAAGACAGGTGAGTAGAGGATAAACCTGGGCCCTGGGTGGCGCGCACCTACAGGGTTTGTAGACTCCTCTCAGGCTCACGCGTAAGTGGCGGATTCCTTGGGCCTCACGCGGTGAGTAACATATTAAAAAATGGGAAACATGCTAGGTAGCGGCACTAAGAGTGAGGGTGGTTGCGGGGAAAGCTCTCAAGAGCTTACAAAAGTACGCAGGGTATTTGAGCAGGCCCAGTCAGGGAGCTCCCGAGAGGGGTCCGTCAAGGGGAACAAAGATGCTAAGGAGGAGGACGGGGCTCAAGCCTCGGAGTCGTCTGACTCCGAGGACAAGGGAAGGTTGAATGGTGAGGAGGCCAAAGAGACCAGCTGTCAGGGGCCTAAGTCGCTTGATGGGGAGACGCAAGGCTCTTTCGCTGCGTTGCGCCGCGAATTGCGCTCCGCTCAGCTAGGCTTATGAAAAAGCAGAGAGCTTCTGAGCGCACCCTGGCAGGGGAGGGAGACAGAACCTTCTGCTCCGCCCTGGAACTCGTTCCCGGAAGCGGTCCCTCGCCGCGATGCCGCCGCATGGGAACTCCCCCCTCTTCCGTCAGTACAGGAAATAACGCACAGGCCGCCATTTTCTGTTCAGCCACGGCCGCCATCTTACGATGCTCCGCCACCGGCGGGACGTTATTTCCACAGACAGCTGTGGCATGGGGGTCGTGTGTCTAATGAAGACCACCCGTTCCCAGGGATAGATAGCGGCCCCTATGGGATATATCCTGTACAGATGGCTGTTGGGAGCCACAGCACCACTAGGTCACCCTGAGTGACGGACGTGAGGCCTGTAGGAAAGAGCAAAGCCTGAGCTAGATTACCCCTCCCATCGAGTGTGCTAAGATGGCGCTTATCTCCTGCTTGGTAAACAACCCGCCCTGTAAGATCTCCTGCTTCACAACCCGCCCTGTAAGATAGTCTGCCTAGCAACAACTGAACCCTATAAAAGTGAGTGCCTCTCCCGCCAAGAAAAGAAGAAGAAGCAAAAGAAGCAGAAGAAGCACGCAAGGAGCCGCGGAGAGCGGACCAGTAGAGGCTTCGGGACAGACTGTAGGGAGAAGCACGCAAGGAGCCGCGGGGAGCGGACCAACAGAGGCTTCGGCCGGGAGGATTCCCGGGGCAGGCTGTACGGAGAAGGAAAATAAAAGAAAAGGTTGTCCACTGCCAGACTTTGTTGTGTGTCCTTCCTGCCAGCCGGGAGTGACACCGACAGATGGCCATGGGTCAGGGACGTAATGTGTGGGAACCCTTTGAAATAAAGCAGATTAGAGAACTTAAAAATGCAGTTACAACCTTTGGGCCGACTGCGCCTTACACCATTGCCATGCTGGAGAACCTGTCTTCTGGGCCCCTCACCCCCGCGGACTGGACTCAGCTGGCAAAGGCGTGTCTGCCCTCGGGTAGTTACCTGGATTGGCGAGCCTGGTACGCCGAGTTCGCTGCCGAACAGGCGGAAAGAAACGCTAACCGAGGGAACCGGGGGTGGAATAGAGACATGCTTATGGGGGAAGGCCAACACGCTGATAATCAGACTCAGTTCCCTGGTGCAGTTTATGAGCAGATCAATACCATTGGGCTTCGCGCCTGGAAGCAGGTGAGTGGTGCCGGAACGGCATCCTTGTGCCTTTCTAAAATAGTCCAGGGCACAACAGAGCCATTCGTTGATTTTGTGGCTCGGATGCAAGATGCCGCCGATAAGATCTTTTCCGATAGGGAAGTGGCTCAACCGCTGGTTAGGCAGTTGATTTTCGAACAATGCACAAAGGAATGTAAGGCAGCAATAGCCCCACATAAGAATAAGGATCTTAACGCCTGGATCAGAATATGCAGAGAAATAGGGGGGCCGCTTTCTAATTCGGGAGTTGCAGCTCTTCTGGCTGCGGCAGTGCAACAAAGGGGACCTCACGGGCCTAGAGAGGAACACAAATATTAAAAACTGATAATGGACCAGCCTATATAGGCAAAGCCTTCAATGAGTTCTGCAAAATGATGGAGGTTCAATTAAAACATGGTATCCCATACAATCCCCAAGGTCAAGGAATCATTGAGAGGGCTCATAGAAGCCTCAAAGAAATTTTACAAAAACAAAAAGGGGGAGTAGGCCAAGGCCTGGCCCCAAAGGCACGATTATCCATGGCACTATTCACACACAATTTTTTAAATTTAAATAATGATAATTGCTCCCCAGCTATGGAGAACTGCAACCCTTCCCCCAACCATAAAGGGTGGGTTAAATGGAAAGATGTCCTAACAGGACAATGGATGGGCCCGGATCCGGTGGTTAGCTGGAACCGAGGCGCGGTTTGTGTTTTCCCACAGGAACCGGGACGAGAACCACTGTGGGTACCGGAGAGACTGACACGGGCAACAAAGCCCTCGACTGAAGATCAGACCTGCCCTACCGGAGATCCATCACAGACCAACCAACAAGATGAATAGAAATAGCGGTAGCCCAAAATGGACAAAAAGATCCTCAGGCATATGCATGGCTCGCTCGCCTAGCCTACGACCGAGTCTAGGGGCGGTGAGCTTCCCACACTCCTCCTCTAAAAAATTATGACATAGCTGGGTAGGAGAGTCAATGACGGGTAAGAGCGTACTCCCCCGGTGCGACTCAACCTAAGCCAGGCCCTACCCCATCCTGCACGTAAGCCGCTGGACTGTTAGATGCTGCCCAGGTCTAAATTTCTCTCCGAGGGGATTTCTTTACGGAGAGGAAATGAGTGCAAGCTTGTGTGCATCCAGGTTCCGTCCAGTTTGTGCCTGGCCCTAGAAAAAGGACGAGGGCCTCAGGGCCTTGGCAGACCATGGGACGGCCGACCAGGGTCTAAGCCAAGGACCTACGGTGGGCCTACGCATAGGGCATAAGCCTCTGCACCCAGTCCAGGAAGGGCTACGATGCGCACATTCATAAAAAATAAAAAAGGGGGAGATGTTGGGAGTCGCGGCCGAGCCCGGTCGCCTTACTTGGCGGACGTGAGGCCTGTAGGAAAGAGCAAAGCCTGAGCTAGATTACCCCTCCCATCGAGTGTGCTAAGATGGCACTTATCTCCTGCTTCCTGCTTGGTAAACAACCCGCCCTGTAAGATCTCCTGCTTCACAACCCGCCCTGTAAGATAGTCTGCCTAGCAACAACTGATGTTAGCCAATCAGCCCGCATCGCGCGCTTTGAACTGATTGGCCACTGTAACCCTATAAAAGTGAGTGCCTCTCCCGCCATGAGAAGAAGAAGCAAAAGAAGCAGAAGAAGCACGCAAGGAGCCGCGGAAAGCGGACCGGTAGAGGCTTCGGGACAGACTGTAGGGAGAAGCACGCAAGGAGCCGCGGGGAGCGGACCAACAGAGGCTTCGGCCGGGAGGATTCCCGGGGCAGGCTGTACGGAGAAGGAAAATAAAAGAAAAGGTTGTCCACTGCCAGACTTTGTTGTGTGTCCTTCCTGCCGGCCGGGAGTGACACCGACAAATAATCTTGTTGTTCCTTCGTTTGTACCCTTACTTCTTCATTCATATTCTTTATTGTCAATTTATAGATCCTCTTGTTCTTCTAGCCTGTACTGTTATTGCTTCTTTCCTTATTATTTTTAAAAAGTTTCCCTTGCATAATCCCACTTTGCAAAATTGTCCTCCAGTTTGGATAATCTGTCCTTAGTTTCTTTCAAGCTAATTTGCCATCTTTTCACAGAGTTTTTAATTTCCTCATAATCTCTTTGAATCTGCTTCATGTATTTTATATTTTCTTTATATTCTTCATCAAATGATTCTCTCCTTTGTTGGAGTTCCTCCCTTCTTCCATCTGTGTCTGCTTAAAGGGTGCGTAGCATCTCTTTTATTAATCTTCTTATATCTTGCTTTACTTGGCTAAATGTTTCACTTTTGAACTCATCTATGAGGTCCCGAAGATATCTCTTTATGTCCACTGGTGCCATGTCTGATATTGCATGTTTGCTGTTCTCATTCTCCTTTATATTTACCTGTCCTGGGTCAATGTTCTCAGTGTTGGGACCTGGGGGATTTTTGCTGTTGTTTCCTCTTCCCATCTTTTTTGTTTCTTCCCAGAGGCCCAAGTTTCTTTCTTTGTTGGCTACAATTCTTCTGAAGTGTGCTGACTAGATGATCCTTCCCACTGCCATATGCTAATGAGTTGCAGACATGGACAGTGTATGCCAGCCTCTCCCCTCCAGATCAGTCAAGGTGCTATGGCCAGTACAGTATTACTATGTGTTGCCTCCCCTCTGGGTCAGTCAAGCTGCTGTGGCCTGCACTGTATTACTTTGTGCTACCTCCCTTCCAGGTCAGTCAAACTTCTGAGACATCACTGGGTTAGTGTGGTTAGTGTGTGCCACCACTGTAAGGACTTGATTTAAGATAACCTATAGGGTCTCAGCCTGCTAACGTGATCCAGGCCTTGCTCACTCAATCAGTCTTGTTTGGGAAGGGAACATCTGACTGAAGTCACTGCAGCCCCTTGTACTTGCCAGTCCTGCCCAGTCCCAGAATGTCATCCCTTGGAGCCCCCCTTTCTATGGAATGGCTCTACTCCCATCACTCACCACAGGTCAATGTAGGCACCCTGCCAACTCAGCTCTCTGTTCAGCTCACTGACCCCCAAACTCAATGTAACTGCACCTCCAGGGAGTCTAAATAGTGGGATCTTGGACAGCTAGGCTTTGGATGGTCGGCAAGTTGCCTACTGCAGCAGGAACACTGAACCTTTAGCTGTTCTAATAATAGTACCGGGACTGTACATTTGGTTGGTTCTTCTCACCTTGATTTCTTCTTGAGATGAGAGAATTCATCTCCCTCTGTTTGGGACTCCCCACTCTGTATTATGTTGAATTCTAAGTTGACTATTTCAGGGAGCCTCTGTAGCCAGTTGTTACCTACCTACCATCTTTGCTCCTCCCCCCAAATAATTTTTAAAAATATTTTCACACTTGTAATCACAGCATTCAGGAGGTAACAGAAGGATCACTGCAAACTGAAGACTAACCTGGGCTATAAAGTGAGTTCAGTGCCAGCCTGCACTGCATAATGAACCTCCTTCAGCGGATCTGACACCCCTGGTTCCCAGGCAGTCATGGAGACCAGGCCGGGCGCTGCCAACCGGGGGTGGCTCTGGCAGGAACACCATTTTGGGGCATGACTGGTGGCACGCAAGCTGCACCACCCTATCTGAACATTTCTATAACACAGTTTTAAAGTTTATTAGATTAAAAAAATATATAGAGAAATAAATGGAGATTGCTGTGACATAAGTGAATAGCTCGTCATTTTTCCGGTTTAGGATTTGAGAAAAAAATAAACACCTGAGCTTATCCTTCATTCTGAGCTGTGGCACGTGGCCTGATGCGCTGGGGTCCAGCAGATGGCGCTCTGTGTCTGTTTAGGTGTTGAAGAACTTGCTCAAAAAGTATGACTGGCGCATTCTGTCCTGGGCATTTTACTGTGTCAAAAAGCAGCACTTCGTGCTTTCATCATTAACATCCTGCCTTTAAAAATGACCTTTTTGTCATCGGGGATTTGGGCTTTGTTCTTTTCATCCTGGATCAGGTCTGGGGGATTAACTCTACAAAATGCTTCATGTGATGCAAACCGGGAAGCTGAGTCAGTGGACAGGTTGGGAGCCCCCTCGCTGGTCTGTATTTCTGTGACTCTCAGAGAGCTGATTCCCTGCTGCAGCCTCCGACCCCTGGGCTGTAAACCAAAGTTGTTGTACCAAGTGGTCGTTAAGGCCCATGACTTCCCTCACAGTTCATGTTTCCATGATGCTGTTTCCAACTTTCAGTCTACAGTTTCTGAACAGGGAACATAAAAGGCACCATAGAAGCCTCTTCAATAAAGTCCAGTCAGGGAGAGGATGGTGACCCTGATGACTTGACAGGGCAGAGGAATAATTAAGGGATGGAACTGCAAGAACAGTGAGTTAGTTCCCAAAATGTCAGGCAAATGCAGAGCTAGTGATGGTTTAATTTAGTAAGTGCCAGAGAAAGGATGTAGGTCTTTTGTGTTTTTGGACCCCTGTCCTTTTGCTACAGCATGAAGGCCCTCACCCAGGAATACTGATCTGTAAAGTGACTAAGATAGTGCAGACTGTGGACCACACGGACACAGCTTGGCTCCCGGCTGCCCATGGCTGAGCACTGCCGGCATCTCTAGTTGCCTGATTGCTGCTTTCTCCTCAAATGGGGTCCTCCATGGTCACCTCAGGCATCTTTTGTGCTCCTCTCATTTATAGACCAGCTCAGGTTTAGTGCTCTTCTCTGTCCTCTGAGAATTGCCGTTGTCTTTGCCCCTTCTCTCCTTTGTACTATTGTTGGTACCAGATGCTGCTGTGCATAGAGCTGCTGTAGGAAGGAGGCCCCCAGTGGAGGGAAGAAACACTGTGAGGCTCAGAAACATCGTGAAGGCTGCACACCCATGCAGGGCAACAGGTATCCAGAGAAAGCCACACAGCATCTCAATTCGTCTATTTGTATTTCACCAATTGTGTCATATCCCACCTGCTCTATGAAACTTCACATCTGCTCTGAATTCTTATGGTTATTTTCTGAAAAACACTCTTGACAAGCAGTTTCAGTATTGTTTATTATACTTTCAACCTCCTGTCTCACACCATCAACTGCCCTCATCCTCTTTCGGGGCTGGAATCTGACTTCATTATACTTACTGTAATCTTCAGCCCAGTCTTTGCACACAACAGAGTAGTGCATTTCATTTTCAAGCATAAAAACAACCACAGTGCTTGAATCTGCTGGTCCATAAAGTCTTTTTGTTGTTGTTGTGTTTTTCTGCTTAAGTGACTCACTCTAAATTCCTAATTACTCTAGACTAATCTCACAGTTTGATTATTTACTTTTGATTATTTAATTCCTTATTTTTTTCTCCCTATTTTTGACTGTCTGCCTTATAACTAGTTTGCAGCATTCATCCATCACTTTCAAATGATGAAATTGTAAATAAATGAAGATGGGAAGAATGAATGGAATCCAAAGCCAAAACACCTAGAAGTGTAAGCTCTCATGAGTAGGAAACTCATTCTGGGGGAAATGTCTTTACAGTTCTTGTGATTCTCACTGTGCAGAAAGAGCCAGTAGTAGGAATGGAGGCCTGCTCTCCCCAGAACCTGGGTTTCCTCAAATTACCTGGAATTCCTCAAATTCTCCATAGAGAGAATGAATGGAAGCCAATGCCAAGACAATTGTGGGTGTACACACTTAGGTGTGTGAATCCCCAGGGCTTGGATTCCGTTGATGTAAGTTCATAGCAGAGATTGAAAGTGCACTGTGCACTTTAGGAGGAGCTGCTCTTTAAAGGCCTGGGGACACACTCTGCACTTTCCAGGTTTCTATTGTGAAAGGCATTTTGAACACTCTGGGAAAAGGAACCTGCTTTGAGTGAAATGGCTGTACTGTTCTCATGAGTTACCCAAAGAAGACTTCAAAGAGAAGAGAACTCACTGTGCTGAAACAGACTGCAGTGTGAAGGGAGGCCTGCTCACCCCTAGAACCTGGGTTTCCTCATTCTCCATAGAAAGAATGATTGGAAGCCAATGCCAAGACACTTATGAATGTAAACTCTTAGGAGTATGAATCCACATAGCTTGGATTCCTTTGTATAAGATGAGTGCAGAAACTGACAGCTGAGTACTTTGGGAGGAGCTGTTCTGCATATGTCCCAAAGGCACACAATGGGTTTTTCATATTTTTATTGCAAACAACAGTTTGAACATGCAGGGGGATGGAACCCACTTTGGGCAAAATACCTTTACATTTCTTGTGATTTAGCCACAGAAGACTTCAAAGAGAAGTGTAACTCACTGGGCTGAAAGAGCCTGCATTAGGAATGGAGGCCTGCTATCTCCCAGAATCTGGGTTCCTCTTTCCCCATAAAAAGAATGAATGGAAGCCAATGCCAACTTCGGA
This sequence comes from Cavia porcellus, assembly GCF_034190915.1. NCBI lineage: Eukaryota > Metazoa > Chordata > Mammalia > Rodentia > Caviidae > Cavia > Cavia porcellus. The sequence goes on from NW_026947505.1 coordinate 65,477,232, forward strand.
GTGTAAAGTCTTAAGAGTAGGAAACCAGCCTTGGACAAAGTGCTTTTACAGTTCTTGTGATTCTCACTGTGCTGAAAGAGCCTGCAGTAGAAACTGATGCCTGCTGATAGCTAGAAGTGGAATATCCACTTTTCCCATAGAAATCATACATGCAAGCCAATGGCATGACATGCCTGCAACTCTTAAGTGTAGAAAACCCACTTTGGGTGAAATTACTTTACATTTCTTGTGATTCTCACTCTGCTGAAAAAGCCTGCAAGAGAAATTGATGCCTATTGTCTCCTACAACCTAGGTTTCCTCATTTTTCATAGAAATCATAAATGGAAACCTGTGGCAAGACACTTATGCTTGTAAACTCTTAAGAAAAGAAAACCCACTTTGGGGGAAGTGCCTTTATAGTTCTTGTGATACTCACTTTGATGAAAGAGCCTGCTATAGAAATAGATGCCTGCTGTCTCCTAGAACCAGGGTTTTGACAGACCCAAAGAAATTGTATGTGGTAGCCAATGGAAAGATACTTCTGCCTGTAACTCTTAATACTAGAAAACAGATTTTGGGTGAAATTACTTTACAGTTCTTGTCATACTCACTGTACTTACAGAGCCTGCAGTAGGATTGCATGCCTGCTGTCTCCTAGCACCTGGGTTTCCTCATTCCCCATAGATATCATGAATGGAAGCCAATGGAAAAACACTTACACCTCTAAATCTTAAGAGCAGAAAACTCACTTTGGGAGAAATTACTCCACAGTTCTTGTGATTCTCACTGTGGTGAAAGAGGCTGAAGTAGAAATTGATGCTGCCTCCTCCTAGAATCATGATATCCACATTCACCATAGGAATTATACACAGAAGCCAAAGGCAAGGCACACCAGTACCTCTTATGTGTAGAAAACCCGCTTTGGGGGAAATTACTTTGTAGTTCTTGTTATTCATGCTGTGTTCAAAGAGCCTGCAGTAGGAATGAATGCCTGCTGTCTCTTAAAACCTCTTTTTCTTCATTGCCCATAGAAATCATGAATGAAAGCCAGTGGCAAAACACTAAAGCCATGTAAACTTTAAGTGTATAAAATGGGCTTTGGGTGAAATGCCTCTACATTTTGGGTGATTCTGACTGTGTTGAAATTGCCTGAAGTAGTAATGGATGCCTGCTGTGCTCTAGAACTTTTTTTCTACACCTCCCATAGATATCATAAATGGAATCCAATAGCAAGACTCTTGTGTATATAAACTATTAAGAGTAGAAAACGCACTTTGGGTGAAATGTCTACAGTTCTCGTGATTCTCACTGAACTGAAAGAGTCTGCAGTAGGAATTGATGCCTGCTGTTCCCTTGAACCTGGATGTACTCATTCCTCACAGAAATTATAAATGGAAACCAATGTCAAGACACTTATGCATGTAAACTCTTAACTGTTGAAAACACACTTTGGGCAAAATGCCTTTACAGTTCTTTTTTCTTAAAATTTAATTTAAAGGGAAAAAACCCAAAACAGTATAAGGGTACAAGTAATACAGAATTAAAAAAACAGTAAGAAATCAGTAGTTATAGACTACATATTGTCATCTTAGAAATAGTTGTTCAAGTTACAGGATTAAAGCATACAAAGTGGGCATTCTAACAGTGAGACTGCAAACAGTTGTGTTCAATGATCCCACAAAAACTTAGTAATATGGTCATCTATCTTACACACCTAAACACACTTGCAGTTGTACACTTTAGAGCACTTTCTTTTCCTCTTTTTTACAATAACATTTACACATTTGGGGTTTTATTACTCCTATGGTTCTTATTAATTTTTTTGGAAGAGAATAAAACCAAATATGACAAAACAAAGCAGTCACTCAAAACAAAGGATGAACATAGTACATGGTATAAAAACAGAATACAAGGTAATCAACAATGGTTACCATAATGCCTCTTGCTACCTTAAAAACAATTGCCTATATCATTAGGTATAATAAAATTGAACAAAACAGTACAGAACAAGACCAATAAAACCTAAACATTGGAGACATTACAGAACTTCAAAAGAAGATAATAGTCAAACCAGAATTGGCATCATAGTGAATCTTATTGCATTAAAAGTAGTTGCCTATACTCTCAAAATTGATACTATCAAACAGAAGAGGACAGAGTAAAATCAGTCAAAACAGGATGGGGGGAGCAATACAGGGCTTTGAATCAAGTTAATAGGAAATCAAAAAAGTTACTATATTATATCCTGCTAATTTTTTGATTTTTCCTTTAATTAAAATAAATAAATAAATAAATAAATAAATATTTTTTTTTAAAAAGGGGGAGATTGAGATAAAAGAGAACAAAATAACATAAGAATACAGCTCGAAGCAGAACAATTTCTGCAACCTAGTGCTTCACCACAAGATAACCCAACTTAATAGTAGTTACCATAGTGTCTCTTTCCTTGAAATATTTGAGTATAAAGTTGTACACTTCAGCATCAAACATATCAAGGCAGTGTGAAGCCATTCAAGAGGATGAAAGTATTACAGAGTATTTAGAACCAACAAACAGAAAATGAACAATGGTTTCTATAATATCTCTTTGTCTATAAAAATTTTTGTTTGTACTACCATATGTAATAAAATCCAGTAAGATATAACATGATAAAACCAATGGAGATAAAACCATACAACATGATAAAACCAATGTTGTTCTTCTGTGCCTGAGAAGAAAAACAGTTTGGTGGGACTTCAAAACAAGATGATATTAAATCTGCACTAGCTATCATGATGTCTTGTTTTCATCAAAATAACTGTTCATATCATCACATGCAGTAACGTCAAACAGCCCAGAATAAAACCATTCCAATTAATGAGAGAAAACTTTGTAAGGCTTCAAAGCTACATAATGGGAAATCATGATTATCACATTCATTATACATTTGAATCATTTCTTACAATAGGGAAACTATTCAGTATTCATGCATGTGAGTTTGATTTATTTCACTTATGAGTATGGTCTAAAGCTGTGCCCATTTATTTATAAATTATCTCAATGTGATCCTTCTTTATAGATGAGTAGTACTCCATTATACAAAATTTTTTTTATCTATTCTTCAGTTGATGGACACTTAGGTTGTTTACAAATCTAGCAATTACAAATAGTGCTGCTATAAACATGGGTGCACATCTATCACTGTGGTATGATGCTTTCAGTTCTTCTGGGAATATGCCTAGAAGTGAAATAGCTGGAACAAATGGGACTTCCAACCCCAGGTTTTGAGAAATCTCCAGACTGAACTCAACAATGATTGCACCAGTCTACACTCTCACCAACAGTACAGGAGAGTTCCTTTTTCCCCACAGCCTCTCCAGCATTTGTTGTGGATGGTTTTCTTGATCCTGGCCATTCTTTCAGAAGTGAGATGGAATCTCAATGTGGTTTTAATTTGCATTTGTCTAATGAGTAATGATGATGAACATTTTTTCATGTATTTATTTGCCATTTGTATTTCTTCATCTGGGAAGTGTGTATTGATCATCTCAGATGCCCATTTTTGGACTGGGTCTTTGAATTTTGGGGTTCAATTTTTAAAAATTCTTTATATCTTTTAGACAAAGGTCCTTTCTCTGAGGGACAGTTCAATAAGATTTTTTCTCAGTTTATGGGGTTCTTTTTCACTACTCTGGAGATTTTTTGACATGTAGAAACTTTTTAATAAGATGTGATCCCAGTTATTGATTCTGGGAAGTATTTCGCGTGCAGTTTGAGTCTTGTTCATGAATTCTCTACCTATCCATTTAGTTTTTAATTAGTACATGGTGATAGACATGGATCTAGTTTTAGTTTTCGGCATATGGAGATCCAGTTTTTCCAACACCATTGATTGAAGAGACTGTTGTTCTTTCAGTGAACCTGTTTGCCTCCTTTTCAAAGATAAAGTGGTTGAGTGTGTTTGTAGTTGTGCTTGTGTCTTCTAATCCATTCCATTGATCTTTGGCTCTGTTTTGATTCCAGTACCATGTTGATTTTACTACAATTACTTTGTAGTATAACTTTAAGTCAGGGATTGTGATGCCTCTTGCCTTGCCTTTGCTGCTTAGAACTGCTTTGCTATTCTAGGTCTCTTCTTGCTCCAGATGAATTTTAGGAGTGATTTCTCTAGATCTATGATGGTACTTTTACTGGGATTGCATTGAATTTGTATAAGAGTTTTGGAAGAATGGCCATTTTCACAATATTTATTCCTCCTATCCATGAGCAAGGGATGTCTTTCCATTTTCTGAGATCATCTTCAATTTATTTTTTCAGTGTACTATAATTTTCCCTGTGTAGGCCTTTCACTTGTTTTGTGAGAGTAATTCCTAAATATTTCATTTTTTTGGTTGCTAGTTTGAATTGTGTGGCTTCTCTTATTTCTCTGTGATTTCGTTCTTAGTGTATAGGAAAGCTATTGATTTTTGAGTATTGATTTTGTATCCAGCTACATTACTGAATTTATTTATTATATCTAAGAGTCTTTCAATGGAGTTTTGGGGGTCTTTTATGTAGAGTATCATGTCATCTGCAAAAAATAATTTAACTTCTTCTTTTCCTATTTTAATCACTTTTATTTCTCTCTCTTGTCTAAGTGCTCTGGCTAGTGTTTCCAGTAGTATATTAAATAGGAGTGGTGGTAAAGGATATCATTGTCTTGTGCCTGATTGGAAAGTAAAAGCCTTCAATTTTTGGCCTTTTAGTATGATACTGGCTGTTGGTTTGTCATGGATGGCCTTTCTTATATTGAGGTAAAGTCAATCTATTCCAATTTTCTGTAAAGTTTTTATCATGAATGAATGTTGGACCTTATCCACTGCTTTTTCTGCATCTATAGAGATGATCACGTGATTCTTACTTTTGGCTTTATTGATATGGTGGATTACATTTATTGATTTACCTATGTTGAACCACCCTACATTCCTGGGATGAATCCCACTTGGTCATGGTGTATAATCTAGATTATTTGCTGCATCTGATTTGCCAATATTTTATTGAGGCATTTTGCATCTGTGTTCATTAGGGAGATTGGTCTGTAGTTCTCTTTTTTAGTTGGGTTTCTCAGGTTTTGGTACTACAGTAATATTTGCTTCCATGAATGACTTAGGAAGGATTGCTTCTTTTTCAACTTCACTGAAGAGTTTGAGGAGTGCCGGCATTAAGTTTTCTTTGTATTTCTTGTAGAATTCTGCAGTGAATCTGTCTGGGACAGGGTTTTCTTTGTAGGTAAGAACTTAATTACTTTTTCAATTTCATTAATAGAAATTGGATTATTCAGCAGTTTTATATCTTCTTGACCTAGTTTTGGTACTTCATATGTTTCTAGGAATCTGTCTATTTCTTCTGTGTTATCAAACCTTTGAGAGTAGAGGTTTTCAAAATAGGTGTTGATGATCTTCTGTATTTCTATAGAATCTGTAGTGATTTCACCTTTTTCGTTTCTTATTGCATGAATTTGAGCTTTTTCTTCCATTTTTATAATAAGGTTGCCTAGGGGCTTATCAACTTTATTTATTCTTTCAAAGGACCAACTGTTTGATTCATTGATTCTTTGGATTGTTTTCTTAGTCTCTATTGCATTGATTTCTGCTCTGATATTTATAATTTCCTCTCATCTTTTGGCTTTGGGCTTGAGTTTCTCTTCTTTTTCTAGTTGTTTTAGGTGTAACATCAGGTTAATTATTTGTATTAGTTCCGTTTACCAGAGGTGGGATCTCAGTGTAAGAAATTTTCCTCTGAGGATGGTTTTCATTGCATCCCACAGATTCCAGTAAGTTGTATTTTAATTTTCATTTGCTTGTAGGTATTGTTTAATTTCCTCTTTAATTTCCCCTGTGAACCACTGATTTTTCAAGAGTGTGTTTTTCAGTTTCCATGTATTTGTGAGAGTTTTGCAGTATCTTTTATCATTAATTTCTAATTCCAAAGCATTATGATCTGATAACATGCAAGGGATAATTTCAACTGTTTTCCATTTATGTAAATATGTTCTGTGAGCTAATACATGGTCTGTTTTAGAATGGCCCATGTACTGCTGAGAAGAATGTGTATTCTGATGTTGTTGGATGTAACACTGTGTATATATCTACCAAGTCTTTCTATTCACACATGTGATTCAGTTCTGGTATTTCTTAGCTGATTTTCTGTCTGTTTGATCTGTCCCTTGGTGTCAAGGGTGTGTTAAGGTCTCCTGTTACAACTGTGTTACTGATAATTTGGTTTTTCATTTCTTTTAATACTTATTTTATATAACTGGGTGCTCTGGAATTTGCTGCATATATATTTAAGATAGGTATATCTTCCTCTTGAAGTTTTCCCCTAACAAGTATGTAGTGATCTTCTTTATCTCTTCTGATAATTATTGGTTTAAAGTTCACAATGTTCTCAAACAGAATGACTACTCCTGCTTTTTTTGGTGTTCCTGTTGCATGAAGTATTTTTTTTTCCATCCTTTAACTTTTTGTCTGTATCTTTTTGGGTTAGATGGGTTTCTTATAGACAGCATATGGTTGGATTTTGTTCCTTGATCAATTCTGCCAGTTTGTTTCTTTTAATTGGTGGATTGAGACCATTTACATTAATGGTTATAACTGTTTTATGCTGGTTTATTGTTGACATATTATCTTTCTGCTGTTGCATCTTTATCTTTCTGTTCTGTTTGTCTGCTTTGCTTAGTGGTTTTTTTTTCCTTTGTGTATCTAAACTGTCTCTCAATATTTTTTTGCAGGGTTGGCTTGGTGATCACGAAGTTCTTCCTCTGTTCTTTGTCATTGAAGTATCTTCTTTCTCTATTGATTTTGAAGGATTCTTTTTCAGGGTACATCAGTCTAGGTTCGAAATCTTTTTCCTTTAGGATCTGGAATACTTCACTCCATCCTCTTCTTGACTTTATTGTTTGTGCTGAGAAGTCTGCTGTGATTCTGATAGGTTTTCCTTTATAAGTGATCTGTCTTTTCTCTCTGACAGCTTTTAATATTCTATTCTTATTTTGGGTTTCTGGGATGATGGTTATTATATGTCTGGGTGTAATTTTATTTGGTTATGACTATTTGGAGTTCTATATGCTTCACTGATCCTGATGTCAGTTTCTAATCTCATGTTTGGTACATTTTCAGCTATTACTTCTCTAAATATCCTCTTGACACCCTTTATGTTGTCCCCTTCTTTTAATCCCTATCATTCTTATGTTGTTTTTCTTTGATTCATCTTGCAGTTGTTGAATTGTTACTCCCTGAATCCTTGTTATTTTTAAAAGATCTTTCCTTTTCTGTTTATTAGCTGCAATCTTGTCTTCAAGTTATGAAATTCTATCTTCACTTTCATTGAGGTGGTTTTTACTGCTTTCAATGGAATTTTTTATTTCCTGTACATCTCTGTGCATCTGCTTTATGTATTCTGTTTGTTTCTTATATTGCTCATCCAGGGATTCTATCTTTTTGTTTAGTTCCTCCAATTTTTAAACTGTGTCTTCTTTGGATATATTCAGCATCTCTTTCATTTCTTTTATCATTTCTTCTTTAGCTAGGAAGTTATTTCTAGTTTGAATTCCTTTAAAGCTATCCAGAGTTGCCTGTTTATTTTATTTGCTATTATGTTTGATATTTCAGGTGTATGGCATATATTTTCTTCTATTTATATGGCTCCTAAGGTTTCTTTGGATGGACTGGAGGTTTGAGATTGTAATTAGGTCTTTTGTTTTGTCATTTTCCTATATTTTTGTGTTTCAAGTGTTTTAAGTGTTATTCTAAGGCTTCCCCAGTGTCTATTGGAAATCTTTTTTTATGCCCTCAGCTCCTGGGACTCTGTCACCCAGTCCCCCAGATTGATAGAGGGTCTTTGGGGATGAAGTAGGTCGGCTGAAGCCCAGCCTTTGGAACTGATGTCTTCCGCCTGCTTGCTTAGCTCTCCACAGTCAGCCAAGCAGAGCTGGGAGTAGGAAGGCTGATTTTGGCTCCCTAGAGCCGCTGTGCTCCTCCAGTGCACCCGGAAGCCATGATGTTCCATGGCCGGGACTTAGCAAGGGTCCCAAACTAGCTGTACTTGGGGGAAAGTGCGTGAGGCACTTACACCAGGCTGCTGGGCCTCTGGAACCGATGGCTCCCACCTGCTTGCTTAGAGCTCCACAGTCTGCCAAGTTGCCTTTACAGTTCTTGTGATTTTCAATGTGCTGAAAGACCCTGAAGTAGGAATGGATGCCTTCTTTGTCCTAGAACCTGGATTTCCTTGTCCCGTTTACATATTATTAATGGAAGCAAAAGGCAAGACAGTTATGCATGTAAACTCTTAAGAGTAGAAAACCTGCTTTTGGCACAATTCCAATACAGTTCTTGTCATTCTTATTGTTGTGAAAGTGTGTGCAGTAAGAATGCATGCCCACTGTCTCCTAGAACCTGAGTTTTGTCAGTCTCCTTTGAAATCATACAGGGAAGCCAGTGGCAAGACACTGACACATGTAACTTGTAGGAGTACAAAACTCCTTTTGGTTGACATGCTTTTACAGTTCTTGTGAGTCTCACTGTTCTAAAAGATCTGACAGTTGGCATGCATGCCTTCTTTCTCCTAGAACCTGTGTTTCCTAATTCTTCTTAGAAATCATAAATAGGGGAGAATCAGCAGTGTCTTCTGAGATCCACTCCATGTTGGAACTTAGGATGCTGGGAAACCAAGCAAGCAGCTCACCTCCCTGGTAGGTGGCTGTGGTGTGGCAGACTGCGGCCCTTCCAGGGGGAGAACCACCAGTGTCTCCTGAGATCTGTGCCATGTTGGAACCTAGGACCCTGGGAAATCAAGCAACCAACCTGCCTTTCTACTAAGCCTTAGTGACCCTACTGGTGCATGGCCTAGAGTCAAACATCCCACTCCCCCTATTCCTCTTCCCCTTTCCCACCCATCCCATTAGAAAATGGGAACTAGAAATCTGAGCATCTCTTGGGAGGTTGACCATAGCAAATAAGGGGAATTTTCCTCTACTATCTCTTTGAAGGCAAATATTTTTATTTGTTTTGCTTTATTCTGATTAATGGTACTGCTCTATTCAATTCTGATTAATGGTACTGCTCTATTCAATAAGTTCTATGATGTTGTGTATATCATTTTATTTTGACATACGTGATTGAAAGAACAACTATTGTAAAGATAATGAAATATACTGTGATACCTATTACTGTTAAAAAAAGAGAAATCATAAATAGAAATGAATGACAGTATAAGTATGCATATATACTCTTAAATGAAGAAAACCTGCTTTAGGTGAAATGCCTTTACAGTTCGTGTAATGAACACTGTGCTGAAAGTCCTGCCATAGGAATGGACACCTGCTGAGTCCTAAAACTTGGGTTTCCACATTCTCCGTAGATATTATTTAAGGAAGTCAATGGCAAGACAGGTATGTAAACTCTTAAGAATAGAAAATCTGCTTTGTGTGAAATTCCATTACAGTTCCAGATATTCTCACTGTTCTGTAAGAGCCTGCCATAAGACTGGATGCCCACTGTCTCCTAGAACCTGGGTTTCCCATTCCCCATAGATATCATCAATGAAAACCAATGGCAAGACACTTATGCATGTAAACTTTTAAGAGTAGAAAACCTGCTTTTGGTGAAAGGTCATTTACATTTCTTGTGATTCTCACTGAGCAGAAACAGCCTGTAAAAGGAATGGATGCCTCCTCTCTCCTAGAACATTGTTTTCCTGATGAACCATAGAATTCATAAATGTTCTTCAACTGCATGATGGTTATACATGTAAATGTTTAAGAGTAGATAACCTACTTTGTGCAAAATGCCTTCACAGTTCTTGTGATTCTCACTGTGCTGAAAGACCATGCAGTAGGAATGCATGCCTGTATGCTCTAAGAACCTGGGTTTCTTCTTTATCCATAGAAATCATAAATGCATGCCTGTAGAAGATGTATACATATAAAATCTTAGGAGTATTTAACCCTCTTTGGGGAAAATGCCTTTACAGTTACTATGATTGTCATTGTGTTGCAATCACATGCAGTAAAAGTATGTGGTAATCATGATTCCCCATTATATTGCTTTGAAGCCTTATAATGTTTTCATTAATTAATTGGAATGGTTTTATTCTGGGTTGTTTGATTTTATTGTCGGTGTTGGTAAGAACAGCTATTTTGAAGAAAACATGGCATTATAATAGCTAGTGATGATTTAATATCATCTTGTTTTGAAGTCCCACCAAACTTTTGTTCTTCTGTCTCCATTGGTTTTATCACATTGTATATTGTTAAATTTTATTATAAAGGATACTATAAACAAAATATTTTATAGTTAAGGAGATAATATAGTAACCTTTGTTCGTTTTCTGTTAGTTGATTCTGAATACCTTGTAATACTTTCATTATCTTGAATGGTTTTACACTGTCTTTTTATGTTTGATACTATAGTATATGAAGGTATACTCAATTGTTTCAAGGAAAGAGACACTGTGGTAGCTACTGTTATGTCCGATTGGCTTGTGGTGAAACACTATGTTGCTTAAACTGTTCTGTTCTGACCTGTTTTGTTATTTCCTCTTTTATCTTAATCTTTTTTTAAATAAAAAAAAGAAATCACATGCAGTAGGACTAGATATCTGATGCTTCCTAGAAACTCAGTTTTTTCATTCTCCTTAGAAATCATAAATGGAAGCTAGTTATCAGACACTTACACATGTAAATTCTTAGGATTACAAAATCCCTTTCATGTGAAATGCCTTCACAGTTCTTATGATTCTCAATGTGCTGAAAGAACATGCAATATGAAAGCATGCCTGCCATCTCTTGGAACCTGTATTTCCTCATTCCTCATGGATACCATTAATGAAAGCCCATGGCAAAACAGTTATTCTTGTACATTCCTCAGTATAGAAAATGCACTTTAAGTGAAATTGCATTACATTTCTAGTGATTCTCACTGTGGTGAAAGACCCCGCAGTAAGAATGGATAGCCTTTCTCTCCTAGAACATGGCTTTTCTCATTCCCCATAGAAATCATAAATGAAAGCCAATGGCAGCACACACATGCTTGTAAATTCTTAAGAATAGAAAACCCACTTTGGGTGAAATTCCTTTACAGTTTTTGTTATTCTCACTGTGCTGAAACAGCATGCATAAGGAATGGATAACAGCTCTCTCCAAGGTCCTGATTTTCCTCATTGCCTGTAGAAATCATAATTGGAAGCCAATTGCAAGACACCTATACATGTAAAAAGTAAAGATTAAGAAACCCACTTTGGGCAAAATTCATTTACAGTTCTTGTGATTCTCACTGCACTGAAAGGTATTGCAGTAGGAATGGATACCTACTGTGTCCTAGAAACTGGGTTTCCTCATTTTCCATAGATCTCATAATGGAAGCCAATGGCAAGACAGGTATGCATGTAAACTCTTAAGAATAAAAAACCCACTTTGAGTGAAATTCCATTATAGTTTCTGTGGTTATCACTGTAGTGAAAGAGCCTGCAATAAGAATGAGGGCCCTCTGTCTCCTAGGACTTGGGTTTTCTCATATTCCCCATAGAAATCATAAGTGAAAGTCATTTGCAAGACACTTACACATGTAAACTCTTAGGAGTAGAAAACTCACATTGGGTGAAATGCCTTTGCAATTCCTATGATTTTCACTGTGTTAAATCACATGGGGTAGGAGTGGATGTCTGATGTGTCCTAGAACCTGTGTTTCCTCATTCTCCTTAGAAATCATAAATGAAACCCAGTGGCAAGGCACTTATGCATGTAAACTCTTAGGAGTAAAAAACCCCCTTCAGACAAAATGTGTTTAGATTTCTTGTGATATTCACTGTGTTGAAAGAGCATGCTATAAGAAGGGATGCCTGCTGCCTCCTAGAACCCACATTTCCTCCTTTCATATAGGATTCATAAATGGAAGCCCATGACAAGACACATATACATGTAATATCTTAAGTGTAGAAAATCCTGTTTGAGTGAAATGTCTTTACAATAATTGTGATAATCAATGTGCTGAAATATTCTGCAGTCCTAATGCATCCCTGCTATCTCCTAGAAATGGAGTTTCCTTGTTTCCCATAGAAATCATAAATGAAAGCAAGTGGCAAGGACCTTAAGCATGTAAATTCTTAAAACTCGTTCTGGTGAAATGTGTTTACTGTTCTTGTGATTCTTACTGCAGTGAATGCACCTGCATTAGGAATATATGCCTGCTGTCTCCTAGGACTTGGGTTTCCTCATCCCACTTAGAAATCATGGCTGGAAGTGAAATCCAAGACACTTATGCATGTAAACTCTTAAGTGTAGAAAAGCTGATTAAGGCAAGATGCTTTTACAGTTCTTGTAATGAATACTGTGCTGAATGTGCTTGCAAAAGGAATGGATGCTTGCTATCTCCTAGAACCTGTGTTTCCTCATTCCCCACAGAAATCATACATGGAAGCCAATTGCAAGACAATTATATACGTGTAAAAACTGAAGACTAAAAATCCTGTGTTGGACAAAATTGTTTTACAGTTCTTGTGATTCTTGCTGTGGTTAAAGATCCTGCAATAGATAGATATCATGAATATAATGCATTGGTAAGATAGTTACACCTGTAAGCTCTTAATATAGAAAATCCACTTTGAGTGAAATTCCATTACAGTTCCTGTGATTCTCACTGTGCTGAAGGAGCCTGCAGTGAGAATAGATGCCTGCTGTTTCCAAGAACCTGGATTAACTCAATCTCCATAGAAATCATGATGCAAGGCAATGAAGGACACTTATGCATGTAAACTCTTAGGAATAGAAAACCCACATTGGGCCCAATTTATGTACAGTTCCTATGATTCTCTCTGTGTTGAAATCACATGCAGTAGGAATAGATGTCTGCTGTCTCCTAGAAATTCGGTTTCTTCATTCTCCTTAGAAATAATAAATAGAAGCCAGTGGCAAGACACTTATTCATATAAACTCTTAACAGTACAAAAAACCTTTCAGGCAAAATGCCTTTACAGTTCTTGTGACTTTCACTGTGCTGAAAGATCCAGCAGTTGGAGGCAAGCCTGTTGGTTCCCTGAAAGTGTGTTTCTTTATTCCTCTTAGAAATCATAAATAGAAGTGAATGACCTTTTACTTATGCATGTGAAGTCTTAAGTGTAGAAAATCCACTTTTGGCAAAATGCCTTTACAGTTCTCTTTATTCTCAGTGTGCTGAAAGACCATGCAGTACAAAAGCATGCCTGATTTCTCCTAGAACCTGGGTTTCCTCATTCTTCATAGAAATCAGGAATGCAAGCCAATGGCAAGACACACATGCATGTAGACTCATAAGAGTACAAATCCTATTTGGTGGAAATGCCTTTACAGTTCTTATGATTGTCACTGTAATGAATGCACCTCAGTAGGGATAGATGCCTGCTGTCTCCTAGACACTGGGTTTCCTCATTATTCTTAGAAGTCATAACTGGAAGCAAGTGGCAAGTATGTAAACTCTTAAGAGTACAAAACAGGCTTTATGTGAAGTGACATTACAGTTCTTGTGATTCTCAATCTGCAGAAACAGCCTGCAGTAGGACTGAATGCATTGTTTCTCCTAGAACCTGCTTTTCTGCACTGATCATAGAAAATGGAAATCAACTGTAGGACAGTTAACCATGTCAATGTTTAAGAGTAGAATACTTGAAGTGGGTCTGAGGTGCCTACACCTGCCTCCCCATTCCAGCTGTGCTTGGAGAACTCTGGAGTTTCCAGCAAGCAGACAGGTGCACACTATCCCTGCAACCCAGCTTATTTGGGACTCTTGCACCTTCTGGGTGCAGAGTAAGGGCTGGGCAGATCTGGGGCACCTGCATTTGCCTCCCTGTGTGTCTGGAGGACTGTGGATTTCTCAGGCGAGCATCACCAGTTCCAGAGGCCCCGTGGCCTGCGGTAAGTGCTCAGTGCACTCTGCCCCAAGACCAGACTGTTCAGGACCTTTGAGCCTTTCAGGCGCAGTGCAGTGGCTAAGTGGGCCCCAGACACCTACATCCACATCCCCATTCTGGCTATGTTTGGAGAACTGTGGAGTTTCGAGCAAGCAGGCAGGTGCACAGTGTCCCTGGAACCCAGCTTATCTGTAACTACAGAGTTCTAAACAGGCAGAAGATGGCCACTGGTTCCAGAGGCCCAGCGGCTTGGGGGAACTGGGGGCCAGAGTCCCAGGAGCTGTGAACATAGAAGTGGAGTTTCAACAGACCCTGAGGAAGCTTTCAAATAACACTTGAAACACAGAAATATAGGAAAATGACAAAACGAAAGACCAAATTACAACCTCAAACCTCCAGCCCATCTCAAGAAACCCTAGGAGCGATGTATATAGAAGAAAATATATGCCATTCACCTCAAATATCAGACATAATAGCTAGTGAAATTAACAAGCAACTCCAGGAAGCTTTAAAGGAATTCAAACTTGAAATAATCTCCCAGGTAAAAGAAGAAATGATAAAAGAAATGAAAGAGATTCTGAATATATCTAAAGAAAACACAGTTTAAAAATTGAAGGAACTAAACAAAAAGATAGAATCCCTGGATGAGCAATATAAGAAACAAAAGGAATACATAAAGCAGATGCACAGAGATATACAGGAAATAAAAAACTCCACTGAAAGCTGTAAAAACCACCTCAATGAAAGTGAAGATAGAATTTCAGACCTTGAAGACAGGATTGCAGCTATGAACAGAAAAGGAAAGATCTTTTAAAAATAACAAGGAATCAGGAAATAACAATTCAACAACTGCAAGATGATGCAAAGAAAAACAACACAAGATTGATAGGGATTAATGAAAAAGAAGGGGACAACATAAAGGATGTCAAGAGAATATTTAGAGAAGTAATAGCTGAAAATTTCCCAAACATGAGAATGAAACTGACATCAGGATCAGTGAAGCATATAGAACTCCAAAGAGCCATAGCCAAAATAAAACTACACCCAGACATATAATAATCACCATCCCAGAAATCCAACAGAAGAATAGAATATTAAAAGCTGTCAGAGAGAAAAAGACAGATCACTTACAAAGGAAAACCTATCAGCATCACAGCAGACTTCTCAGCACAAAAAATAAAGTCAAGAAGATCATGGAGTGAAGTATTCCAGATCCTAAAGCAAAATGATTTCCAACCTAGACTGATGTACCCTGAAAAACTATCATTCAAAATCGATGGTGAAATACAATACTTCCATGACAAAGAGCAGCTGAAGAACTTCAGGAACAAGATGCCAACCCTGCAAAAAATATTGAGAGACAGTTTAGATACACAAAGGAAAAAACCACTAAGCAAAGCAGGTAATTAAACAGAACAGAAAGATAAAGATGCAACAGCAGGAGAGAGATAACATGTCAACAGTAAACCATCATATAACAATTATAACCATTAATGTAAATGGTCTCAATGCACCATTCAAAAAAACCAACTAGCAGAATGGATCAAGAAACAAATTCCAACCATATGCTGTTTACAGGAAACCCATCTAACCCAGAAGGATACTCACATGCTGAAAGTCAAAGGATGGAAAACAATACTTCATGCAACAGGAATCCAAAAAAAAAAAAAAAAAAAAAAAAGCAGGAGTAGCCATTCTGTTTTCAGACAATGAGAACTTTAAGCCAACAATGATCATAAAGGACAAAGAAGGTCACTACATACTTGTTAGGAGAAAACTCCAAGAGGAAGATATAACCATCTTAAATATACATGCACCAAACTCCAGAGCATCAAGTTATATAAAACAACTATTAACAGAAATGAAAACTCAAATTATCAGTAACACAATTGTAGCAAGAGACCTTAACATGCCATTGACATCAAGGGACAGATCAAGCAGACAGAAAATGAGCAAAGAAATTACAGAACTGAATCACACTTGTAAACAAATGGACTTGATAGACATATACAGAATGTTCCACTCAACAACATCAGAATACACATTCTTCTCAGCAGTACATGGGTCATTCTCTAAAATACACCATATATTAGCTCACAGAACATATTTAAACAAATGCAAAAGAGTTGAAATCATCCCTTGCATGTTATCGGATCATAGTGCTTTGAAATCAGAAATTAATGATAAAAGATACTTCAAAAATTCCACAAACACATGGAAACTGAAAAACACACTCTTCAGTAAGCAGTGGGTCACAGAAGAAATTAAAGAAGAAATTAAACAATACCTACAAGAAAATGAAAATGCAGATACAACTTACTGGAATCTGTGGGATGCAATGAAAGCTGTCCTCAGAGGAAAATTTATTGCACTGAGTTCCCACATCAGGAAAACAGAACGAATACAAATAAATAACTTGATACTATGCTTCAAACAGCCAGAAAAAGAAGAGCAAGTCAAGCTCAAAGCCAAAAGAAGAGAGAAAATTATAAAAATCAGAGCAGAAGTCAATGCAATAGAGACTAAGAAAACAATCCAAAGAATCAACGAATCAAAGAGTTGCTTCTTTGAAAGAATAAATAAAATTGATAAGCCCCTAGCCAACATTATTTTAAAAATTGAAGTAAAAGCTCAAATTCATGCAATAAGAAATGAAAAAGGTGAAATCACTACAGACTCTACAGAAATACAGATCATTAACACCTATTTCGAAAACCTCTACTCTCAAAGGTTTGATAACACAGAAGAAATAGACAGATTCTTAGAAGCATATGAAGTACCAAAGCTAGATCAAGAGGATGTAAAACTGTTGAATAACCCAATTTCTGTTAATGAAATTGGAAATGTAATTAAGTCCTTATCTACAAAGAAGAGCCCAGGCCCAGATGGATTCACTGGAGAATTCTACAAGAAATACAAAGAAGACCTAATGTCAACACTCCGCAAACTATTTAATGAAATTGAAAGGGAAGCAATCCTTCCTAAGTCATTCCTGGAAGCAAATATTACTCTAGTACCAAAACCTGAGAAAGACCCAACTAAAAAAGAGAACTATAGACCGATCTCCCTAATGAACACAGATGCAAAAATCTTCAATAAAATATTGGCAAATACGATGCATCAAATCATCAAGAAGATTATACACCATGACCAAGTGGGATTCATCACAAGAATGCAAGGATGGTTTAACATACATAAATCAATAAATGTAATCCACCATATCAATAAAGCCAAAAGTAAGAATCACATGATCATTTCTATAGATGCAGAAAAAACCTTCGATAAGATTCAACATTCTTTCATGATAAGAACTTTACAGAAAATTGGAATAGATGGTCTTTACCTCAATATAATAAAGGCCATCTATGACAAACCAACAGCCAGCATCATACTAAATGGCCAAAAATTGAAAGCCTTTACTTTAAAATCAGGCACTAGACAAGGATGTCCCTTATCACCACTCCTATTTAATATAGCACTGGAAGTACTAGCCAGGGCAATTAGGCAAGAGAGAGAAATAAAAGGGGTAAAGATAGGAAAAGAAGAAGTTAAATTATCATTGTTTGCAGATGACATGATACTGTACATAGAAGACTCCCTAAACTCCATTGAAAGATGCTTAGATATAATAAATAAATACAGTAATGTAGATGGATACAAAATCAATACTCAGAAATCAATAGCATTCCTATACACTAACAACAAAATCACAAAGATGGAAATAAGAGAAACCACATTCTTCACATTAGCAAGCAAAAATGAAATATTTAGGAATTACTCTTATGAAAGAAGTGAAAGACCTATACACGGAAAATTATAATACACTGAAAAAAGAAATTGAAGATGATCTCAGAAAATGGAAAGACATCCCTTGCTCATGGATAGGAAGAACAAACATTGTGAAAATGGCCATTCTCCCAAAACTGTTATACAGATTCAATGCAATCCCAGTAAAAATACATCAACATACCTTATAGATCTAGAGAAATCACTCCCAAAGTTCATCTGGAACCAGAAGAGACCTAGAATAGCAAAGGCAATTCTAAGCAGCAAAGGCAAGGCAGGAGGCATCACAGTCCCTGACTTGAAGTTATACTACAAAGCAACAGTAGTAAAATCAACATGGTATTGGAATCAAATCAGAGCCGAAGATCAATGGAATAGATTTGAAGATACAACCACAACTACAAACACACTCAACCACCTTATATTTGATAAAGGAGTCAAGCAGGTTCACTGGAAGAACGACAGTCTCTTTAATAAATGGTGCTGGAAAAACTGGCTCTCCATTTGCCGAAAACTAAAGCTAAACCCATGCCTATCATCATATACTAAATTAAAATCTAAATGGTTCAAAGATCTGAATATTAAAACAGAAACACTAAATCTATTGAAGAAAAATTGGGTAGAAACCTTGAAGACATAGGAGCGGGTAGAGAATTCATGAACAGGACTCAAACCACACGGGAAATACTTCCCAGAATCAATAACTGGGACCACTTCTTATTAAAAAGTTTCTGCATGTCAAAAGAAATCTCCAGCATAGTGAAAACAAAACCTACAAACTGGGAAAAGATTTTAGTGAACTCTCTCTCAGACAAGGGACTCTTGTCTAAAATATATAAAGAATTAAAAAAACTCAGTCCCCCAAAATTCAAAGATCTAATCCAAAACTGGGCATCTGAGATAAATACGCACTTCTCAGATGAAGAAATACAAATGGCAAAAAAAAAAAAAACATGAAAAAATGTTCATCATCATTGGTAATTAGAGAAATGCAAATTAAAACAACTCTGGGCTTCCATCTCACTCCAGAAAAATGGCCAAGATCAAGAAAACCAACAACAACAAATGCTGGAGAGGGTGTGGGCAAAAAGGAACTCTCCTACATTGTTGGTGGGAGTGTAGACTTGTACAACCTTTGTGGAGGTCATTCTGAAGATTTCTCAAAAAGCTGGGATTGGAAGTCCCATTTATTCCAGCTATTCCACTTCTAGGCATATTCCCAGAAGAACTGAAAGCATCATACCACAGTGATATTTGTGCACCTATGTTTATAGTAGCACAATTTGTAATCATCAGATCTTGGAAACAACCCAAGTGCCCATCAACTGAGGAATGGATAAAAAAGTTGTGGTATTTCTATACAATGGAGTTTTACTCAGCTATAAAGAAGGATCACATTGAGATATTTATCAATAAATGGGCACAGCTTGATACCATACTCATAAGTGAAATAAATCAATCTCGCATGTGTGAATACCAAATAGTTTCCCTAATGTAAGTAATGATTCAATTATATAAATGTATGTGGTAATCAGGATTCCCCATTATGTGGTCTTGAAGGACCTTATTAAGTTTTCACTTATTAATTGGAAAGGCTTTATTCTGGGCTTCTTGATATGGAGATATTTGAAGCTATAGTATGTGAAGTTATATTCAAATATTTCAAGAAAAAAGACAGGCACTATGGTAACTACTATTAAGTCAGGTTATTTGGTGGTGAAGCACTAGGTTGCTGAAAGAGTCATGCTTTGACCTGTATTGTTATGTTGTTATGTCCTCTTTTATCTCAATCTCTCCCTTATTCATTAAAAAAATTATTTAATTATTTTTTATAATTAAGGCGAAAAATTAAAAAAAATTAGCAGGATATATTATGGTAACTTTTTTTGATTTCCTATTATCTTGTTTTGAAGTCCTGTAATACTCCCACTATCTTGTTTTGACCTATTAGACTCTGTTCCATTCTGTATGATAGTATCAAGTTTGGGGGTATAGGCAACTACTTTGAAGACAATAAGATTCACTATGATGCCCATTCTGGTTTGACTATTATCTCCTTTTGAAGTCCTGTAATGTTTACAATGTTTGAGTTTTATTGGTCTTGTTCTTTACTGGTTTGTTCAACTTTATAATACCTAATGAGATAGACAATTCTTTTTAAGGAAACAGGAGACATTATGGTAATCATTGTTGATAACCTTGTGCTCTGTTCTTCCATCATGTACTATGTCTATCCTTGGTTTTGACAGACAGCATTGTTTTGCCATATTTGACTTTATTCTCTTCCAAAAAATAAGTAATAAGAACTAAGGGTAATAAAACCCAAAATGTGTAAATTTTGTTGTAAAAAAGGGAGGGAAAAAAGTGCTCTAAAGGATACAACTGTAAGTGTGTTTAGGGGTGTTAAATAGCTGACCATATTAATGTTTTTGTTTGGATCATTGAACACAACTGTTTGCAGTCTCTCTGTTTGAATGTTCACTTTGTATGCTTTGATACTGTTATTTGAGCAACTATCTCTAAGACGATAATGTGCAATCTATTAACTGGTGATTTCTTACTGTTTTTTTTTTGTAGTTCTGTATCACTTGTACTCTTACACTGCTTTGTTTTGTATTGGTTTTTCTATTTTTCCTTTTAAATTAAATTAAAAAAAGTTTTTCCCAGTTTGTGGGTTTTCTTTTCAGGATGCTGGTGATTTCTTTTGACATGCAGAAACTTTTTAATAAGAGGTGATCCCAGATATCGATTCTGGGAAGTATTTCCCATGCAGTTTGAGTTCTGTTCATGAATTCTCTACCTACCTCGATGTCTTCAAGTTTTTTACCCAATTTATCTTTCAGTAGATTTAGTATTTCTGTTTTAATATTCAGATCTATGATCCATTTAGATTTTAATTTAGTACATGGTGATAGGCATGGCTCTAGTTTTAGTTTTCAGTATATGGAAAGCCTTTTTTCCAATACCATTTATTGATGAGATTGTCGTTCTTTTGGTGATCCTGTTTGACTCCTTTATGAAAAATTGGGTGGTTGAGTGTGTTTGTAGTTGTGGTTGCATCTTCTAATGTATTCCATTAATCTGGGGCTTTATTTTGATTCCAGTACCATTTTGATTTTACTACAGTTGCTTTGTAATATAACTTCAAGTCAGGGATTGTGATGCCTCCTGCCTTGCCTTTGCTGCTTAGAACTGTCTTTGTTATTCTAGTTATCTTCTTCCTCCAGATGAATTTTAGGAGTGATTTCTTGAGATCTATGATGGTATTTTATTGGGATTGCATTGAATCTGTTTAAGAGTTTTGGGAGAATGGCCATTTTCACAATATTTATTCCTATTCAAGAGCAAGGGATGACTTTCTATTTTCTAAGATCATCTTCAATTTCTTTTTTCAGTGAATTATAATTTTCCCTCTATAGATCTTTCACTTCTTTCATGAGAATAATTCCTAAATGTTTCATTTTTTTGGTTAGTAGTGTGAAGGATGTGGCTTCTCTTATTTCTCTCTCTGTGATTTTGTTGTTAGTGTATAGGAATGCTATTGATTTTTGAGTATTGATTTTGTATCTAACTACATTATTGAATTTATTCGTTATATCTAAGAGTCTTTCAATGGAGTTTTGGCTGCCTTCTATGTGTAGTATCACGTCAACTGTAAACAATGATAATCTAACTTATTATTTTCCTATCTTTACCCCTTTTATTTCTCTCCCTCTTGTCTAATTGCTCTGGCTAGTATTTCCAGAACTATATTAAATAGTAGTGGTGATAAAGGACATCCTTGTCTTGTGCCTAATTTGAAAGTAAAGGCCTTTAGTTTTTGGCCATTTGTATGATACTATTTGTTGGTTTTTCATAGATGGCTTTTATTACATTGAGGTAAAGGCCATCTATTCCAATTTTCTGTAAAATTCTTATCATGAAGGAATATCAGACATTATCAAAGCTTTCTAGGCAACTATAGAAATGATCACATGCTTCTTACTTTTGGCTTTATTGATATAGTGATCAATACATTTATTGATCAATCAATAAATCAATACATTTATTGATTTACTTATGTTGAACCATCCCTGCATGCCTGGGATGAATCACACTTGGTCATGTTGTATAATATTATTGATGATTTGTTGCCAAATGATGATCTTATTTGCCAATATTTTATTGAGGAATTTTGCATCTGTGTTCATTAGGGAGATTGGTCTATAGTTCTCTTTTTTAGTTGGGTTTCTCAGTTTTTGGTACTAAAGTAATATATTCTTCCAGGAATGACTTAGGGAGGATTGCATCCTTTTAAATTTCACTGAAGGTTTGAGGAGTGTCAGCATTAAGTCTTCTTTGTGTTTGTTGTAGAATTCTGCCGTGAATTCATTTGGACCTGGACTCTTCTTTGTAGGTAAGGACTTAATTACATTTTCAGTTTCATTAATAGAAATTGGATTATTCAACAGTCTTACATCTTCTTGTTATAGCTTTGGTACTTCATATGTTTCTAGGAATCTATCTTTGTTCTGTGTTATTAAACTTTTGAGAGTAGAATTTTTTTGAAATAGGTGTTGATGAACTTCTGTATTTCTATAGAGTCTATAGTGATTTTGCCTTTTTCATTTCTTATTGCATGCATTTGAGCTTTTTCTTGCCTTTTTAAAATAAAGTTTTCTTGGGCATATCAATTTAATAAATTCTTTCAAAAACCCAACTCTTTGATTCATTGATTCTTTGGATTGTTTTTTTAGTCATTATTGCAATGATTTCTGCTCTGATTTTTATAATTTCCTCTCTTATTTTGGTTTCATGGTTGACTTGCTCTTGTTTTTCTAGATGTTTGAGATGTAACATCAGGTTATTTCTTTTTATTCATTCTGTTTTCCTGATGTGGGAAATCAGTGCAATAAATTTTCCTTTGAGGATGGTTTTCATTGCATCCCGCAGATTCCAGTAAGTTGTATTTTAATTTTCATTTGCTTGTAGGTATTGTTTAATTTCTTCTTTAATTTCCCCTGTGACCCACTGATTACTGAAGAGTGTGTTATTCAATTTCCATGTGTTTGTGGGATTTTTGTAGTATTTTTTATCATTAATTTCTCATTCCATAGCGCTATGATCTGATAATATGCAAGGGATAATTTCAACTCTTTTGAATATATTTAAATATGTTCTATGAGCTAATATGTGGTCTGTTTTAGAGACCCATGTACTGCTAAGAAGAATGTGTATTCTGATGTTTTTAGATGGAACACTCTGTATATGTCTATCAAGTCCATTTGTTCACATGGGTCATCCAGTTCTGTTATTTCTTTGCTGATTTGCTGTCTGGTTGAGCTGTCTCTTGGTGTCAATGGTGTGTTAAGGTCTCCTGTTTCATTTGTGTTACTGATAATTTGATTTTTCATTTCTTTTAATACTTGTTTTATATAACTGGGTGCTCTGGAATTTGGTGCATATATATTTAAGGTATTTATGTCTTCCTCTTGAAGTTTTCCCCTCACAAGTATATAGTGACCTTCTTTATCTCTTCTGATCATTCTTGCTTTAAAGTTCCCATTGTCTTCAAACCAAATGGCTACTCCTATCTTGTTTTGGATTCCTGTTATGTGAAATACAGTTTTCCATTCTTTGACTTTCAGTCTATAAGTATCCTTTTGGGTTAGATGTGTTTCTTGTAGACAGCATATGGTTTGATGTTGTTTCTTGATCCATTCTGCCCATCTGTTTCTCTTAATTGATGCATTGAGACCATTTACATTAATGGTTATAAACGTTATATGTTGGTTTATTGTTGACATATTATCTTTTGCTGTTGCATCTTTATCTTTCCATTCTGTTTAATGTCTGCTTTGCTTAGTAGTTTTTTCCGAAGTGTATCTGAACTGTCTTTCAATAATTTTTTCAGGGTTGGCTTGGTGATCATGAAGTTCTTCAGCTGTTCTTTGTTAGGAAGTATCATATTTCTCCATCGATTTTGAAGGACACTTTTTCAAGGTGCATCAACCTAGTTTGAAAATCATTTTCCTTTAGGATCTTGAATACTTCACTCTATGCCCTTCTTGACTTTATTGTTTGTGCTGAGAAGTCTGCTGTGATTCTGATAGGTTTTCCTTTACAAATCATCTGTCTTTTCTCTCTGACAGCTTTTAATAATCTGTTCTCATATTGGATTTCTTGGATGGTGATTATTATATATCTGGGTGTAGTTTTATTCTGATTATGACTATTTGGAGTTCTATATGCTTCACTGATCCTGATGTTGCTTTCCCATCTCATGTCTGGGAAATTTTCAGCTGTTAGTTCTCTAAATATCCTCTTAACATCCTTTGTTATCCCCTTCTTTTCCATTAATACCTTTCACTTTTATGTTGTTTTTTGTGTCACCTTGTGGTTGTTGAATTCTTATTTCCTGATTCCTGTTTTTAAAAGATCTTTCCTTTTCTGTTCACTAACTGCAATCTTGTCTTCAAGGTCTGAAAATCTATCTTCACTTTCATTGATGTGGTTTTTACAGCTTTCAATGGAATTTTTGATTTTCTGTATATCCCTGTGCATCTGCTTTATGTATTCTGTTGGTTTCTTATATTTCTCATCCAGGGATTCTATCTCTTTGTTTAATTCCTCCAATTTTTAAACTGTGTTTTCTTTAGATATATTCAGCATCTCCTTCATTTCATTTTTTCATTTCTTCTTTACCTGGGAGATTATTTCTAGTTTGAAATCCTTTAAAGCTTGCCAGAGTTGCTTCTTTATTTCAGTTGCTATTATTTCAGGTATTTTATGTGTATGACGTGTATTTTTTTCCATGTACATTATTCATTAGGTTTCTTTGGATGGCCTGGAGGATTGGGATTATAATTTTGTCTTTCATTTTGTCATATTCCTATGTTTCAAGTGTTATTCTAAGACTTCTCCAGGGTCTATTAGAAATCCTCTTTTATGCCCTCAGCTCCTGGGACTCTGCTACCCAGTTCCCCAGATTGGTATAGGGTTACTGGGCATGGAACAGGCTGACTCAAGCCCAGCCTCTGGAACTGATGGTGGCCACTTGCTTTCTTAGAATTCCAGAGTCTGCCAAGCACAGCATGCAACAGGCAGGCCTATGCAGGTGTTCAGGACCCACTGCATTGCTCCAGTGCACCCGGAAGCCATGAAGTTCCCTGGCTGGGGCCAAGCTAGGGTTCCAAAGTAGCAGGACTTGGGGGGTAAGTTCACAGGGCATTTACTCAGGCCACTGGGCCTCTGGAACTGATGGCACCCGCCTGCTTGCTTAGAACTCCAGAGTGTGCCAAGCACAGCCAGGAGCGGGGAGGCCAATGACTGGTTTCCTCATTGTTCTTAGAAATCATAACTGAAATGCAGTGTCAAGGCACTTATGCATTTTAAACTCTCAAGTGTAGAAAACCCACTTAGGGCCAAATGCCTTTACAATTCTTGTAAAGAACACCATGTTGCAAGTGCCTGCTACAGGAATGGATGCCTGATGTCTATCAGAGCCTGCATTGCCTCAGTTCACCTAGAAATTATAAATATTAGCCTATTTCAAGACAGTTATGCATGCAAACTCTTAAGAACAGGAAGCCTGCTTTGGGCAAAATTCCATAACAGTTCCTTTGATTTTCACTGTGATGTAATAGCCTGCAGTAAGAATGGATGCCTGCTGTCTCCTTGAACCTGGGTTTTCTCATTCCTCATAGAAATCATAAAAGAAAGCCAGTGGCAAGACTCTTATTCATGGACACTTTTCAGAGTAGAAGACCCACTTTGGCCAAAATGTCATTACATTTCTTGGGATTCTTACTGTGCAGAAAAAGCCTGCAGTCAGAATGCATATCTGCTGTGTTCTAGAACCTGGTTTCCTCATTGCTTGTAGAAATCATAAATGGAAGCCAGTCGCCTGATGCTTATACATATAAGCTTTTAACAGTAGAAATGTCATTAGAGCAAAATGCCATTATAGTTCTTGTGATTCTCAAAGTGCTGAAGAGCCTATAGTAGGAATGCAGGCCTGCTATCTCTTAGAACCTGAGTTTCCTCATTCCCCACAAAAATCATAAATAAAAGCCAGTGGAAAGACCCTTAACCACGTAAACTCTTAAGAGTACAAAACCTGGAGAGATTGGAGAGATTGCAGATAAATAAGAGCAAGCTACAGAGGTTCCTGAGATAGTCAACTTATATTCCAAAAATAATACAGCATGGGGAGTCCTGAACAGAGGGAGATGGATCCTGTCGACCCGGGAGCAACTTAAGCTGAGAGAAACCAATTAAACATACAGTCCTGTTTCTACTCTTTTTTTTTTTTTTTGGTCTTTTTCATTTTTATCGGTACCAGGGATCGAACTCACAACCACCTGCTTTCAAGGCAGGTGCTTATGCTGCTGAGCTAAATCCCCAGCCTGCTGGTTCTACTCTTGGAACAGCTAAAGGCTCAGTGCTCCCGCTGCAGTGCTTGAACTCGTACAGCCGAGACTTATCAAGCTACCCAAAAGCCCACTGCTTCAACTCACTGGAGAGGCACTCACACTGAGGTCAGGGGTTGACAAGCCAAACTGAGAGCTGAGCTGGTGGGAAACCTGCATTGACCTGTGGTGACTGGAATAAAACCAATCCACAGAAAAAGGGGGCTCCAACAGATGACATTCTGGGGCTGGGCAGACTGGCAAGAAAAAGGAGCAGCGGTGACTTCAGTCAGCTGCTCCCTTCTCAAGTAAGATTGGTTGGGTGTGCCTTGCCTGGTTCATGCCCTGAGCTAAGAACCAATAGGTTAGCCCAAACCAAGTCCCTATTCCAGGCAGTGCACCCTAATGCAGTGAAGCCCTCAGCAGGTTGACTGACCCAGAAGGGAGGGCCCAGCATATGCTGCCCCTGTTTGTACCTCCATACGACACTGCAGTGGGTAGGACCACCTAGTCAGTATGCTTCAGACAAATTGTAACCAACAAAGAAAGAAACTGGGGCCTCCTACATACACCTGTATAGAAGGGAAAAAATATGAAAAGAGAAAGCAACAAGAAAGTGTCCTCAGCCCCCAACCCTGAGAACATTGATTCAGGAAAAGAAAAGGAGATTGAGGATGGAAAGCATGCAATATCAGACACGGCACCAGTGGACATAAAAGCGATATCTTCAGGACTTCATGGGTGAGTTCAAATGTGAAATATTTAACCAAGTAAAGCAAGATATAAGTAGATTAATAAAAGAAATGCTAAGCATCTCTCAAGAAGATGCAGGTGGAAGAATGGAGGAACACAAAAAAGGGGGAAATTGTTGGATATAAAGAAAACATAGAATACATGAAGTAGGTTCAAAGAGATTACCAGGAAATTAAAAACTCCATTGAAGGCTGGCAAAACTGCTTCAAAGAAACTAAAGATAGATTATCCAAACTGGAGTACAGGTTTGCAATGTGGGATCATGAAAGGAAAAATGTCTTAAAAATAACAAGGAAACAAGCAGTAACAATATAAAGGCTAGAAGACAACAAGAGGATCTATAACTTAAGAATAAAGAATGTGAATATAGAAGCAGGGGTACAAACAAAGGAACTACAAAGGCTATTCACAGAGATAATTAAGGAAAACTTCCCAAACATAGGAAAAGGAAATGATATTCTGATGTATGAGGCATACAGAACTCCAGCCACCTACAACCAAAGCAGAGTACACCCAGGCATATAATAAGCAATATCCCAGAAATACAATATAAAAGGAGGATACTAAAAGCTGTCAGAGACAAGAAACAAATTACTTACAAGAGAAAGCCCATCACAATTATGGCAGACTTTCGACACAAACCATCAAATCAAGAAGAGCATGGAGTGAAGTATTCCAAGGCCTGAAAGAAAATAACTTCCAGCCCAGATTGATGTACCTTGCAAAATTGTCTCTAGAAATTAATGGAGAAACAAGATACTTCCAAGATAAAGAGGAACTGGGGAAATTTGCAAGAGCAGTCCAACTCTACAGAGAATACTGCAGGACAGTCTAGAAAGAGAGAAAAGTACCAGGATTTCAGGAACAGAGGCAGAGAGGCCTCAATGAATGGAGCAGAATGAGAAGTCAAGAAGACAGACAGACAACTAATGATGGAAAAAGAGCACAACAGAAATGAAGCAGAGAAGGTTGGATATAATTTCTAATCTAGATGGCCTATATACACTAAATTAAGGAAAAAAAGAGAGAATCACAGGCAGAGTGGATCAAGAGATAGGGTCCACCAAGATGCACTTTGTAGGAAATATTATTAACCTGAAGATGGGTATATGGACTGAAAATCAAATATGAGAAAACAGTACTCTGTGTGATAGAGAACCAGAGAGTAATAGGGGCAACTGGACCAGAATTTATGGATAGGTTGGAAAAACAAGCTTTAATAGGTAAAGAAATCCAACTAGAGATCAAGTCCAGGGGTGAGAAGGTTTGGGACCACTTAGGTAAATTGCAGGTTGCCCCCCCAGTGTAAAACCAAGGATGTTGGGGAGACCTAAAAATGTACAGTACACCATGATGGAGTGAAAATGGAGGCATAGTCTTAAAAAAGACAGCAGAAGATATTGCTAATAGTGTATCAGAAAATAAAACCCATATTTCTCACACCACTCTGCTTAGATAGAACTTATTCCATCCCATTTCGCATAGAAGCACTAGATCTGAGGGTACAGACAGCTATTCCAAAAATATCAGGATATAGCATAGTAATCATCTTTAATTTCCTATTTACTTAATCTGGGCCCCTGTATAACCTATACTGTTATATCATGACTGATCTTAGTTAAATCTGATTTGTTTGATTACTGTTTGCTATTGACAGATTTTATTCAAAACTGTTAAGGTTGATAGTATCAAGTCTGAGAGTATAGAGAACTATACTGAAAATGACAATGACTCACTATGATAACCATTCTGGTTTGATTACTACCTGTTTTGTAGTTGTACATTATCTACAAAGTTGTATTTCTATTAATACTGTTATGTACTGATATATTCAATTATACTATATCTGATAATATAGCCAATTCTATTGACAACACAGTAACCATAACAGAACTCCTTGTACAGCAGTTTTATATGTCTTTTTCATTTTATGCATCTATATGAATATGTTTTGTTCTGCCCTGCTTTGTTCTGTTTCTCCCTCTAATATAGAAAGGATAGAAATACATGTTAAGACTCATGCTTGCATAAAACCTATAAACCTGGGCAGCCTGTGTGCCCGGTGCCGTGGAGGGGCGGGCAGGCAAGGAACGTGTAGAGTGGGCAGGGCTAACGCAGGACACGGTAAGCAGAGAACAGAGGCTTACTATGACGCGCTAAGCGGCTGAGGGAAATGATGTCGTTTCGCTGCGACCACGTAAGGGGGTGGGGCTTGGAGGCCCCAAGTGGTGATCCCAGGTGGCACCTGGCGCCAGACCAATGGGAGCTGCGGCTCGAGTTCGGTCCCCCGGAGGGGTGGGGCGGCGGCCAAGGCAACAGGCAGGGGCAGTCAGAAGCACGGCCTGCTGCAAGGGGCCCCGCGCGTGGGGCGGGGCGAGTACTACGCTGTGGCTGCGGGAGAGGCACAGCGTGAAGTTAGGCGGGCTCTGGTCTGAAAGGCTCACGGGCCGCGCCAGACCCGGGCGCACTGTGAAAGCGACGGCTTCCGGGCGGCTACGGCGGGCGGGGTATGGCGCAGGGACACTGTGGGATGCTGCGGCTGGTGCGGCCGCGCGGGTCGGTGAAACATGAAATGGGCTGGGCTGGAGGCCAAAGCCGCGGGGCCCACAGAATTGGAACGCGATGTGAGAGCAAAAAGAAAAAAAAGGCTGTTTAAAATCTAAAGCAGTTTTATGTGAATCTCTTATTGTCTGGTCTCATTTAACCTCGGCAGAACTGCGGTGCCGGATGGGCTGGCGTAAAGTGGGAAACAAAGGAAACTATAATGTGGGAAGGGCCGCAGCTCGCGCCCAGAGCCACTGCGCCGGCTAAAGAAAGGGAGCTATAACGCGGTTGGAGGGGGAGGGAGAGGAGGAGCCGGACGCGGGGCCCCCCTGGGGTGACTAGGCCTCGCTGGCCACGCGGGAGACCGGGAGACCGTCCCATGACTGTCGGGAGCTATAACGCGGTGGGAGGGTGACCAGCAGGGGACTATAAAACAAAACTGGGAAAATTATAGTCTCTCACCTGCCGCCGCCGAGTCACAGGGCACCATCTGTTAGGTCTGAGAGAAGGGAGAAGAGGATGGGAGGAGGGAGAGAGGTGGAGGTCCGAGGTCCGAGGTCGAGGTCCGTGGAAGGAGTGGAGTGTACGGCCGTGAAAGTAGTGGGCAGTGGTGGCTTTATTTTGGGAACACGGGAAGAGAGACCCTCCCCCCGCCGGCCCCGGGCGCAGCCTCTCCACTGCACCCAGGGCCGTGGTTAATGCGGGGAGAGGAGACTGGCGTACTGGCCGCTGGAATCTGGCGATCTCTCTCTCTGACGATCTCTCTCTTTCTGGCGATCTCTCTCTCGGACATGTAGTGTGGGGGAATATAAATAGCCTAAGCTTAGGGCAGTGCCCTAAGGCCATTAGAGATGTACCGGTATCTCATTGGCACACAGGTTTAGCGCCAGAAAGCAGGTTCCTAGGGATGGGGGTATAGGATTACAGTCAAGTCTATAGGGGGTGGGGGGAGGCAGGAGTTTTCCTGGTTACAGTGTCCGATCTGGCCCAGCAACTCTTTCAAACACAATCTTGGATTTTGAGTTATATGATAAAGTTACAGTGAAAAAAGCAGCACGGCACTGGCAGAGAAACAGGCAAGAAGACTCAACTGGATGGCTTAGAGGATGCAGAAAAAACCTAGACACATTCATCTTTGACAAATATGCTGAACAAAAGACAACATTTTAAATGAATGGTGTTGGGGATATTGGCTATATACACATGCAGAAGATTGAAGCTGGGCTCCTATTTGTCAACATGTACTATAATTAACATAAAAATGGATAGAAAATCTAAATAATAAAGCAGAAATAATTCCTTAACACAAAAAAAGGTAAAGCTCTTGAAGTCATTGGTATAGACAAGTATTTTCTGAGCAGAACACTAACTGCACAAGAAACTGCAGTACATCACATTAAAAGCTTGCTGTATACAAAGAAAACAATTACAAAATCAAAGAACAACCTATCAAAGCACAATGGTTTCCACCTAAAAAATGATATATGATATTTCTCGGTTTTAAAGTATATTAGTAACAGAGGACTACAACGGACAGAATCATTCACATGCACTGCTCTAAGAAATATGGAAGTAGAACAAAGTGCAAACATTTATACTACAAAAAGCAACTATTTACTTAAAAGCACACACAGAATGAAAAATTTTCTGAAAAGGGCAGGATCAGGGTCCACAGGCTGTCTGAGCTTCCTCTAACAACAGTGAGACACAATTAACACAATTACGTGGTGTAAAGTTGCTCCTAGTGAAGGGTGATTCTCCTGCAGAGGAGACAGCCCAACAGGAACCACATGTGGCCCCAGGACAAACCTGGCTGCCCAGTCCAGAGACGAGTCCGACCCAGCAACTGGCCACAGGCAGCTTCCCCCAGGTTGGCGCAATCTCCTCCTCTGCCCCTGCCAACAAACTGACACATTTTATAGCCTCAGCTCTGGTACAGGTGACCGTTTAAATAATAGGCTGCAAATAAAACTACCAGCTACCCTGCGTACACACATACCACATAAAAACGTAAAATGATCTGGAAGTAACCTTTAGAACTGGTCGACAAGCGCCCTCTTCTGGTTTAAAGACGACCAAACACAGCCTTGTCATGAATGCCTGGTACAAGTGCCCACGGGGCCAGCAAGGCCATCCTATCAGCGTCCACTCCCTGACTGTCTCAGGATTTGGGAACCGACCTGACTCCGGAAGTCCTGAGGATGAGGCCCGGACAGCACGGAGCTCGCACAGTGCAAACACAAACACTGGACCCAGGGGTCGCCCCAGAGTGGCGCTGGCTCCTGCAGGTGTGGGATGAGGAAGGGAGAGGAGGATGGGAAGGCAAGACAGCTGGGTCCCCACCAACGCTCCGGTGGCTCCTCAGTCCCTTCCTCTCCCCTGAGGACTCCTCAGCAGGGCTGGAAGGCCAGCCGCCCTCCCACGGTAAAAACTCCATAGGTTGGAGCCCCTTTCCCACACAGGGTACGGCCATGCCCCCTTCCCCCACATGCCTCAGCCCTCTTCCCTGGGCCCTGCACCCCGCAGGAGACTCAGCCCCGCCCCTTAGAAGGACAGAGCAGAGGAGAAGCTCAGAGTGCAGGGCGAGGGGGAGAAACCATGAGGCCTGCCTGCTGCTCCCAGGCCCCGGGATCCCCCAAGCAAGGACAGGAACACCTGGAGCCAGGGCGACCCTACAGGCAGAAAGTGGGAGCCAGGATCCCCCTGCTGGGGCCTAGAGGCTGGCCTGCCGCCTAGATTTGGGACCCTGGTTTTTGGGCCTGTTCTGCTCACCACATCCTTTCCACAAGCAGCTGGTCAACTTCTTCTTGGGCCAACCTCTTCTGACGCTGAGGCTCTTCTCGCCCTTCTGGTGCTGAACCCAGGTCACCACAGAGCCAGAGGTCACAGAGACCACAGTGTGGGCATAGACAGTGCTTCACTTCTGGTCCAAACTCTGCACAGATACAAAATGGGCTGGCAGTGCCACTCAGTGCAAAGGCCCTGGGGTAATCCCAGTAACACAAATAGAGACATGCATGAGGACAGAGGAAAAGGGGAGGTCACAGAAATTAACAAATGAATGAGTAAATAGGGGGAAAGAGCACCTGCTGGGTGGTCAAACCTGTTCTCAGGACTGCTGGGGCTGAGTCAGAATGCCAGAAAGTTCCAGGTCAGCATGGTCAGCCTAAACTGCACAGCATAATTCTATCCCAAAAAGATCAGCCAATTAATAAATGAATGAATAAATCAATGGAAAGACCAATACCCCAGGGAGCTAGAGATGGGCAGGGCCAGGGACAGAGAGAAGGTAGGTCACTGAAAGCAATAAATTGACAAATCAATATAAAATAGAGCCAGCCCTAGTGGCAAAGCCCTGCTCCCAGCAGTACTGCGGCTGAGGAAGAAAGGTTCTGGAGAGGTCCAGGCCAGCCTGGGATACAAAGACACACAAGGAGTTCCAGGTCAGCCTGAACAGCACAGTGAAACCTGCCAAGTGAAAACCAACATAAATAAAAACAAAGTAATAAATTCTTAGAAGAAGGGCTACGACCCCAGGGGCCTGAACACTGAGTAACACACCCTGACCAAGCCCTGGTGCTGGTGCCCTTTCCTTACCCCATTTCCCTGGCCCTTTCACCAGCTTCCATTCACATAAAAAGGACAGAGACTAAGGTTGGAGAACCAAACCCAGACCCAGGACTGAACTCAGAGAACTGAACCCAGACCCAGGCCCTCTGCAAAGACGAGTAATGGTCACTGAGGTGGGGTGTTGGCTAGCCCTGCCCAGCTCAAGTCTTGGCCCAGCCAGGGTGACTTGGGTTCCTGTCAACATCCAGACATCTGAGCGGCAGCACCAGAGACCTCACAGAGGCCACATGGAACCGTGCAGGTGCCCTGCTCTGAGGCAAAACATGGTGCACAGCCCGGTCGCTGCCCTACCTGTGATGAACAGTTTTCAAGTCTCTCTACACTGTGGGTATCTGGAGAAAGAGCAGGCACTGTCTTTGGGTGCTGCCTGGCCTCTATGGAGGATTTCTGCCCTCCCCATGTTTGTGTTCTTTTTCCCGGTTCTCAGTCTTGCTATTGTGAAAGTCACCATGTCCAAATGAAATGCCCACGTCAAGCCCTCTAAGGCCAGGGTGAGGATTGGTGGGGGAGCAAGTGCTGAGCATGTGTGAGGCCCAGGGATGCACCCCCAGCACTGCACCATCTGAAGTCCCTAGGAATGAACTTCCATGCATGAATGCCTTTGTCAGATCTTGTCACAGAGGTTAGCATCACAGCATTCAGATCAGCTACTTGTGCTACAGCCCCTCACCCAGTACCACAAACCCCAAACTAAGGAGTTCATTTCCAGATTTCTTAGGTAGACAGCCTCTCTTTGTCTGTAGAAGTCCCCTTTACTGGAGCCTGTTGGATATGTCTGTGCTGATTTCTGTTTTTGAGACTGGTTCTTGCTATGTAGTTCAAGCTGGCCTTGAGCTCACTATGTAGCCCAGGTTGGCCTGGAAGTCACAGTTCTCCTCCTGCCTCAGGCACACTAGTAAATAGATTGTAGGCTTACACCACCACTCCCAGCATGAGGCAACCCTTTAATGCAGTGATAGGGGTGGGCCCAATGCTAAGCTCCTACTTTTGCACCACTGAGCCATGCTTCCTGGAGCCTAGTAAAATTTGTTTCCTGAAACCAAATGCTGTGTGTCTATGTGGGGGGGGGGCATGTACTTCCCTTCAATGTCAGCAAAAAAGAAGGAAAAACCATAGCACTACAGGGTCAGGTAAAGAATGGAAGGAAACAGAGGAAGGAAGCACGGGATGTGCCTGTCCAGGGGCTCACAGTTGAATAGCACATTGGCTGCTGTCCACATCCACTCCAGCCTGGAGCCTCTCCTCCTGTTGCACCCACTCCGGTGTCTCCCTGGAGGCTCCATAGTGGTCACAAAGATGCCCATGTTTTTGCCTAAGGAGGTCCTGCTGCCTTTCAATTCCCCTGGAGGGGAGGAAGCCCAGCCAGGACCCTGAAGATCACATTCAGTGGCCCCAGCCCCAACGTATGGTAGGCAGAAACGCCCCCACATTGCCAATGGCACAAGTGAGTCCTCACTGAAGTTAAGAATCACAACATGCCCAGGAGGCAGGAGACTCTTGGAACTTGCCTGGGACATCATCTGGCATTTCCTCATACTGAGTGGACAACTGACTTGCACAGGCAAGTAATGTGGAAAGCCAGAATGGCACCTTACTTGCAATCTTGGTCATTGCAGAAGAAAAGCATACAGCTGAGGTCATACTTGGTAAGGATGGGCTAAAATCCTATGGCTAGTGTTATCTTAGAAAGGTAAAAACCAGGTGTTTTTGTGCACACCTGAAACTCCAGCAAGATGGAGGGCAGAAGCAAAGGTTCAAGGAAAGGGTGAATGTGGATGAAGCTCAATATGTACAGAACCAGAGAATGAGAGTCAGAGAAAGAGGGAGAGAGACAGACACAGACATAGAGAAAGTCACAGGAGAGGCACCAAAGTGGGTGCAATGCTGCTGCAGTGCCTGCAGCCTCCAAGACCAGAGAAGCAGGAAGGAGCTTTCTCTAGGATAGCTACAGGAGGATGGCCCCATGATGCCTTGGGTTTATACTTATGCCATCCAGAACTAAGAGACAATGCCTTCATGTGGGGTAACTGGAGCCCAAGAAATCTCAAAGCATATACTTCCCTACTGGCTGAGGAACTCAGGCTGTGTCACAGGGTGGCACGATCTTCCCTCCACCACTGCATGCAACTTGTCTCCTCCAGGACTTGTAATCCAAGGCGGTTCTCCTGGAGGTGCTGCCCCCACCATTGTGTACCGGCTCTGCACTTGGGGTCCAATGCCTGTGCACACACCACTCTATAGGGCACACTGAAAACAGATGCAAAATGCATAACCCTACAAGCAAAAATTTATTTTCTAAACATACAGACAACCTCATTTCTGTCAATAATTTAATGTACTTCAAGCTTTCTAGGGGTCAAGGAGGTGGACTAAGAGTACTCCATAGATGAAATCCTCAGAGTTCCTGATGCCACTGTGAAAATGCTGCAGATGAACTCTGTGCAGTAACCAGGTGTGAGGACGCTCCATGCTGTAGAGTGAGTGAGCAGCAGTGCAGTACATTTGAGTCTCAAAGGCAAATCATGCTTTAGACAAGGAGGGAGAGTGCAGTGCAAATGTGCTACAGGTGACGGGGTGGGAATGACATTTTAAATGCCAGGTGTGTTGGGTGGAAGTAGAGAAATAACTGCTCAGGGAGGCACCTTATGCTGGAAGGTGTCTTGAAGGGTGAACCAGCTCTTAGACACTTGCCAAATGAAGGAGTCACAGAAGTCTAATATGTTGTTTAGTGAAATGAGAAATACAGGATTCTCCCTGAATTCTGAAACACACAGAAATGACACAGAGAAAGAACTGCTAGGCAGACGATGTACAATATATGATAAAGATAACCTAACATACAGACTCCAATGATTAGCGGGTTGGTCAAATAAAGGTGAGTGAAGGTACAAATATATTCTTAGGATAACTTGAATATGAGCTGTATACCATTTCCTAATTACCAAACAAAAGATACAACAACAGGGACAACAAAACTCTAAGAAATATATATTCTACTGCATATGGTAAAATCTGGGTCAAAGCAACTGGTTTGGAATGTTTACATAAAGTTTATCCACCCCAGTGTGCATAAAATAAAAAGACTGTAAAAGTGAATTTTCTAAAAATTATTTTGTGGTAATAAAAAAATAATATTAATATAAAACTTCCTGTTAGTCTAATTTAGCATTAAAATTGCAATTTGAGGAGACAAACTAGATGAAGGTCTGAAGTTTCTGGAGTGTTTGTTACACATCAACTTGCAGGGACTACGTTTGTGAAAAACAAAACAAAGCTGGCCTTTGAAATAAAAATGAAGACTCCAGTGGCAGGTGGAACACCAGCAAGGCCAGGCCAGAGCTACCAGGTGTGGCCAGTGAGACCAGGCCTCTGCTGGGTGCTCATGCAGGCCCTGATGGGGCCAGCAGCATGGGAAACTTCTTAAGCAGCAGTGAGGGGCCAGCAGTTGCCAAGTTAGTTGAACCAGTGTCGAGCTTCAGCACATAGACATTGGAAGTGAAGCAAGCAGGTCCCCACTATGTTTCAAAGGGCTTTGGAGACCTCCACCAACAGAAGACGAGCCCCATACCACAATACTACTCAGAAAATGAAACACTTAGGAGTCAACCTAATAATGGATATAAAACACCTATACATTCAACACTACACCATCTAGATAAAAAAGTTCTAAGAGGATATCACAACATGGAAAGATACCCCTTGCTGCTGAATATGAAGAGCCAACATATGAAAAATTGCCATCATCTAAAATTGCTATATAGATGTAATGTGATCTCAATCAAGGTATCCCTTTAGCACATTAGCAAATCTCACAGAACTAGAGAACATGTTCTGAAAGTTCATTTGGAACCAGGTAAGACATAGAATTGGAAAAAATGTTATGGGCAACAAAGCCAAGTCAGAAAACATCAAAATCCATGACTTTAAATTACACTACAAAGCTAATGTGATAAAATCAACATGATATTGAAAAAAAACCCAAAACAGATCTGAGGATCAGTGGCACAGAAATAAAGGTATAGACCCAATCCCAGTGACATTCAGCCACCTCATATTTCAGAAAATGCATCGACCCAATGGAAAACTGTGCATGAGATGCACACACACTTTTCAGGTGGAAAAATACAAACAGCAAATAAAAATTGAAAAAATGTTGAACAGCACAGTTCATTCAACAGATGCAAATTTAAAACTCAAGTGAGACTGTCACTCTGCAGAAAGATTGACTTTTATTAAGAAATCTACCAGTAATGAATGCTGGAGGGCCTGTGGGGAAAAAGGAAACTTCTCCACTGATAGTGGGAGTGTAGACTTGGTACAACCACTGTGAGACTCAGTATAGAGATTCCACAAAATCTAGGGTTCAAAGGTCTTGGTGAGACCTGCAGAGTGTACCTGGGCGAGTGAAAGGGAAGGGTATCAGGATTTAAAACCCACGTTACTTGTACCACTCTACTTAGATAGATTTTATTCTGTCCCAGTTTGTCTACTTGCATTAGATTTGAGG
Organism: Cavia porcellus; assembly: GCF_034190915.1. Taxonomy (NCBI): domain Eukaryota; kingdom Metazoa; phylum Chordata; class Mammalia; order Rodentia; family Caviidae; genus Cavia; species Cavia porcellus. Next base: position 65,514,718 of record NW_026947505.1, read on the forward strand.
GCACAGATAGGTATCCCAAAAATATTAGGATATAGCACAGTAATCATCTTTATTTCTTATTAACTTAATCTGGGGTCCTGTATGACTTATACTGTTTTATCCTGAATGAGCTTAGTTAAATCTGGTTTGTTTGATTGCTGTTTGGTATTGATGGATTTTATTCAAAACTGATATGATTGATAGTATCAAGTCTGAGAGTATAGGCAACTACACTGAGGATGACAAGACTCACTATGATCCACATTCTGGTTTGATTACTGCCTGTTTTTGAAGTTTTATACTACACACAAAGTTGTGTTTTTATTAATACTGTTACGTACTGATATATTCAATTATACTATGTCTGATGATATAGCCAACTCTATTGAAGATAACAAGAGACAACACAGGAACTATGGTAGAACTCCTTGTACAGTGGTTTTATATGTCTTTTTCATTTCATGTGTTTATGGTAATATGTTTTGTTTTGTCTTGCTTTGTTTTGTTTCTCCCTCTAATATAGAAAGGATAGAAATACATGTTAAGATTCATGCATGTGTAGAACCTATAAACAGTTTGTGAGAACTGATCTTATGACACATAATGAAATGAACAGATACTTTGAAGAAAAAGAGACACTAAAGCACCCAGTGCTGATCCTGGAGGGTTATAATGTGACACTCAGCAATAATATTATTCTTTATTTAGAGTGATATTAGCTTGCTTGGGTTTGTTCAATCTCAATGTAATTGAAGATATAGATAACTGCATATATGTTTAAGTGTATAGGATTGATAACCATATTTCTAAGTTTTTGTTGGATAGTTGAACAGAACTGGTTGTAGTCTCACTGTTTGAATCCCCACTTTATATGCCCCACTTTAGTATCTTCAATAACTATTTAAAAGAGGATAATATGTAATCATCAACTAGTGATTTCTTACTGTTATTTTTTTCTTTGAAAGCATGTATTATTTCTACCCATTTTCTGTTTTGTTTAGTCTTTCTTTAAATAAATTTTTTTTAAAAGACACTACAGTACTCAGTGCTGATCCTGGAGTGTCATGATGTGAAATAGAGCAACACTATTATTCTTTGTTCAGAATGATTTTAGCCTGCTTTAGTTTGTTTAATCTCAACATAAATGAAGATATGGATAACTGCATGTATGTTTAAGTGTATAGGATTGATAACAATATTACTAAGTTTTTGTTGGATAGTTGAACAGAACTGTTTGCAGTCTCACTATTTGAATTCCCATTTATATGTTCCAATTTTGTATCTTGAACAACTGTTTGTAAGAGGACAGTATGTAAACGTCAACTAGTGATTTTTTACTGTTCATTTTTCCTTTGAACTTATGTATTATTTCTATCCATTTTCTGTTTTGTTTAGTCTTTCTTTAAATAAAATTTTAAAAAAGTAGGATAGAGACTGAAAAGTAAACAGTTGCAACTTGATCCCATACATGTAAGTGAAATAAATCAGATTCACACATGTAAACATCATATTTTCTCCCAAGTGTGAGAAGCTGAAAGAGAAAACAAGATCTTAAAAGTATAATAGATGACATGAAATGGGAAGAAACTGTTCAGAAATAAAATTTGGATGGCAGAAATCAGAAAATGTGGAAAGGAAAAGGAAAAAATATGTGTATTTGCAAAAATAGTTAAGACATAGTAGTATTGTCTCTTAGTTCATTGAAAAGAAAGATTTGCACTAATTTGGTTTGGACAGTATTTCATGCCTCTATTTCCTATTATGAGTCACTATTTCAAAGATACCAACACATATGAACTTTTATTATCCTCTAATATTCTTGTTTCAAAATTTTCTTTATTTTAACCTTAAAACTAGGAACAGGTGCAAAGTAATAAAAAGAAAAACAAATCCAGCTCCATCACTGGTTGTGAATGCAGTTTTCTCATAGGGGCTTTCTTGAATCCTGATGGCATTTTTGTTATAGATTTGATGGTAAAGTGCAGGAGGTCCTGTTGATGCTGGCTTTCCTTACATAAGCAGCATCTTTCCTCGATCTGCAGGAGAGACCAGAGAAAAGGAGAGAGAATGAAAAGACAGTATTGGCTAGGTCCTGTGGACCTAGAGGACCTTGAGGTTCTGCTCAGTACTGACAGAGACCAGAGACTGCTTAGGATCTAAGGGGGGAGGGTGCTAAAGGGCCAGGGCTCTGGAAACCTCAAGCAAAAGTGACATCCACAAGGGAGAGAATACCCTCCTGATCTGTAGTCTCATCGCTGATGCAGGATGTTGTGTCCTGGGTTAATCCACGTTTAGCTAGTGCTACCAGTCCCTGTGTTGATCCTCCTGGGGGGAGCACAGTGAGGCCTTTTCACAGCAATCAGGGAGGGGTGCTCTGTTTTTTTTTTTTTTTTTTGTACGAGGATTGAACTCACAACCTTGTGCTTTCCAGGTGAGTGCTTACACCACTGAGCTAAATCCCTGGCCCGGCAGGAGTGCCCTTAGCCTCAGTTTTGCGCATTTAGAAAGAGACTGCTGCAGGTAGGAGAGGGCACGTCCCAGAGAAACACAGGGTCTCTTGACTCTGCACTCTAGGATAAGGAAGATGAGTGTACCACGGGCAATGGGAAGCCTGCAGAACCATCAGACTCCGTCCTCCTCCAGTCCTGCATTTACTGAAGAGGCATCAAGGACACAGGACAAGGGTTGGAAGGACAGCAATCATAACATCACACAGCCCTCCTTGACAGCCCTGGTTCTGGAGCCTAAGCCCCACGTGGTTTCCCCAAACATGTGGTGGAAGGAGCAGAGCTCCAATCTGTAGGTCTCCTCATGACCATGGCTATTGGGGAACTTGGAGAGATGGGGATGAGGATCCCCAAGGTTTCAGTAAAGTGTTGCTCCAAAGTGCTTCAAGGAAGAACTTACAAAAGCATCACTCAGAAGAGAAGGACAAGGCTGGGGATTTAGCTCATGGTTTAAGCACCTGCCTGGCAAGTGTGTGGTCATGAGCTCAATCCCCGGTACCAAAAAAAAAAGAAGAAGAAGGAGAAGAAGGAGAAGAAGGAAAAGAAGGAGAAGAAGAAGAAGAAGGGAAGGAGACAGGGGGGGGCAGTGAGGTGACCACCACCCAGGCTCTTTTCTTCAGATCTTGCACTATCTGCATGGTGTCACACTGCACAGCCCACCCATCTGAGCTCTAACATCTAGACCTCCACATTGAGAAGATAAGGACATGAAGGTAAATATCACTGTCCTCACCCTCTGTATTGCCCTTGTCCACTGTGCTCATTTGAAAAAGTGTCCTTTAGGCAAAGGGACAAAAGAAAAGAACAAAGTTCACATGGACAGCATTTCCTGAGTGACTGGTTTCATACTTCATTGCACTTCCTACAAAGAACTGAGGCCAAAGACTTTTACTTGGGGATTTTCTTAGTGAGAACAAAGTAGATGGCATACATTACAGACCTATCATCCGAGGGCTTGAGACCTGAGCCATGAGGATCTTGCAATACATGTCAGCCTGAAATTCAAACTGGGACTGTTTCTTACAAATATAAAAGAAAAAAGGATGATTTAATCATAAATCACAGTAAGATGATTTAAGCTGTGCAGCTGATTGAATCACCAATGGGTGGAATAAATACAGTGCACTGTAAACTTCAGTCCATGGGGCTTACAGAGCCTAGGAGTGACCTGCCCTCCACCTAAATATCTCTGACCCATGGCTATCGCTACACTGGTCCTCTGGATTCTCCCTTCCCTCCTACAGTGGCTGGCAAACCCTCCCTGGACAGTCCCACTGCTCTAAGGTGCACCTGTCCTGGAAGCTTCTTCATCTCATGGATAGTGAAAATGGCAGGCTCACACACACAGGTCCCACATCAGTTCATGGAGATGTTCACTTCTGTCTCAGACCATGACACAGGGGAGCTGCACTGCAGACTCACTTGCTCATGGAATTCAGGAAGTGGATGCACAGAGGGACTCTCAGTGTGTAAGCAGCTTGTGACCCGTCTGATTTGAATGGCTCCTTGAGGCATCTCCATCTACACTGCTGTGCCTTTCGGGTGCCACAGAGCACACTCTTGTTGGTAACAGCTTCACTGAGTCTACTGGGCCCTGGCACAGATCCTGAAAACCAAAGTTGCTGTTTTAGGCCTGCACTTCTGGGGATGAACACAAACCTGGCTCTAAGGCAGGGCTGGGCTCCCAGCTTACAGCCATGTGTGCCTTTCCTATTCTGAACAGGGGCTCTTTCACATCAATTTAAACTTGCCCTTTATGGGTCCCAGATCAGAGGTGAGGAGCCTGAGTCTGGCCCACAAAGGAGGCCAGGAGGAGGAGCTGTGGGCCTGTGATTCATGAGGGCGTGCTCCTAGGAGGAAAAGAGGGTAGAGCTGGGGAATCCAGAAAGACAAGGTAGCAAAGGCAAGCAGTGTGTGATGTCAGGAAAAGTAGCCAGGCTCTGAACCTTGAAAGAGGCTCTTTGTGTCATGAGGAAGACAGGCAGGGTGGGCTTCCCTGTGGCAGGGACTGGTATACTAGGACAGCAGAGCGGGTAGACCAGAAATGACACTGCATCAGGGCATGGAGAATGAACTCCTGGCAGGGCACAGATCATGCATGACGGTGGAGCCACCACACAGGGTTCCCACAGCTGTGGCAGAGCACAGGAAAACAGAGGAACCATAGACATTGGAAATGGTCCTAGGGAACATTGATCTAGGATAAGTGCACCCAGCAACCATAGATGTCATTACCTCTGCACCATAAGCCTGAGAGCTGGGGAATCTACAGCCTATGTTCCCCAGCTGCAACCTAGGAGCACTGTCTGCCTCAGGGCAGTGGCAGGCTCAGGGAGACAGAGGGAATGAGTTCCATGGGTGGCATCTTCTGCCTCTGGGAGAGCATCGCACTCCATCTCGGGAGGGTTCCTCAATCCAATGGACACCTCCAACTTTAGGTCTGAAACACAAGGACAGCCACCTGGACCCACAGTTATCCAAAGCCTTACTTCAACACATGCTTCCCCCAAGTGGCCCATCAAATAAAGTGGCCTTCGTCAAGCGAACCCAAAGAGAGATGATGACTACAGAAACTCATAGTGGTTTTGTTGGGAATGTTTCCAAATGAGCAGTAATTATTGGACTGCAGGGAGGCAAAGCACACCCAATTGATAATCAGGTAATTTAAGGCAAAGTATAACAACCCACATGTAACAGGAAGTGAAGCATCACGAAATCCTGGTGGGTGTGTGATCCAATGTGGTGAGGAAAAGGGGAGAAAATCAAGAAAACTTGATGTGCGGGGAGAACCTTGGTAGAGAAGAAAGACGTCACCCCATCACAAAAAGATGCACTGTGGGGATCAGGAAGCCTGGTACCTACACAGTGTACATGAAGGCTGTCAGAGAGGGCCGAGCCCCAGATGTACCTTGGCCCAGAAAACCTGAGTTACTCAGAGGGCAGAGGTGTTGTGACCATGTTGTGTCAAACCACCAGAACACTTCAGGTATTCGATTTGATATTCAAAACTGAAATTGTGCTATTTGTAAGGAATCAGTTACTGCAGACCTTATGGGAATTACAGGTAGCATAAACTGTCAGCATGGATCAGTAGTGTCAAAGCAATAGGACACAGCAAAGCAATAGGACACAGATGCATGGGATGTAGCTTGCATTTCATGTCCTTTGATACCAAAACTGAGAGGGGAATAACTATGAAAACCCACTGCTGCTCAGGGAGACTAAATGACTTGCAGAATGGGGCCTGCGGCTCTCTCAACCTGAGGCACATGAAGGTTCATGTGATGCCACTAGAGAGTCTCAGCTCCAGCCTGGCCCTGAGAGAACACAGAGGGCCCTGTCTCCTCCTAGCCATAACACCCTGGCAAGTCACACACAGCAAAGAGTCTCTGACATCTCCTTCTACCTGGCAAGAGCAGCCATTGTTTTTCAGCATCAGTGTGGACTGCAAATCTCCATGCAGCAGAGGAAAGGCTCAGGGTGGCTTTGCCTACTGTATAACCCAGGTGTGTACCCTCATAGTAGTTCCTAGGGATACGTGAGTCCCCAGGCTCCTGGGACACAAGGTGGCAATGTGGTCCACTGGGAAGCCTTGGGGACAAGTTGTTAGGAGAGGAATTGAAAAGAGAGGAGACCCCAGAACAAATGACCTCACTTCTCCTTTTGCAGAGAATTTCTGATGGCCCCACTTGTCGAGGACACTACGGAATGACCTAGGCACAGAGGGAAACCTTGTGTGCCCCAGGAGATGTCACCTTCTGTGCTTCTATAGATGCATCAAAGTCAGTGCCCATACAGGATCTTCCATAATGAGCAGTAAAACACCCGAGCATGAGTGATGTGATTTGCTGTGACAGATGAGGTCACACCTAGCATCCCCTCCTCACAACAACACTGCTCTCTTCTAGAGAGAAGACTGCAGAGTGTGCAGGTCCCAGGACAGAGAGTGGGCGGCTCTCCCTGCACAGGAACAAAAGGACATGAAAGACAGAGCCGCAGGACCTAGGTCTGTATAACAGGCTGTGAGTCATGGGCAGTCTCCTGGGCTTGGACACTAGTGACCTCAGTATTCTCTCTGGTGTCCACCCACGGAGCATCCATGCAGTTCACTGCCTATGGGGGTGACAACAGCTGACATCAAGGTAGAGAAGGTGCCCAACCCTTAACCAGCTGCTGTGAAATCAGGATTCATGGATCTCTGGGGGGAGGTGTGCCAAGTGTGGCCCTTACGTTACCTATCCCTCCCATGGGGATGGTGCCACAGTCTTGCCTGTCACTTTTACTTCCATATATATTGGAGTGATTGTCCCTGGTCAGAGGGACAAGGAGAGGCTTCTCAGAGCTTTGGGCCAGTACCACAGTGTTGAGGGCATGAATGAGGCAGGCTCCACCTGCTGCACACTGCTCTGAGCCCCTCTGCTCCTCTGCACATCCTCGTGCCACTGAGCTCTTTTCCTGTCTCCTTACAATCTTCGTCAGATTGTTGTCCTGCCTCTTCCTCCTACAGGGAACCTCATTCTGTGTGCATTTCCAGTCTCTCTGCACAGCCCGCTTTCTCCATCTGCAGCCATATCTCATCAGATTGTTTGAATTCCTTCAGTATACTTTTTCATTTTCTGCATGGGAGACTCTGATAGCTGTCCAGCCTGATCTCCACATCCTCATTAAATGAATTGCTTGCCTCAGCTTCCAGAGCAGCTCAGCCTCCCTATTCTCATCATCCAAACTCCTGTTCTGGCCATGGTCCCTCTCTCATGGCTGATAAAATTGTCTATGCTGCCCCCAAAATGATTGTAATCCCTCACCGTGCTTCAGTCACCCTAATTTCTGGCCTCACATGCTTATAAAAAGCACTTCCCAGTGCTTCCTCACACAGAATCCTTGGATACTGGCTGCCTGTTCATGTGCCTAACCAAGTACGAAGTGGCAACACCATCTGGGTCACTGGCTTCCAGGGACACAGGGCTTGATGTGTCTTCCATGCTTACTGAAGGCAGTTTGTTCATCAGCCATCTAAATGTTCTGGACACACAGCAAGATTATGACATGGCTGCTGCTGCATTGAAGACTCTGCTGTGGTCAATCAGCAAACCTCAGTATTTAAGGCAGTGCCAGCAGGAGACACAGGATGTGAGTGTTGCAGGGATTGAACAGGGTGACGAATGCAAGGATCTCTAAGGACCTGGCACATCCTGCAGTTTCTCCTCCAATGTCCTGTGAAGCCAACTCACAACCTTCTCTGGGCTCAAGAAAGCACCAGCTCATGGCCTCCCCTGCACAGCCTGAACCCTTGTGTAACAGGTGTTAGTTATTTAGACTTCAGTAAGCAGGAAAGAAGACAGAATTCCCTCTCCTTGAATTCTTAAATGAATTGAAGCTGGATAACCTCCCTATGTGGATGCCTCACAAATGTAAACTATGGCTCTTTCTTAAAGGATGGCCAACCCTCTGGACACTGTCTAACAGTAGGCATCAGAACAGCGCACCAATGGAGCAATACCATGGAGGCTCCACTCAGGTGAGCCCTCTTCCTGTCCCTTCTGAAGATGGATGCACAGCCAGGTTCCTCTGTCCTGGCTCTCTGCAATGCAGAAGCATTATCCTGTGATTCCTTTTCACATCTTTCAGAGCTGACAGTGAGGAGCTGGCTTGGAGCTACTCAGATCCGGGACTGGGATGACTTCACAGGAAAAGGGCCACCCACAGGCTGCAACTAGGACACAGCATACTCCACAGCCTCCCTGAGGGCTCCACAGAACAGTGTGGAATGACAGATGAGACCTACACACACAAGGCCCACATGTAGGGGGGTGGGTATCACAGCATGCTGGGAGGGTGACTTGGCCAAGTTCACGGGTTTTGGTCAGCTGAGCCTGGACACTTCTCGCTCCTGTCACCCAGCTGCACTGCAGTGTCAGTGCCTCTACACTGCAGGTGTTTTCACCTACTTCCACCTCCTTTCATTAAACTCAAACAGCACTGTCTCACAAAGTCCCATGCCAGAGAACCCCCTAGCCCCAAATGTTTCCCCTCTCCTTTCATTTCCACAATTTCTGTCCTGTTATCTGCTGAGAATGTGACTGTCACCACCAGCTAACAGCCACATACTAATACATCAAGCTCCTAAACTACGCCTGGGAGTCACAGTGTCCTGCTGAAAACACTCATGGAGATTCCCTATTGGAATACTACATGGGCCACATTCCAGGCTTCATGGCTGTTGAAGAGGTGAGGGCCAGTGTGATGGCACAGGACAGTAACCCCACAACTAGGGAGGCTCAGGCCAGAGGACACAGAGGAATGACAGTGCGGCCTGGGATGGAAAGTGACTTTAAGGCATGAGGAGCACAATGATGTCGTGTCTCAAAAAATACCAAAGGAAACAATGCATTCTGGAACCATCCATGATGCCTTGCACCACAGTAAGTCATCACCCTAAGCCCAGGCAGTGGGGAGTCTGACCCGCCTGTCCTGCCCTGCCTCTTTCCTGTCAGGATGCTGGGTGGTGCTGCTGCTCCCTAGGAGCCCTGCTCCACCAGGGAGGAAGGTGGGAGGGGCTCCATGGTTTCCCACCCCGCTCCTTCTGCTTGCTCCTTCACTGAGGCATCCCTTGTCCACACTCAGAGGAAGATGTAGAGGTTAAAGGAAGTACTGGCAGACTGTTTATTGGCTGCACTCCCCATGAGCTGGGCACCTAGGAGAGGTACCCGACTGACCAGGGCCAGCAGTCAGCTCACCTGGATGGAGCTGGAGGGTGATGTGCTCAGCTATTGAATGCCACACAGCACAGAGATGGTGGCTCGGCCCCTCATCTTTCACAGGCTTCTCCTGGGACAGGAGGCCCCTGAGGTTGCATCACAGCAGAAAGATGACATCCCTCCATTTCAACAAAGTATTCATTTTGTGGGTCCTCATTTGGGCATCAAAATCCATTGCAGATCTAAAATCCATGAGGAAAGAGAGAAAGTAACATTTCCGTGTAGAAAGAAGTTTTCAGGCATGGCTATGAATGCTGACACAGCATGTTCAAAGGGAGAGGAGGAACCCACACAGCGTGAGAGGGGTGACAGGGAAGTGATTTGAGTGGTGTCAGGATGATCTTCCAGTACATCTCAGAGAGCTCTCCCAATGGAATACTGCCATGTGTTTGGCAACTGCACCATCAGCTATGTGACAGGGTAACATGTAAAAGGAAGCATCTTTCGTACCACTAAATAACTAGCAATGATGCCTGCTGTAAAGCATTCCTTATGGACAGGTTTCCATCTGTGACAAACCTAACCATGGGCTAAGGTGCCATATGCAGAGGTCATATCTCTCTTGTGAAGTTTTTTTTTCATTCTGAAGACAAGTGGCCTTGTGTGTTGCAATTTTGTAAAGCAGTGATCATTTCCATTCTACTGAATTCTCTGTGTAACAGGTATACAAGGCAAGCAGCAGAAGAAGCACCGTGCTTCATTCACTCCCATTGTTGCTGCCTGAGTAGGAGCACAGGGGCCCTCAGGGAACTGAGCACAGCAGAAAAAAAGCAGCATAGGCCTCCAGGTCGCCTTCCATTACTGTAATTTCACACAAACATCTTTCTTGTCCAGTCCCGTGTGTGGCTCTGGAATCCCAGCCAACAGAGTGAGGTAAACCTCAAACAAAGATGGGGAGGACCTCACCATCGCCTCCCGCAATAGATGGCAGGGCTCCCCCAAGCACAGCGAGGAAACCCTCACTTTACTTCACCATGGGGAAGAATGCTGCTGGGATAGTAAACGTGAGAGGTAATGCAGCTAGGAAAAAACAGGAGCAACTGTAGGAACACAGTCCCATCCCCGGCTGGCTTAGAGAAGAGGTAAAATACACAGCCCTTCCTGCTGCTCCTGCACCTGTGAGCACAGAGGGCTGCCCTGGGATCACAGGCCATGACTTTCATACTCACGTGAGCACCTGTGTTCTCTCATTCTTCTTTGTTTCCCTGATGATTTTAGCATCGCCAACAACAAACACACGTCACCAAATAGATTCATTCTAACCCAACTCTAATCGTTCCCCATTTCAGCCCTGTCCCTGACCACTGAGGCATCAAAATAGGGGACAGAGACTCTGGTGGGACTTGTGTACACCTGGGGTTCCACATTCGGTGAGCACATTGGCTGGGGGACATGTGGGCATGCATGTAACCTTGCTGAGTCCCAATGTGCTGAGCTATGACATAGACACCCTGACCCTGCCTGAGAAGCGTCTTGAAGCATGTTGTGACTGAGACCAGAAATGGAGCTACATTGCTGTAGATTTTGCACACAGCACATGCCAAGACATGAGTACTGTACTCCCACTTTGCCAGTGGCTGGAGGCTGAGAACACTCTGTGCTCTCTTCCACCTCAGCAGAGCAGGGACAGCAACAGTGTGGACCACACAGTGATAAGGTGTTGGCTGCCACACAGAGAAATAGAATCATGTGTGTCCTGGCTACTTCCACTCTATGGCCTTCAGATTCACAGAATGACAGCAAAGCTTGGTCCTCTCTAATAGTTTATGTAGTCAGAAAATACAAACAGAATTTCACAGCTTTTCTGTGACAAAAAGATCAAAAGACCTTGGGTGGCAGGAATAGTGACCTGAGGTTTATTTCCACATAGGCCTGTACAAGGCCTGGCTATGGGGCTCCTGTTCAGTAAAACAGGTATTTGGGATGATGGCACACAGGAGTTCTGTTCTCTACCTATCACTTAGGTCAGGCTGACAGGAAGCAGAACTCTGAGATGAGACACATGATGGAAACCAAAGCCTGACAGGTGGGACACCCCTGAACCCGGGAATAGGATGGTATCTTGGCAGTGGCAGGGAAAGAGATGCTGCAGGGCTCCGCTGGGGGAAGGCAGCACTTTGGAGGGACAGCTGCGGGGAACTGGGAACCTCAGCTTCACAAATACAACTCCAAAGAACTGGAAAGATACTGCCAGCCATGCAGATGTGCAGAGAAGAGGAAAGACTGGTCTGGAGAGGCCATGGAGGCACATGACAAGAGTCATGGAGGCCATGGAGGCACATGACCCCTCCAGATAGAGGTCTGGGCCCATGGAGAACAGGTGTCAGAGGGCTTTGCATGGCTGCACTCCCCTCTCCTCACTCTGGTCCATGTGCAGATGTGGGGTCTTGTCGGTGTCGCTCCCGGCCGGCAGGAAGAACACACGACAAATTCTGACGGTGTGAAACCTTGTCTTTATTCGTCTCCGCGTGGGCCGCGCGAGGCCTCTGCTCTGCCACCAGTCCTTTCTCACCGGTGGACTTCCTCTATCTCCTCTCGCAGGGAGGGTCACATAAATATATATATGGACTCATCATCCAATAGGACAACAGCAAGCAATGCAAGCTGATTGGTCATCGTCATTGGTTGCTAGGTAGACCAATCTATTGCGCGGGCTGTTTAAGTCGCCAGGGCAATCAGAGGGCAGGAAGCAGGCGCCAACTTGGCTCACTCGATGGGAGGGGTAATTTAGCTCAGGCTTTGCCTTTTCCTACAGGCCGCATGACCGCCGCGCATGGTGAACTAGCGCCAGTGCGGCTCCCAACATCTCCCCCTATTTTATTTATTTTGAATGAATGTACGCATCGCAGCCCGCCCTGGATTGAGTGCAGAGGCTTATGCCCTGTGTTGAGGCCCACCGTAGGCCCTTGGCTTGGACCCTGGTCGGCCGTCCCTGGGTCCACCAAGGCCTTGAGACCCTCGTCCTTTTTCCAGGGCCAGGAGTGAACTGGATGGAACCTGGATGCACATAGGCATGCACTCATGCCCCTCCGTGCGATCCCCTCGGAGAGACATCTAGATCTGGGCAGATTCTAGTAATCCAGCGGCTTTCGTGCAGTATGGGGTAGGGCCTGGCTTAGGTCGAGTCGTGCTGGGGAGGCACGCTCTTACCCGTCATTGACTCACCTACCCTGCTGTGTGGTGTCAATAGGGAAGGAGTGCGGAAGACCCGCCACATCTAGACCCGGTCGTAGGCCAGTCGAGCGAGCCATGCGTAAGCCTGGGGGTCATTGTGCCCATCACGGGCTGCTGCCAGAGCCGCATGGGCAACCAGGCGTACTTGATGTCGGGCCGCCGCAAGGCGCCCATTAATAAATGATGTAACCCATCGGAGCAAGAATGGCCCTACAAGCAAAAGCAGAAGCAAGGAGCACAGGGGACCTAACAATGGTAAAACATAGGGGAGCAAGCCGTTCCAGGCCCCCAAAAAGGGATTGTCCTGCAGTTCTTTTAGGGCTCATCTTGTTGTTGGGTCTGTGGTTGGCCTCTGGTGGAACAGGCCTGATCTTCAGTCGAGGGACTTGTTGCACGCGTCAACCTCTCTGGGACCCACAGTGGTTCTCGTCCCAGTCCCTGCGGAAAGACACAAACCGCGCCTCGGTTCCAGCTAACCACCGGATCCGGGCCCATCCATTGTCCCGTCAGGACATCTTTCCATCTAACCCATCCTTTATTTTTTGGGGATGGGGTACAATGTGCCATAGCTGGGGAGCAATTTTCACTGTTTAAGTTTAAAAAATTGTATGTGAATAATGCCATAGATAACCGCGCCTTTGGAGGCAGGCCTTGGCTTACTCCCCCTTTTTGTTTTTTATTTTATTTTATTTTATTTTATTTTATTTTTTTTATTTTTTTTTTGGTCTTTTTCGTTTTTTTTTTTTTTTTTAATCGGTACCAGGGATCGAACTCGCGATTGCCTGCTTACAAGGCAGGCGCTTATGCCGCTGAGCTAAATCCCCAGCCCCTGTTTCCTCGACCGGCGTTTCTCTCAGCCTGCTCGGCAGAGAACTCTGCGTACCATGCTCGCCAGTCTAAGTAGCTGCCTGAGGGTAGACATGCTTTTGCCAACTGGGTCCAGTCCGCTGGGGTGAGCGGCCCAGAAGACAAGTTTTCTAGCATAGCTATGGTATAGGGTGCAGTAGGACCGAAGGAAGTGACAGCACTCTTAAGCTCTCTGATCTGCTTTATCTCAAAGGGTTCCCACACATTGCGCCCTTGGCCTGGGGCCATTTGCACAGGATATACTCCATAAGGACCGTAATCTATTTCTTGCATCGGTGGATCCCCTCCGGACCATCGTTCACCCCTCCATAGCCGCCCATGAAAATACCGTCCGCCCCACGGCGCGACGTCATAGGATGGCGGTCGCGACAGAGTGGAACGGGGCGTCACTTCCTGTGCCGGCTGAGAGAAGGGGGGTCCCCTGTAGCGGCCTCTCGGTGGGGAACTGCTTCTGGAAATGAACTCCAGGGCGGAGCGGATGGCTCTCTATCTCCTCCCCGCCAGGGGGCGCTCGGGGGTCCTTTCTCCTCTCTTTGCTTTTCTCGGGCGGCGCACGCACACAATTCGCGGCGCAACTCGGCATAGGGGTTTCGGGCCTCTTGGCCTCCTGCCCCACCTTTTAGTTTCTCCTCGCTATCTGAGTCGGAGGACTCCAGAGCTTGGGTGTTTTCTATCTTTCCCTGGATCTTCTCCCCCTGGATAGACCCCTCCCGAGAGCATTCCGATTTTGCCTGCTCAAAAGCCTTGCGTGCATCCATGATTTCCGCGTCTCTAACTGCCGACGAGAACCCCTTCCCCTCCCCTTCAAGACACGCATGTATCATTTCCCACAGGGGGCGAATAGCCGGTGAAATATCGCCTCCCAATTCCGCCGAGGCGAGGTCCCCACCTAACTTCTCCCATGACAGCAGGTTTAAATGCCCTGTGGGTAAAAACCAGGGAGCCACCCTATCTACCTCCGCTATGAATAGTTTCAGTGTTTTTTGACCTACCCTGAGGTCTCTAGATTTTAAAAGCTTCCTAAGGGCCTTTACCAAGGGCCGTGCCTCCATGCTTGGTAAATTACCCATCCTCAACCTCCGAGGGCTGTTACTCACCGCGTGTGACTTAGAGAACCAGTCACCTACGTGTGAGCCTAAGGGGAGTCTAAAAGCCCTGTAGGTGTGCGCCACCCAGAGCCCAGGTTTATCCCCTACTCACCTGTCCGACAGCACCACGCTGGAGCATTGCACACCACCGAGAGGAGTGATCAGTTCCCCGTACGGGCCACCAGTTGTCGGTGTCGCTCCCGGCCGGCAGGAAGAACACACGACAAATTCTGACGGTGTGCAACCTTGTCTTTATTCGTCTCTGCGTGGGCCGCGCGAGGCCTCTGCTCTGCCACCAGTCCTTTCTCACCGGTGGACTTCCTCTATCTCCTCTCGCAGGGAGGGTCACATAAATATATATATGGACTCATCATCCAATAGGGCAACAGCAAGCAATGCAAGCTGATTGGTCATCGTCATTGGTTGCTAGGTAGACCAATCTATTGCGCGGGCTGTTTAAGTCGCCAGGGCAATCAGAGGGCAGGAAGCAGGCGCCAACTTGGCTCACTCGATGGGAGGGGTAATTTAGCTCAGGCTTTGCCTTTTCCTACAGGCCGCATGACCGCTGCGCATGGTGAACTAGCGCCGGTGCGGCTCCCAACAGGGTCTGCACTGTGAGACCCAGATTGACACAGTCTGATGGACACAAGGAACTCAGAAAAGCTCCTGAGCCCCCAAACCTCTGCCCCCACTCTGCAACCAAAGGGCACTCCTGGCTGAGCTCTAGCAGACTCTCTCATCTGAGACCCTGAGAAATGAGAAGCCTGGACCATTGAGCTGCACTTCCAGCAGGATGACGGGTGACTCACTGGTGTCATCAGGCAGAGATCCTGCTTCAGGCTCAATTTCAGGGATGTCACTGCTCAGAGGATGTTCTTGTGGTGCTGGTGAAAAGGGCTGCCCAGAACCCAGGAAGGACAGCTCCTCCATTGACATCTCTGACAAGTCATTCAATTTTTCATCATGTACATCAAACTGAGATGGAGTTAGGTGTGGACAAGTTAAAAAAGAATTTATGATGGAGGGGAATGTACAGTTCCCTGGGTGAGCCTCCATCAAGATCCAGGGTAAATTCCAATAACTTGGGCCTTCCAGACAGACAATGAAGGAAATTGTTCTCTGACTTGGGCATTGTCTGACTGCTATGTGAACGATAGTGATAGCAAGAGACAGAGACAGAAAAGAAGGAAGACAAAAGAGGGACACAGGGAAGAGAGAGCAGCCCCTGCTCAGGGCACTGTCTACACAAGCAGCTGAGGAGGAGACAGAGCAGCTTCCCTCTGAGATGCATCAAGATAGGGACTTGCAGTGAGAACCACAGCAGGGCCCGACCTAGTGCAGCAACAATCGGGAATTTCCCAGGTTCCAGGGATGACAGGCTCTGCAGTGACTGCAGGAGAACTTGGGCCCTCTCAGCCTGTTCTCATCAATACTGAGACCTGACAGGGCTCTCCGTGGCCACCCCATCTACTGTTCTTTCTGTCCATAAACTCAGGCCCATAGTTCAAAAAGACAAGGTGTATGGAACACTGACTTTAACCTTTCAGAGGATAAGAGGTGTCTTTTAAGGCATGAAGGCACCAAGACTGCTTACTCCTCCTGGGCAGACACCCCCTCTAAACACCCCAAAGGAAACAGAGCACTTTGCTACAAGGCCACAGTAGCTCTGGATGGCTGAACGATGCCATGACTGCTGGTGGGCAATTCTAAGTCTTGAGAGTCACATGTGCGGACACTGCTGACCGTAGATCTTGACTTTTACACAGCTCCTCCTCTGTCACATTTGCTTTATGACCTCTAACCATACATTGTTAACTGGGGTCCAGTGACTGGGGTCCAGTGACTGGGGTCCAGTGATTAAGACTACTTCTCTTCTTCATCTCCATCACAGTGGTACTCTGATGGCAAATTCAAGAAGATCCAGAGGGCCATTGCTTGTTGCCAATGCACCCAAGACACCTGTGGCTACTTCAGCATGTGGACACGGTTGGGCATGTATGATTTTCAAATTGATGTGGGGAGCAGTACTGGATGACCTCTGTTGCCTCACAGAAACAAACCTGCAGTGACACCCTGCTCTGTGGTTCACACTGTCCCTATTTGGGGAAGATGATCCTGGCCTACCCTGACTGGTACTGTGCCAAGTTTACTTTGATCTTGGTCTGCAGAGACTGGCATCCTCCTCATTCATGTCATGCACCTGGACCAGAGGAGTAATGGATTCACATCTCCGCATGGCTCCCATCTTCTCCCCTTTCCCAAGGACAGGAGAAACAAGCCTGTCCCACAGTGTCCACAACCTGATCCCTTTCCAGCACCCTCCATCTGCCTTCTGTCATTTATATATGGGAGTTGTTACTCTGTTACCCAAAATTCAATGACCATTTTCTATAATATCTGATCCCTAGATAAACCCCAGGAGTGACAAGAGCCCTCCTAAAGGACACTTACAGAAAGTCCCTACTCCAGTGATATGATCACAGTGCAAACAGCAATCAAGGCAGGATCAGCCTGCAGTCCTCACCTGGCCCAAGCTAGATGGTGAGGTCCTTGCCAGCTTGCACCACTCCAAATGGTTTTCCCTGTGACTTTGTCCTAGGCACCTCACAGGGCCATCCTGAGACAGCAAGTCTTTGATATTGTGTCTTAAGTATTGTGTCTTAAGATGATGGACCTCCATTTTGAAAATGGCTCCACATTCTTCAAACATGTGAAATTTTCAGTGATAACCCTGAAATACACAGCAGACAAAGGAGGACAAAACACATCATCGGAGCTCACCCCCCAGGCATGATCAAAAATGAAACACAGAATGTTCCAAGGACAGAGGGAAACCAATATAGTAATTGGGGTGCTGGTTAGTGATCAAGATTTTCCTGAGTGCACACCAGAAATCCCTTCCAATAGAACTAGCTGCCATGTGTTCTGAGACCCACATATAAATGATTTGGTGCAGTTGCATGCCTATCAAGTGAATTCCTGAGCACAGTTGCACATCAAAATATGAGAAAAGTGTTTTCTTGTAGATGAAATTTCCTGCCAATGAAAACCTACCAGTGAGTGAAGTCCCCATGTGCAGAGGACAGCTGCACATCTCTGAGTTTCATCTTGTAGGCATCAAATCAGCATTTGCACATGAATGTTGAAAACCATGGTCATTACAGGTCCTCTGTATTCAGTTATTTCAGAAATTAGTAAAAGCAGTATTCCATACAAGAAAAAACACAAAGGCAGCAACATACTTTCAACATATCCTCTGTGGCCACCTGATAGGGTGAAGGCAATGTGTCAGAGATCTGACTTTCTGGGGTCTACATTCCGGGCCTCAGCAGCATTGTAGTTAATATAATGAGCAGTACATCGTTGTTGTTACATGATGGCCACTGGCTCCAGGGCATCCTCAAACTCCAGGTGACTCTGATCTTCTGGAAATAAAATTAGTGGTAGATGGTGTGTTTACATCATTTCTGCCTCATACCCTGCAAGCCCACAATTGTCAGCATTTAAAGAAATACACAGAAAATCTGAGATAGTGCTGCAGGAAACCTATGAGAATTTCAGTGACAGTTCAAGGGGAATGATTGCCCGAGCCTCTGGACAGACAGGGACTCTGTTGTGACAGGTGAACAACACAGAGTCCTGGTCTCCATGCTGGGACACAGCTTAGCCAGCATCTTCCCACAGATGTCCCAGGAACTGGTCTCATACCATCTGATCATCTTAGAAACACCAGATCCATCAAGAACTCCCAAGTTCAGCTGAGTGAAGAGGCCTCAGGATGAGACTCAATTGAAGTAACAAACTCTTTAAGGATCCCTGGTGTTCCCTAGGACAAATATTCCTCAGAGAGTGGAAGATGCTGAGGGTTTCAGATCTGAAGTGGTTACTGTGGAGACTGTTAACTCAGTTGGTGTGCATCGAGGACTCTACAGAGTGTAAAGGAGGTTAGAGCCCTGCGGCCACTGAGAGAAGACAGTGCTGGCATTGAAGAAGCAGAGACTGCCAAGGCTCAGAAGCACTGCCACGATACCAGCAGGCACAGTCATGATTGTTTATATCTTGGCAGGGAACTGACACCTTTCATGGGAGAGAGGGCCAGAAGAGACAGAGATGCTGGCTGGGAGTGGAGGAACTGGAACATCACCAGTGAGAGCCTCAAATGCCATGATATTTGCACAGTAACTAAAGATAAAAGCACAGCATTCAGGAGCAGAAATTGGCAAGAATACTGCAAGACAGCACAGCTGTTTCAGCTTGAAAAAGAAAAACTGAACAAATGACCAGGTGCCTGCAAGGACTGGGTTACAGTGACAGCTGTGAGTTGTTACAGCCTCTTCATCCTGTCCCCTCTGGATGTCTTAGGTCTGTCACCTTTCATTTGCACTGAATGCACAAAAATGGGGGCAGCATGTCTGCAGTTCTCTTAGTAATGCAGGACTCAGCAAGAGCCTGTGGAGAAGGGGTATCAGCTCATCAGCCCTGTGCAGCAGTGGCACAGGGGGGCTGCTGGGTGTTACCAGCCTTGCAGCCACCAGGGAAAGTCTTGTGCTCTTCACCCTGGGAGGCCTGAAGAATGTCTTCCTGCTCCTCACAGTGCTGGTTGTCTTTGTTCACACTGCTGGATGAAGAACAGGATTAAACCAGAAAGGTGAGATGCGAGATTTCCAGGGCTCTGGGAGAGGCATAAGGAAGTGGAAAAGAGACAGTGCACACAAATTTCAAAGATGAATTTGTCCTCCTAAGAAGGCAGAGTGCAGCTGCCTAGACAGCAGGGACAGGAGGAGATACATGGTGCCTGGGCTGGATGACCAGCTGATGAGGACTCAGCCTCCAACACCACATGACATAGCCACAACCTCAAGCACAAACAGAGACCACATCAGGGCCCAGATTATCTGTGAACCAGATGATTTTCTACCTGGTCTCAGTCGCTGAGGCTGGGAAACAAGTGTGTAAGTGTTTGTGAAGCCCAGGTCTCTTTCCATAGACACAGGAATGAAAGTTTTTGATCATCTTAGGTTTTGTAGCAGGAAACTGCTGCCAATGAGCTAAGGACAACGATGCAGAACCAGACCCAAGTCGCAGCATGGATTTTTTCAAACAACAGAGGAGAGTGGAACTGTTTGAGTTCAAAGTACTGGTGAGGTTGACTAGGTCCACTTGTTTAGAGATGAGTTCCCTGGGACAGGACACACACCGATAGAAGGTACTCCTCCTGGCTTGAGGGAATGGACTCAGAGTGCCAGCTTCAGTTTGCCATCCTGCCTGTGCAACCTGGGCCCTGTCCATCTCCTGCTCTTTCTCTTGGGGACCCATGCCATGTTGTCCCCATAGGAGTCCCAGCCCTGACTATCCAGTTACCTGGCAGCTGATGATGGCTCTTCTGTTCCTTCCTCCTCCTCTTCTGGAATCTCTGCAACCAAATTCACAAATGTGCAGTCAGGCACTGAGTAGCTCCCACAGACCCCAGGGTCACTCTGGCATGGAAATGGAAACAGAAGACTTCACATCATAGTTTAGGAAACTTTATTAGTGCAGAGTAATTTTTATTCAAACCAGCTGTCTCCCACCACATCTCCCTTCTCAGCTTTAAAATTAGAAGTTGAAGCCTCCTCAGGGCACAGCCAGGGTCCCTCAGGGACAAATCCCAGGTTTTCTGGGATGCTGTGAGGTCCTAATTGTGCATTCTTCCCTTGAGTTCCCCTGGGAGCATTCATGTATTGGCCACAGCTCTGGGAGTGACAGGGGCACAAAAATAGTTGTCAAACACGCTGCTGTGAGTAGTGTCCCATTGTTGTACCCTAAAAATAGGCCCCAAATGTTATTCAAAAAGGGGTAAGACATCTTTTAAAAAGACAGAACTATTGCTTTATTTAAGCTGGCACCTGAGACATAGTGCAAATGAAGTTTGCAAAGCTGTGTAACTTGGTTAGAATTCTGAGAGATTTTTATAGCACATTAATCTGTAAAGTGAAGAGTGACATGACAGAGCATATATGAGGAAGTCCTTTGTTCCCCTTTACTTGAGGTCAGAGAGTTTTCGCAGTTGGTGGTTAGCCTTTCTTTCCTTAATTTACAGCCCTTGGTCTGCTAATTCCAGGAATATTTGTCTCTCACAAAGGGAACAAAGGTTGACACCAAAAACAGGTTACTAGGGTGAGGAGATACTGAGCAGTATGATGACACTTCAGTTAATTTATAGCTATGTGGTCGGTGTTCCAGTTACATGGTTACTAGAGTGATAAGCATAGCAAAGAATGATAAAGCTTTTTTTGCTAATAATAATCTTTTTAACTTTGCATTTTAGTTTTTTAGCATTTTAGTACAACACCCATTAGCTGGGGACTTTATTTGGGGCCTGAGCCTTCCTCACCAGAGTCCAGGCTGTGGATCAGACTGTTCACCAGCCTGCAGCCCTTAAGCAGATACTGTCTGTAGCCATGGCCCTTGGTGGTGTCAGGGTAACCTCTGTTCAGGAGGACCTCAGATTTTTCTCCATTAAAATTGGCAGTTCTCTCCCTAGAATCAGGTTGCCACTTCGTTTGGAGAGGTCCTGTTCATGCTTCCACATGAGAAGCATGGAGTGTCTAGGAGGGAAGGAAGCCACAGTGGGAGCCTGCACAGAGGTGCAGAGGCATTCATATGCCACTGATAGAGATTTTTGGAGAAGAACCCAGCATTCTGTAAGCAAAACTCAGTCACATGTAGAGCCAGAGCTCTGTAGCCTCAGGAAGACACAGTTCCTCTGAATGAAGGCTGGATGCACCATCACCATGCAGGAGGTGAAAGAAGAGGGACGAGGCAGGGCTGACAACACACCAAAGCCTGCCAGCTCACTAATAATACACACACACACACACACACACACACACACACACACACACACACACTCACTCTCTCATTTTCTTGCTTAGTTTTGAATGATGTGATACGACTTCAGTGCATTTCTAAAAGGTGAAAAGGAGGGGCGTCAGAGCACTATGGTCCTCCAGTTACCAACTCTTTCTTCCCTCAACCTTTTATGAGTACCTGGAGCATGTGTCTAAGATGTGCTTGCCCTCCCTGACCAGTGCCAGCTCTTGGTTCCCACAGTCTGGCTGCTCTCTGCAGGGACTCACTTGCCTTCCCCACCTGCACTGCACACACCCCTTTACCTCACCTGCTAAGTCAGAAAGAACTTGGCAAACATGTCCTGCTCTTCAGTGTGCAGCCTCTCCTGTAGAAGAGTGATGATGTTTGTATCCTGTACTCCCAGAGAGAAAACACATGTGCCTGACTCAGTGGGCAGCTGGGCATGCTTTGTGGGCATTGACTGCAGGGAAGCCCAGAGCTTAGCAAGGACAAGGATAGTCCTGCATCATCTTTGATTTCCTAGTCTCTTACACAGGAAATATGTGATAAAACCACTTTAGAGATAACAAGAGAGAAGCTGGCAGGCAATAAAAAACAAATAGCTCAGCCAGCAGGATGCACAGTCAAAATTCACATCCCAGTAGTCTCCCTGGGCATCTGTAACCATGGTGATGACCAAACCGACAGCCTCCAAACTCACACTCTTAGCTTGTCAGGACACAGCACCAGCTTTGTTCTTGAATGACAGCTCAAAGATCCAATGGGCTGGGATTCATGGGAAAAACAAGCTTCTTAAGATGAAAACACTCACCTGGCCATGTAAGGCAAAGCAGCCTGAGGAATGGACAGCAAATACCCGACACTGTAACACAGTGGTTCAGGTTGACCAAAAAACCCCAGCCTGACTGTGGGCCTGGTGCCATGCAGTGCTGTAAGAGTGCCAGTGCATGGAACTCACGAGCTCACTGCAACCCTGTGCAGAAGTGACTGGTACAGATCACAGCACAGGATGCTTCTGATGGCCCAGAGCACCAGACTCCTGGACTAGACCCTGGGACAGCAGAGTACCCATGCTCCACACAGTTCATCTGCAGGGCCTGGGGGTAGCTTTCTCCCTTGTCACCATCAATATCTTTCAAGCTATAATTAACTCTGATTGTAAGGGTGATATTGATGAAATACTCAGCTGGTCTCCTCCCAAACCTAACCTGAGAAGTTTCTTCACATGGTTTCCTTCTGATTTTCTGAGATGCTTTCAAATGAAAATAAAACAAAGCAAAACAAAACAAAACAAAACACCTAACCAGTGAATTTTTGTAGAGACTGTTGAAGCTCAGTATGGGAACTTCAGGATTAGAGAAGTGTCGTTCCCTCTGGTGACAATGCTGAAGCGCCTTCTCTGATTTCCCACTTACCCCAGCCTCTGCACAGGTCAGCAGCCCATTGCTCAGTCCTGATTGCAGGAAGGGGTGCCCTCTTTGTGACCTAGGTGTGGACAAAAGCTCATACTCTCCTGCTCATGCCTTCTCTCACTGCAGCTTTATATCTCAGTGCTCACACCTGCAAGGTCCACCTGGACCTGCTGCCCAGCCCCTTCTTGAGAGCCAGTGGCTCCTGGGGAGACAGATGGTTGGTACCATCTGTTGCCCAAGACACACTTTCCACTGAATGAGCACAGTGGCTCTCCTGAAGTCCCAAGAAGAGCCCTGGCCCCACCAAGCAGTTTATCTTCCCAGACATTTTACTTCCTGGTCTCCATGGGGACAATGATGGCTGCCACATGTTCAGTTAGGTACAGAATCCTCCTGAGCCCCTCTGAAACCTGCTAAAAGCACTGTCCACTCCGTTCCAAACATGGGATAAACAGCAGGGTGCTATGCCCACTGGGATTCCATAGGAACTTCAGTGTAGAGTGAGACCATTGGTCCCAGAATTTTAGGTGACTAATGAGGCTAAATGTCTGGAGGATCTGATTAGGGGATCTGATTTGAGGAACCTCAGCAAAATGGCCTGACATCTCCCAACAGTTTACAGTTTCTTTTGGATGGCTGGGAAGTTCACTCACTGTGTTTCTGTTATGTTCTACAAAACCAAGATCATTCAATGCCCTCAACAGGAATTGGTAACAAGGATTTTACACTTCTTCTCCTTACTATAAACTCAAGAGAAACTGGTATGTGCTGTAGGTCTCAGTATTTAAATCAAGTTGCAGAAAAAATAGCACAATTCTGTTTCTAGGAAAGTGCAAAGGCCAATTGATTTTGATAAAGATAAGAGAAGAATCACATTTGGAGACCTCTTCATTTGTACAGGGAAAACAGAATCATTTATCATTTTGTTCACTGTGAAGTTACAGAACTCACCACATTTCGGCAACTTGTCCAGGGAGCCAAGAGCTGCTATGGGTCTCACTGAACTTGAGCTGCAGTGGGCAACCTGGACTTCATACTCTCGCATTTGAGAGCACATTTCCTCTGTGAATATTATCACACTCATCTCAGCCCCAGAATCGGGCTGTGCAGTGCTGACATAGGGACCACGGTGAATGTGGATTTACATCCAAGGACTGTGGAGAAAGCCAAACAGTGGGTTATAATACAAGGGAAAGAAACTGAGCATGGTGGTGCAGGCCTGTGATCCCTGAGCTCAGGAGTGTGAGGCTGTAGCATCCCTGACACTTTGAGACCAGCCTGTGCTACATAATGTATTCACATAAAACCTGAAATACATAGTGAGACCCTGAGTCAAAATAGAATTTACAAACAAAACAAACCAAATTGAGATAAGAGAAAAAGAGACTGGCTCAGGACGAAAGGACAGCAAGTGCAATAATGAACTCACTGTTGAAAACAAGTTGATCCACACTCAACAACACTTGTGAATTTCACTGATAGTAATCTAAATTCAGAGAAGGTCCTGCTTGTGGCTCAGATTCAGACACCAGGGAGCCAGTTGTGCCTAGGGCACCAAGCAACGGTCCGCAGTCACAGCAGAGAACTGGAAGGTGTTGATCTCATGGAATGTCAGGGTCCCTGCCATCCAGCAGCACACTGTGCTGATACACAAGGTCCCTTGTCTCCTTAGAAAGTCACCACTAATAAGGCCCTCTGTCCCATCCACCTGTCCCAAAAGTTACCTGTGTAACCTTGGGAAGATCCCAACAACCTCCTTCCCAAAAACCCCAGGTATATTTCTCATTCTTCTCTCTTCTGCATATGTACCACCATCCTAACTGATACCATCTCCTAACAGCTTACAGTTTCTTTTTGGTGGTTGTGAAGTTTCCTCACTGTATCTCTATTATTAAAGGGGTTCTTGGAGGTTTTGATGAAATCCAAATAGTAAAGTTAAGAAAAGGTAAACATGTAAAACTATCAAGACTTTATGCTGAATATTTACCTCTTTTTTTTTTGTTTTTGTTTTTTGGAGGCCACGTCTCATTACATAGCTGTCGTTGAAATCACTATGTAACTCAGGCTGGCCTCAAACTCTGAGATCCTACCACCTCAGTTCCCCAGTGCTGGGATCATAGGTATAAACCTGTATTCCCAAGATAACCCAGGATTTCTATACAACAAAAATGTTTAGAACATAAGGCATCATACAACACTAACACATTACAAATTAGTAGGCATTTTCTTCTTTGTATTTTTCACCAGTATGATCCCAGCTACAAAACATGCATTTTTTAGGTTGCAATCTTCTTTGTCCTTGGGAAAGTTCTTGTCTTTTCCAACAGTGAACTTTGACATCACTATCACTTAGCCTCCCTTTCTATGTTGGATTTCTGGTCATTTTCTTTTTTGATGCCACTTAATTGTCATTTCTGGATATCACCTTAGTTCCACAAGAACTTTTTCCATTTATGGACATGAGCAACATACTTCATATAGCAAACCTTGGGTATTTAGTTTCTGTTTGTAGAACACATGCATTCAGTTCCCTCAGGTGTGGAGCAAAACATGGAACAGCATATGCTGTTACTGGACACTGCTGATGAATGTATGCAAACTAACCTGGCACTGCTGATGGGGCTGAAACCTGTGAGCACAGTGTGGTAAGGGCGTGGCCAGGATCTTGGGGGGATGAGAGCCACAGTGCAATATGTCTTGGGGCCTTGTGATGTTGAATCTGAGGTTGAGGAGGGGAGGGGAATAAGAGGGGATGATGCCTGGCCACACTGTGACTTTCACAGCTCCATCTGAAGATTTGCCAGCCTTCACTCTCAGCAGAGATGCTCACATGGCCAGAACCTTCCACTTTAGCTGTGAGACTTCCAGACTCAGGGGCAAATAGGAGTGATGCAGAACCACAGAGCATCCATGTCCAAGTGAACGAAGGAGGACTTGACGAAAACTGAGAAAGGGCCTTCCTTCAACCCACACCATCCTCCAGTTACACCGTGGGGATACCAGTAGCTTTCAGATGATCTCAGCTGCTGAAGATTCTGTGGTCTACATGAGAAAAGTAGGATTTGAGAAAAATAAGGAGAAACTTAATGCAAATGATTGCAGGCTCTAGGCTAAAATTTAGGGGGTGGTGGGTTCATATTTTTACTACACACCCTGTTCCAAGGTCCCACACAATGTTGATCTATGGCAGATCCTTTCCCATTCCAAAGCCCCTCTCTCCATCATCATGAGCTGATTATACACTGAGTTATGGTTTTTCCACTCTCACACTGCAATCAGTTTCCTTTCCCTGGAGTCACACCAGGCAGGCTGAACACTGCAAGACTCACCTTTCTGTATTATCAACAGACATGTGTGGTACTATTAGTCTTCTGGTGTGTACTCTCACCATGGTGGACATCTGGATATGATGCTTTCTGCAAGGGTCAGCAGCAATGCTGAAGGCCACCAAAGTGTGCTCTGTACATCAACACAGTCCCCTCTCCTCCAACCCATCCTGCCTGCTTCACTTTCTCTGGCATCTTAAGTCTGACAGAGATTAAAGGTCCAGCCTCAAATTGTTCAGGCTGTGTAGTTCATGTCTGAATGGTTTTTCTTAACATTGTTACTGCAAATATAAACACTGCTTTAACATGATCCCACTGGTGTAAAGTAGCAGTTGTACAGGCATAATGATCCATGCATTAGCTTTAGGACCAGGAAAGAAGAGGTACTGACATGCATGGAAGTGTCATGTCCATACTACCAATGTCAAGCTGCACAGTAGTGACATACATGAATCATGGCCCTGTAGTGTAGGGTTTACATTTTCCACCCAATTTTATTTCAAATTTGATGGTAAAACAAGAATTATAGGAAAATGGCTAGTATATAACTTGCTTTCATTTGGAAAGAGATTTGTGAAGTTGAAAAGCTCTACTTCTCAGACAGAGCCAAAAGCATCAGAATTACATGGCAAGGATGAAGCTGTTGGTCTCACTGACCTCGCCTCTTCATTTCTCCAGCTGAAGGGAACACAGGCAGGGGACACTGACACGGCCATCTCCTTCCTCACATGTGTGCAGTGGGAATGGCTTTCAGCCCATCTGGAGCCCAGGTGGTGCTGATACTCAGAGAGGTCACAGTCCCTACCTTCAGACAGGTGATGCAGCTGCTGGGAAACAAGATGGAGAAGCAACACAAATGGAGATGCATCCCACCCAGCAGTGGCTTCCTTGTCCCAGCGCTTCTCATACCTTGCTGTTTTCCCTGTATCAGGGCTCTGGGGATGCTGGGGTGACAGCTTCTGTGCTGCGGGACACACAGTTCCGAGCTCAGGCCTAAGCCCCTAGCACCAGAATAGCACTTGCTCAGTGAAAACACCAACGTGGCTGCCTTACTCCCGTCATCACAAGGACATTTCTGTCCATGTGTCCTGTCACTGGTGGTTTCCTTCTCCAGGAGGAAGCCATCACCTCCTGAGTGAGCAGCCTCTAACACACGCTGACTGGTGACATCTATCTGTGAGCTCTGCTGAAAGCAGGACCATGCTCAGGGCCTCATCTCCTGGGTCTCCCAGTCATGAAGCACAGCATCTGTGTCCTGTTCACCAGATTGCATGCTGCACCCATTCTCAGTGCAGGGATAATGCCATGCAGTGTTGAAACTGGTGCTGGTCTCCTTCTCCTGGCTTTGGCTTCTTAGGAACTTGATCTAGTGTCTAAGTTTCCAAGATTCAACACAAGGTAAGAAAAACTGGGCACTTACGACATTTGTGAGAGATGCTGCATATAAACACTCACCTGCTGCAAGTGGCACAGGACAGGAGGAATCTCACTGGTTTGGAAGCAGGACTCACCTGTCCTGCACCTCCCTATGTTGGCTGAACTGCTGAAGGTATAGTTTCCACCTTCTGCCACCAAGTGATCCCCTCTATGCATGAGCTCATCTGCTAGGCTTCTGCACAGAGGGAAGCTCCAAATTCTAACCCATGGAAACAGGATTGGGGCTCCGTGGCTGTCCCTTTCCTGTTCTGGAGATGTACTTCCAGGTGGCATGCAGGTGAGCTCTGAGGCCAGGTGCACAAATGCACTGTGGAATCCTTTTCATCCTGACCACAATACCTTGCTCAGCCTGTGCCTGGAAGACTGGCGGACATGAGGCATCCTCAATTTCTCCTCAAGTTTCTCACCCAACTTTTCCTCTGCATTTTTGGTTTCCATGCAATCCACCTTGACTGTTTCCATTCTGGAGAATTTCCCTCCTCCACTTGTTCCAAATTTCTTCCATCTGGCCCTTCACTACTTCTTTCTCAGGATGTGCTCTCAGCTTGGCTCCTGGAAAAGAAAAAATTCTTTGTCTTGTTTTTAGCCACTAAGTAACCACAGCCCCTGAAGAATGCCAAGACTCAGCCCAGACACATTGCCCTCCACCAGGAAGGACGTCCTAATCTTTCACCCTGGTGGAGCACCCAGACCACTACCATCTTCCTTCTGCAACTTTTTATAAGCCTGTCTTACTATAGCTACCCAGGGACATCTCATTCATGACACAGTCAGAGACCACAATACCGATAGAGGATCACAGAGATCACCATGGGGATAGAAACAAAAAACAGCTCCATGAGCTTTAGCTTTTCATCAAATGCATGATTTATTCACATGTGGTGGAGCATACCTGTCATTTCAACATTTGGCAGTCTGAAGAAGGAGAATTGCTCCAAGTTCCAGGCCAGCCTGGATTACATAATGTGTTGAAGACCTGCCTGAACTATGTATCAAGACTCCGCCTCACAAAGAAATAAAAGCATGACTTATGTTACTCCTGAGAATACAGAAAGGATCGCTGAGATGGCTGAAGATGACCTAAGTCAATTGAGGAATAGGTCTTGGCAGGTGAGTGAGGCATTAACATTAAAAGCATAAGCTGTCTGCCATTTCACCTATCCATTCCAGGCCATTTTGAACAAAATTCCAGGATATTCTGTTTCTCTCTGTGTGTAGATGAGTGTGCACACATAAGCACTAGCAAGCTGATTCTAAAATTTAAATGGAAATGCAAATGGTGGGCAGTACCCAGTGAGCTGGAGCACAGGAAGCCCTGGGAGGACTTAGCCCTGCAGCTGCGGAGGCCTCACAAGGTCACATACAAGTGGCTGTGTATGTCACATACAAGTGGCTCACAAGAAGGGGGCCATGTCATCATAAACGAAAGTGGGAGGCTCTCTCCAGTCACCGGGAAAACGCTTTTGTGATACATTAGCACATACACAGTGCATAGCAAAAGCCAGCAGGAGCACAGAACACAGGTCAGAAACCCACAATCCTGTCATGGCCTATGGACCCTGGAAACTCTCTTGTCTCACTCAGGTGCCTCTTGCACTCACAGGGACAAACACCTCTGCTCTCAGTCTGTGTCCACACAAGCTGCAGGCTGCCCTGGGTCACCACAGTTCTAGCAGCATTTTGTGCAGTCAACCAGGAAGCCTCTATTTGAAAGGCAAAGCCAGAACAGAGATGGAGCTTGGCAGCACAGCGCCTGTTTGACAAGAGCAAGACCCAGTACCGAAACAAAGCACAGAAGAAAAAAAAAGCAAAACAAACAAACAAAAAACCAAAAGCAAAGCCAAATGAGTGACTGCCTGTCCCTGGTAAGAAGCGAGTGATGATTTGTGGACCTGCAGGTGCCCTATGTGCTTTGCTCCAGGGGTGCTAGGCACCAGATGTTCGTTCTGCATTTGGTGGCTTTTATTTCTGGTCCCAGACTTGGGCAGCGTGACATGGGGTCCACTGCCACCTCTGGTAAAGGGTTGGAGAACAAGGTCAGTAGGGGAGTCACGCGGGGACCCATAGTCAGGTCGAGCCCTGCAGCTGTATCAGTGTTTCCACACGACAACACACTGAGCCTGGCACCTGACACCAATCCTCTGGCACCCAGTCAAGTGAGACTGCCAGGCTCAGCTGTGTAATAAGATACAGCATGACGGCAGCAAGGGCTTCAGAGCCGGGAGCCTCTGGTTCTCAAGGCCACCCATGCTGAGTGCGACACACAATCTTCTCTCCTTTTTCAAAGCACACTTTCTCCCTGAATACTTCTTTAGAGCTTCTTCTCTTCTGACTTGTGCCCTAAAATAAACAGTAATCTTTCACATCCACTGAATGTCCTGAGTCATTGATCAGGAAAATAAGAGCCTGGAAAGCACTGCAGCCCCAGACCCACATGATAACATTCTGGCTGCTTGTTTCATCGTGGACAAGGGAAGCTCCCAGGCGCACAGGCCACTCTCTGTCTCTGGACACCCACAGCTGGGCTCTGATTCTGCTCCTCATGGGGGTCACTGGATTCTCTGTAAGAAATAAACTATGAGGTGCTCTGTCATACTAAACCCAACACTGATATTCTGTGTAGTTGATTACTTGTGCCTGTTTTCAGGCTGGGCTGCTGTTCTCCAAGGATAATTCTATGGCCACTATGCCCAGAGCTCTATGACAGTTTCTTGGCTGACTGGGGAAGAGATGGTGAAAGTGTCAGGACTTGGCTTGGCTTCTCACCTTGGGCATGTCTGCCACTCATATCTGAAAAGCAGGGCCTTTCTGGGTCTGGGGTGCTGTCCCCCAGGAAGCAGCACACTCTGTCTTCCTGCCAAGCCCAGGATTTCCCACCCTGTGAAGGCTCTACAAGGCTCTACTAAGCATAGTCTTGGGCTAGCAAATGCTGTTCTCTGCCAGTGAGTGGGGGCCAAGGCCAAACTTGGTTTGCTAGGGCTGGGTAAAAGGAACTTCAGCATCTGGCTCTACAGAGCTGCCCAGCACAGCTCATCATGTCCCTGCAGGTTCCTGACAGTAGGCAGAGCTTAGCTATCCTTGAAGCCATGTGTGTTCTGACAGAGACACTGCCTGGCCTGGGCACACAGACCTTCTGAGTCAGCAACCAGACGCAGAGGCCATGCCAGGAAGCAGTCAGTGGGGCATGGTGAACTTGTGAAGCCCTGTGGAACTGGTTGCTGTGCTCATGGCAGCTAGTGGGGATGGACTTAAGTTTTAATCTCAATACTCAGGGGCCATGCAGGTCAGTCAATGTGGGGCAGTGAGAACAAAAAGCCTGAGGAGAAGGAGTCATGGTCACCATAGGTGGCAGAGGGGAAGAGGACCAGGGCAGGGCAGGAAGATACCTCCAGGCTTGTCCATGTCCTGGTGCCCAGAGGAGCCCCATGATCATGACCTTAGAGGAGCAAAGGGACATGGCAGGAGTGGCTGGGCAGACTGCCTTAAGATGGAGATGATCCTGAGTGTCAAACTGTCATCATAAGGGCAGGAGGTCAGAAAGCAAGAAAGACGCTGTACTGCCACCTTCAGGCATGCAGGGAAGGGCCACCAGCCAAGGGAGGTATGGGCTCCTAAAACTGCTGGAATAGGAGAAACAAGGGATGGGCATGAGAGCCCAATCAAAAGTCAGACCTCTAGACTGCAGGAGACTCACCATGCGTCATGAGACTGACAGGTGGTGAGACTGACATGTGGTCATTGTGATGAACGAAGAGAGACCCACATAGTGAGAAGCCATGGGCAGCTCCAAGTGAGCCCTGACTTCACGACAGACCCAAGACGCACAAGTGGTGGAGAGTGAGGGAGAGGCCCATGTGTTTTAGCATGGTGGAGAAGAAACAGTGCATGGTGGAAGAAGGTAGCAAGGCAACAGAGACATTAGAGCAGCTTTCTATCGTTTATTTTACCCAGGCAACTTGCAGGTAGCACTCCTATCCTTAATCCTACCACCCTTCAGCCTAGCATTGCACCAGGAGTCAATCCCAGCAAAGGCACTCCAGATCCAGCCACCTCTGAAGAAGCCTCACCTATGATTCCCTGAGGCTTTGGGGGCACAACCAGATGCAAGGCATAACAGATACCATCTTATGTAAAGACAATGTCTCCAGTCTGACAAGCCAAGCTGGTTCAGCAACCAGGCGACTCATCTGGACATCAAGGAGGCAGGAAGGGATGTTTAGCTTCAGTGGAAGCAGTCAAGACTAGAGGGATGGCCTGGCAAGGAGGACAGGGCCCAAGTCAAGGTGCACATGGGTGCTGGTGTCAGGGGCCTTGGGACAGTGCATGTGTCAGTCCTGTATAGAGGCTTGGTGGCTGGGACAGGAAGTAGAAGACACAATTCTAGTGAAGGTTCATCCCTCTCCCTCCCCACACATCTGCTGCTTCTTGTGGCCTCCTTTGCTGGAAAGCTGGGCTGAGCAGAGCCCTAGCAGCTGCTCTGAGGAAGGTGGGTTCTAGGGGCCATGGAGGCAGGCGCTGGCATGATCCACAGAACAGGTCAGGCTCCATGCCCTGGGGGCACAGGCCCAGCAGCCGTTGGACCTCTGGAGGGTCCTTCTTAAGTTCAGTGTGGGAGCATTAAGCAGGGGTTGTAGGGGCACTGCCCCAGGAAGGCCTAGGGCCGGGACCTTCCCAAGCTGTGGAACCAGGACTGACTCACCACATGCAGACAAGCATCCCACAAAGAGCCCCAGGTGGCAGGCTCTGATCTTCTATACAGCTGGAACGTGGGGTCACAGGCTGCTCCTAAGATGCCTGGTTGATCTTCTCAGGTCTGGCCTCCTCCTGTGAGTGCCCCTATAACCAGAGGAGTTGAGCAAGGATACAGGGTGAGGCATGGATGTCCCCAATGGGCCTGCTCTAGGTACAGAGCTGTAAGTAGGAACCAGTGGGCCCTGGGTTAGGTACTGACCTCCCACTGCTACAGACTGTGCCATCTGTACATGGCATCTAACATGGCAGCTGCAGATGTGTGACTAGTCTTATCTCATTTAGTTTTGTGTGATGATTACTGCAAACACATGCTGTCCCTATTGGGACAGCATGTCCCTATTGGTTCCTATTGGTCTAGAAGATGCAAAGCTTCTGTCTCTTGGGTATGGACTGGTCCAAATTCAGTTCCTCTGCTGGAATGGAATTCAAGCCCATTGTGGTCAGGGTAGACTTCTTCTGGGGTGGGGTAGGGCGGGGCCTGCAGGGCAGCTCAGGTTATGAGCCTTGATGGACAGCTGTGGCTTCTTGGAAAATGGCTGAAAGCAATGGCAAACTTTCAAAAGGGCTGTTGTCTAGCACAGCTAATCAGGCTTGGGGAGGTTGGGATGTTAGCGCTTGGCCCTGACACTCCCTGTGCCGAAACCTGATGGTTGGCTGCTCCTCAGTGTGAGCCTTGCCCACCAGGACGAGGACGCTGGCCCTGGGTTGCAGGTGGCTCACCTCCATTGCGGATCCCTTCAAGGCTCCTCTTCTGCACACATCCGAGACCGCGGTCTGCACTGGGGCGCCCGCATCAGCTCCGGGGTCCCCACTGGAGGCTGTAGTTCGGCTGTAGTATCTCAGAAGGAGATGGAGCCGCTGCAGAGGAGCGTGCAGCCCCGGTGGCTCCTGCGGGTACCCTGGGTTTCTAGAAGCGGCTCTCTCGCTGTGGGCCACCCTGGACCGAGCCCACGCTGCGCGATGCCCCGGCCTCCGAGCCTCATCATGGCTCAGCGCCGCTTCCTCCCGCTGCCCCACTTCTTCTGCCTGGCTCCGCTGCTCAGCCCCGCCCTCGGCACCCGCTTGGCCTGCAGGACCCTCAAAGGTGCCGCCTGCCAGGGGACGTGCGAGCGCCTCCCTGGCCACCCAGCGCGCGCTGCTCCTGGGCCTTTTCTAGCATGGAGCGAGGCAGACCAGGCAGAGTGGCCGCGGGAACACAGCCTGGCTGGGCCTTGTCAGACAGGCACCGGACAAATCTAGAGGTGTGCTGGCACAAGTGTAGCGGCTTTGGGGACCATTCAGCTGCCAGGGTCCCTTGACATGCAGCCCACTTTGCTTTCTGGCCCAGCACTGCACTTAGCCACCTCTGAGAAAAAGGCTGAGACCCGGCGTGAGGTGAGCAGGCTGCGGGTGCATCAGATGCCCGGGAGAAGGTGGGAAGATCTGGGGCAGTGCTTACACAGCTCTGTAGTCTAGTCTTGTCTCTGTAGTCTAGTCTTGAAGGCCCAAGTTTGGCTTTGTTGCCTAGAAAACTTTTGCTATTCTAGATCTCTACTGGTTCCAAATGAATTTTAGGATTGTTTTCTCTATTTCTGTGAGCTTTAGTTGTCATATTTTGATTGGCATTGCATTAAATCTGTATGAGTACATTGTGAGTTGAGCCATTTTCATTATATTGGTGATTCCTACCCAAGAGCAAGGGAATATAATTCCTTTTACTGATATCCTCTTGAGTCTCCTTTTTCAGAGATCTGTACTTTTCAGTGTAGAGATGTTGTGCTCCTTTGTTAGACTGATTCCTCAATATTTCATTTTTGTGGATGTTATTGTGAAGATGTGTCGATGTCGCTCCCGGCCGGCAGGAAGGACACACGACAAAGTCTGGCAGTGGACAACCTTTTCTTTTATTTTCTCTCTGTACAGCCTGCCCTGGGATCGCTCCCAGCCGAAGCCTCCTCTGGTCTGCTCCCCGAGGCTCCTTCCGTGCTTCGCTCCGAAGCCTCTACCGGTCCGCTCTCCGCGGCTCCTTCCAGGCTTTGCTCTTTACCACAGGCCGCATGATCGCTATATGCGGCGGCTCAGCAATGTGGTGGCTCCCAACATCTCCCCCTTTTTTATTTTTTATGAATGTGTGCATCGTAGCCCTTCCTGGACTGGGTGCAGAGGCTTATGCCCTATGCGTAGGCCCACCGTAGGTCCTTGGCTTAGACCCTGGTCGGCCGTGCCATGGTCTCCCAAGGCCCTGAGGCCCTCGTCCTTTTTCTAGGGCCAGGCATAAACTGGACGGAACCTGGATGCACACAAGCTTGCACTCATTTCCTCTCCGTAAAGAAATCCCCTCGGAGAGAAATTTAGACCTGGGCAGCATCTAACAGTCCAGCGGCTTACGTGCAGGATGGGGTAGGGCCTGGCTTAGGTTGAGTCGCACCGGGGGAGTACGCTCTTACCCGTCATTGACTCTCCTACCCAGCTATGTCATAATTTTTTAGAGGAGGAGTGTGGGAAGCTCACCGCCCCTAGACTCGGTCGTAGGTTAGGCGAGCGAGCCATGCATATGCCTGAGGATCTTTTTGTCCATTTCGGGCTACCGCTATTTCTATTCATCTTGTTGGTTGGTCTGTGATGGATCTCCGGTAGGGCAGGTCTGGTCTTCAGTCGAGGGCTTTGTCGCCCGTGTCAGTCTCTCCGGTACCCACAGTGGTTCTCGTCCCGATTCCTGCAGAAAAACACAAACCGCGCCTCGGTTCCAGCTGATTACCGGATCCGGGCCCATCCATTGTCATGCCATAGATAACCGCGCCTTTGGAGGCAGGCCTTGGCTTACTCCCCCTTTTTGTTTTTTATTTTTTATTTTTTATTTTTATCTTTTTCGTTTTTTTTTTTTTTTATTGGTACCAGGGATCGAACTGGCGATTGCCTGCTTACAAGGCAGGCGCTAAGCTAAATCCCCAGCTCCCATTTCCTCGACCGGCGTTTTTCTCAGCCTGCTCGGCAGAGAACTCTGTGTTCCAGGCTCGCCAATCCAGGTAACTACCCGAGGGCAGACACGCCTTTGCCAGCTGAATCCAGTCCGCGGGGGTGAGGGGCCCAGAAGACAGGTTCTCCAGCATGGCAATGGTGTAAGGCGCAGTCGGCCCAAAGGTTGTAACTGCATTTTTAAGTTCTCTAATCTGCTTTATCTCAAAAGGCTCCCATGCATTACGTCCCTGGCCCATAGCTACTTGTACAGGAAATATCCCGTAGGGGCCACTATCTATCCCAGGTGGTGGATGTACCTCATGAGACAAACGTCCCCCCTGCCAAAGCCGCCTGTAAAAATACCGACCCGCCGGCGGCGGAGCATAAGACGGCGGCCGTGATTGGGCGGAAAATGGGGGCCCGTGCATCACTTCCTGTTCTGGCGAAAGGGGAGGGAGCTCCCACGCGGCCGCCTCGTGGTGAGGGATCGCTTCCGGGAACAGCCCCCAAGGTGGGGCGGAAGGCTTCACCTCCCTCTCGCGCCAGGGGGCGCTCAGGAGCTCTCTACTCCTCCGCAGACCAAGTTGAGCGGAGCGCAATTCGCGGCGCAACGCTGGGAAAGAACCCTGCGACTCCTTATCGAGCGGCCTATCCTCTTGGCATCTAGGCTCCTTGGTCTCATCGTTGTCTAAGCCTTACTCGTTCTCGGAGTCAGACGACTCCGAGGCCTGAGCCCCGTCTTCCTCCTTTATATCTTTGTCTCCTTTGACGGACCCCTCCCGGGAGCTCCCTGGCTGGGCCTGTTTGAATGCCCTATGCACTTTAATGAGCTCTTGAGAACCTTCCCTGCAACCACCCTCGCTCTTCAAGCATGCATATATCATTTCCCACAGTGGCCGAGCGAAGACCGAAGCCCCGCCCTCCTTTTCCGCTAGAGAAAGATCCCTGCCCAACTTCTCCCACGAGGGCAGGTTTAAGTGCCCTGTGGGCAAGAACCAGGGAGCGAAACTATCAATCCCCTCAAAAAAGCTCTCCAGCGTTTTGCGTCCCACCTTGAGGTCTCTGGACTTTAAGAGCTTCCGGAGGACCTGTACCAAGGGCTGGGTGTCGTTAATATGTTACTCACCGCGTGAGGCCCAAAAATCCGCCACTTACGCGTGAGCCTGAGGGGAGTCTAAAAACCCTGTAGGTACGCGCCACCCAGGGCCCAGGTTTATCCCCTACTCACCTGTCTCGCAGTGCTGTATCAAGGAACGTTGTCCACTACCACGTCTCGGGGGTGATCAGTTGTTCCCCGTGCGGGCCTCCAAATGTCGATGTCGCTCCCGTACAGCCTGCCCTGGGATCCGCTCTCCGCGGCTCCTTCCGGGCTTCTACTTCCCCCCAGGGGTGGCACCAGTATATATACGGATACAGTGTCCAATCATATTAAAGTAAGCAAGGCAAGCTGATTGGCTAACATATTATTGAGTGGGTTGTTTACGCGGTAAGCAGGAAACTAACGTGCTCGATGGGAGGGGTAATCTAACTCAGGCTTTGCTCTTTACCACAGGCCGCATGATCGCTATATGCGGCGGCTCGGCAATGTGGTGGCTCCCAACAAAGATGGTTGTTTCCCTGATTTCTCACAGTGACTTTGTTATCTGTATACAGGAATGCCGCTGATTTTTAAATGTTGACTTTGTATCAAGCTATGTGTCTCGATTGGATTATTAAGTCTAGAACTCTTCTGGTGGAGTTTTTGGCATCTTCTATAGAGAGCCATCCCCAGACCTCGTTTGGGAAATTTATATTTGTAACCCACGAAAAAGTTACTGAAATAACCACTTGCAGTGCTACGCACAGCGAGAATAAAGACACTAAAGCATATCCGTAGTTGTGGGGAGCTGAGGGGGTCCTAAGTTCAACTAGGGTGATGGCTAACCTGAACAAAGGCCTCCGCTCAGGGCTGAAGCCAGATTTTCTTCATTCACAGAGAGAAGTGTGGCTTGAAGATGAGTGATTGTGAGAATGGACCACCGTGCATCGCTGTGATGAATCCAACTAGATTATGGTGAATAATCCTCCTGATTTGCTGCATTCTGCTTGCCAGTATCTTATACAGGATTTTTTGTGTCAACATTCATTAGGGAGACTGATGTATAGTTCTCTTTTGGGTTTGGGTCTTTGTGTGGTTTTGTTATCTTCTTGCTTCTAGGAATGACTTCAGGAGTATAGCATCTCATTCACTTATATAAAAGAATCTGAGGAATATTGGCATTAGATCTCCCAATTTCTTGTAGAATTCAGTTGTGTATCCATCAGGAGCTCTGCTTTTTTTGTTGGTAAAATTTTAATCATATCTTTAATTTCCTTGACTGATATTGGGTTATGTCGAATTTTTAAATCTTCTTGATTCAATTTTGGCAATTCATATGCATCTAAAATCTGTTTCTTGTGTTTTCCATCTTCTTAGAGTACAGGTTCTCAAAGTAGGTATTGATGATCTTCTGGATTTCCTCAGGATTTGTTGTAATTTCAACCTTTTCATTCCTAACTGTATAGACTGGAGTCTGTTTTTTCCTCTTTTTGATATAGTTGATTAAGAGTTTATCAATTTTTAGTCTTTCAAAAAAGAATCTTTGAATCACTGATTCTTGCATTTTGTTTTTCTCGATTGCACTAATTTTTTCTCTCATCTTTGTAATTTGCTCCCTCATTGAAGCTTTGAGCTTGACTTGTTCATCTTATTCTACAAGTTTGAGGTTCAACATTGGGGCTGTTCATTTAAGTGTGTTCTGATTTCCCAATGTGAATATTAACTGCTCTAAATTTTCAGCTTAGGGCTGACTTCATTGTGCCCCCAAATTCTCATATGTTGTATTGGGTTTATTTTTTAATTGTAAATACTCTTTTGTTTCTTTTAATTTCATGTGTGCCTCCATGTTTGTTCTGGAGGGTTTTGTTTAATTTCCAGCATTTATGTTTTTTTTTTTTTTTGTTTATTTTGCTTTTGATGACCAACTTCACTGCCCTATGGTAATATTATATGCAATGGAACACTTTCAATTAATTCATATTTTCTTAAAAATGTTCCATGGGATAATATGTAGTCTATTTTGGAGAATGTCTTATGCAAAGCTCAGAAGAGTGTGTATTCTTATGTGTGGTGGAACACTATAGACACCTTCTGAAGCTACTTGTCACAGGTAAGGTTTGGTTCTGAAATTTCTTTGTTGATTTATTGACTAGTTGATCTATTTGTGACAGTGGAATATTGAGGTCACCTATTAGAATTGTGTTAGTTCTTTTTGGATTTTCCACATATATATATATACACACACTCTTTTTAATTTATATTTATATGTATGATTGCTATCTATTATTCATGGAGTTTTCTCTTAATTAGTATGTACTGATCTTCTTTATTTTTTTGATCAGTCTTGGCCTGAAGACTACATCATTTGCAATTAGGATTGCTACCCTGGCTTTTTTCTAGGTTTCTGTTGCATGGAGTATTCTTCTCCACTGTATGACTTTCGGTCTGTGAATTTCTTTTTGACTAAATTGTGTTTATTGCATGCAGCATGTTGTTGGATCAACATCCAACATTCTTGATCCATTCTTCCAGTCTGCTTCTTTTGATTGGTGAATTGAGACCTTTTCATTGATGTTTATAACTGGTTTGCATTCACTTTTTCTTTCCATATTATTTTCCTGTTGTTGGTATCCTGTCTTTCCCTTTTTTAAAATTGCTTGCCCTGCCATATGGCTTTGTTCTATTGGTGTTCTTGAAAGTGTGGTCTGTGGAGCTGGATTGAAAGCTGGTGGTCAACTTAAACATCAGGTGAACTGAATCAGTGTGGTGCTGAGTGTGGATGGCCCACCTGAGGATTATATCCAGCATAAAAAGGAGACCTGGAGAGGAAGGATCCTGTTAGTGTTGAGGCTGTTGGTTCTTTTGGAACTGCTGGCTCTCCTGAAGGAGCTTGTTATGTTGGCTTCCCCTGATAGGAACTCAGCTATTTTCCTTGGAGGAGCTTGGCACCTTGTTGCTGACAATGGATGTGGTTTAGGTTTGGAGAGCGCTTGTCCATACTTTGAGAATTGTTTTCTGGCTCTGGAGGGGAAGACTTGTGCTGTTCATTCTCCAGGAGAAGCTTGTCACACTGGATTCCTGATATGAGCTAGGGTATTCTCATCTTTGGAGGAACTTGGGACCTCATTTTTGCCAGATGGCTGAGGTACTTTTTGTGCACCCCTGCTCCTTATTTTGGTGTAACTTCTTGGCCTTAGTGCAGAACCCTCAGACTGCTAGGACCTCACTGGCATAGACTTTTTCACTTCCACTAAGGACCTGTGGGCCTTCCTAACAGATCCGTGAAAC
Organism: Cavia porcellus; assembly: GCF_034190915.1. Taxonomy (NCBI): domain Eukaryota; kingdom Metazoa; phylum Chordata; class Mammalia; order Rodentia; family Caviidae; genus Cavia; species Cavia porcellus. Next base: position 65,554,173 of record NW_026947505.1, read on the forward strand.
AGACTTGTATGAGTTATTGTCATGGGCTCTGGGCCTCCAGTTGGACTTGTGGAGGGCATTGTCACAGGCTCTAGGTCTTCAGCTGGACTTACGAATGACACTGCTGTGGGATCCAGGCCCTGACTTGTACTTTGTAGCTCTTTAATGTGTGGACACATTTCCCACCCTTTATTTGTATTTGGCTTCTTGGTTGACCATTAGAAATAATGCTATAAGTTATGTGTTCTGTATTTTAATCCTTTTCCTTGCAATCCTCTGACCACCTCATCTTCCTTATGTCTTTCTAGAATATACTTTAGATCAGATAGCTGCTTGGAGAGCTGGTTTGATGGTAATGAATCTCACTTGTTGTCTTTCATGGAAGTATTTTATTTCTCCAGTAATTTTGAAAGACATTTTTGTATGGTACATCAATCGGAGGTGGAGGTTGTTTTGTTTTACATTTTGAAATAGTTCAAACTGTCCTTGAATTGAGGATCTGTGTTGAAAAATCTGCTGCAATTTTAATGGGATTTTGTTTCTCCAAGATTAGTTTCTTTTGCCTAAATGTTTTAGTAGTTTGTTCTTATGCTGAATTTCTGAAATCTTATTTATTATATGTCTTGGTATAGATTTATCTCGATCATGGCAAATGGAGTTCTGTATGCCTTGCTTATTTTTGTGTCGAATACTTTGTCCATGTTTGGTAAGTTTTCTGCCATTTCTTCTGAGAAGAGTTTTTTATAGTGGCATCCTCACTATCCAGCTTTCTCATTGATTTTCAAACTTATGTTGTTATTCTTTGCTTTGTCTTGTAGCTATTGGACTGTTTGATCTCTTGGATAGTTGTAACTGTTTCATGCCTTACAGATTTTTTTCTCTTTGGCATTCATGGTTCCATCATTTTCCTAAGCTCAAGCATTTTTTTTTATTCTGTGGATACTGTAGATTGTTTGCATATATTTTTCATTTTGATCATTGATTTTTTTAACTTGAGTGATCATTTTTAACTACCTATTCATGTCCATTTGTGTTTACTTCTGCTGCTGTCATTTTGAGCCACCATCTAGCCACCTCCATTTATGTTTGCTTCTGTTGCTGTCATTTCAGAAAGTTCCAGCATGTGGCGTCTGATTTCTTCTCTCTCATGTTGCTCTGGATTTGTCCTGGGTCAGTAGGAGACCTGGGGCTGCATTTTACTTCTGTATCTTGTCATGCTTTCTTTTTAAATTTTGTTTTATTTTCCATATTGGTGCTTGTAGATTTCTTATGATAGATCACTTTATCGCCAGTACTGTGGCTTCCCAGGAAATGTCTATTCCTCTGAGAAGTCTTTTAGTGTAATTGGTTCTTGTTCTTTGTGTGTATCCTGAGAACTTACCCTTCCAGTTTACTAAGGATGGGAGGTTGCAGTCTATTTGGCTCTGCACTCTATCCCTTCCTACTGGATTGTGGTTATAAATCCAGACAATCACAGTGTTGTCATTGGTGGTAGAGAAACTGGTTATGACATGTATGACATCTTGGCTAAAGTAGTACAATTAGCAATAATATCCATGGCAGCCCAGCCACTGACCACCTGTGGTAACAGTTTGGCACCTTTAACCACAGGTGTTGGCTCTATGTAGTTATATAACAACATACAACAGGAACTTGTATGCACTGAGTTTTCCCCTTGTGGATTTTCTTTAACCTGTGTAGCTCAGTGTGGCCTTCAGGAAACAGTGTCCAGTTGCTTCTGGGCCACTATCCGAAGTACCTCAGGCACTGCTGGGTTGTGCTGGGCTGGGCCAGCTTCTGCTGAGACTCTTGGTCATGCTTGGTCTTACTGGACTGAGGCAGCTCCCACTGGAGCCTCAGTTAATGCTGGGCCACACATTGGTCACACTGAGCCAGGGTGGTCTCCTCCAGTTCCTGGAGGGGTGCTGGATAGAGCTGCACTTGGATGCCCCCCACCAGTGTCTTGTGTCCTTTTGAGTTCTACTGGGCTGAGGCAGCTTCTGCCAGCATCCCTAGTGCTATTGGCTCATGTTGACTTGTGGTCGCTTACTTGACTTTTTATGTTCATTGATATTTATTTGGTTGCACCTATATTTTGTGCATACATATTTAGGATTGTTATCTCCTTGGAATTTTCTTTTAACAAGTATTAACTCACCTTCTGTATTGCTTTTGATCAGTCTTTGCTTGAAGTGTGCTTTTCTGCAATTAGAATAGCTACCCCTGTTAATTTTAATTTTCTTACTACCAGAACTATTCTTTTGCATCCTTTGACTTTTAGTCCACAAATATATTTTTGAATTAAATGTATTTCTTATGAAAAGGATAAAATGGAAACAAGCTTTGCAAATGAGGAGGGGAAGAGGGGTTGAGGAGAGGGGAGTGGTTGGAAAAAAAAAGGAATCAAGATATGTACAGTACTAGCTCCCTATGAAAAACTGACACACATATATATATAGCTACATAGCTATATATATATATATGTATATATATATATATTATACTAATAAACTTACTAAAATATCTTCTTCCTATACAACATATTATTGGATCTTATTCTTTCACCCATTCTGCATTCTATTATGTAATCTTGTTTAAATGCCTCGGTGTCAATTTATTTTGGTCATGAATAATTGGAATTCTATATACCTCACTCATGTCAAATTTTTTTCCATACTTGAAAAGTTTTCTGCCATTACTTCTGTAAACACCTTTTTAAAATGTCATTTTGCTGAATCCTGCTTTTTCATTGACATTGATGAATGCTATGTTGTTCTTCGTTGCATCATCTTGTAGGTGTTGAATTGTTTTCTCATGACTCCTTGGTATTTGAATGAAATCTTTATTTTCATGATTTTTCACCATGGTCCTATCTTTTAGGTTTGATATTCTGTCTTTATTTTTGTTCATGCAGTTTTTCAAACTTTCAATGGAGTTTTTGATTTCTTTGATATCTGTGTATTTTTTTCATGGATTCCATTTCTTTCCTGTCTTGGATATTGTTTCTATCATTCTTTTATTTTTTTTCTTTCAATCTGTGTTTAGGTTAGGTTTGCTGAACAAATCCATTATTATGGTCATCCTCTCTTTTTATCTCTAAAGATTAATATTTTCTCCAATTTTCTCTGTAGTGTCCTGAAATTTTTTTTTTACTTTTCCTTTTATTATTCCAGATAATTTAACTGAACTGCTTGTAATATTCTCTATTGTTTGTCCCATGAATTTATCCTGAATGCCCTGGATATCTGTGGTTGCATTGTGCTTCATTGTCTTATCATTTTCTATTGCTTTATTTTGTTTTCTATGTTGATGTTTGTAAGTTTCTTATTGTACACATATTTATCACTGATATCCAGGCTTCATTAGGGAATGTCTGCTTTTCAGAGATGCCTTTTAGGTTTTGGTGGTTCTTGAGATTTATGTGTATTCTAAAACTTACCTTTCTAGATTATTAAGGATGAAATGTTGCTATCTACTTGGCTCAGCACCCAGTTCTTAGGTACTGGACTGTAGTCATGGTTATGAATCCAGACAATCACAGTGTTTTCATACAAGAAATAGCAACTGCTTATAAAAGAAATGACATCTTAGCTACATTAGTACAATTCTCAATTGCAAGCATAGCCTAAAACCTGACAAACTGTGGCAATTGTTAATATGGTACCTTTAACTATCAAGGCAAAATCCACAGTTACATACAAAATCCAACATTATTTTGGAACTTGTGTACAAAGACCTTTCCGTTAACAGTGATTTTATCCTGTGGTGGGGAATTTTAACAGAAATATGGTGCAAAACAGAAAGCTACCTGTATAGAAATGTAGTGGAAGCCATGCTGGAGGACAAAGGATGATCACACAGGCTTTGAGAAAGTGGTGAAGGGAAAAGGAGGGATAAAATAAAGGAGAAAGCAAACAACTAGCAAAGCAGCCCAGAGAGACTGCAGAAAATACGGAGTCCTGTAAAAGTATCATAAAACAAGAGAGAAAGTTGAGGAAATAGTCAAAGATGAATAGACAAGATGAAGAATAGAGACCTAAACAACCAGAAGAAGGAAAGCAGCAGCAGCTCGTAGCTTCTGTTCTCCTCCAGTTGCGGTGGCACCCTCAGAGGGAGACAGCCCCAGGCTGCTCCAGTGTGTACAGCCAGCTCCTCCCAGTCAGCTCAGCCGTCTCTGTTCCACTTCCACTAGCACATATTTACTTCTCACTCCACTTTTGCTGGACAGTGTGGATGAGTCACTGTGGGTTGTCTCTCTGCTACCATTGCTGTGGAGACAGTCCACTTTCAATCTCCTTTCCTGCAGGGGCAGTGCCAACCTGACTGGTGGCAGGGCAGGAGTGGTTGTGCTGTTCCACTCACTGATCTTTCCTGTCACTGTCACTGTTGACTACCACCAAGCCACCATGACCCTTAGTCTTCCCTACTTACGGCTCCCAGCACTACCTCAGAGGCTGCCCGAGGTGGCTGGCTCCACTTCAGGCTTTTCTTCTGTGGAAGAGTATCCAAGACTGAATCACAGGGGTTCCTCTCATTGGAAGGGTCACAGATTGCCTTCCTTGCAGCCCATAACCTTGCTGTCAGGGGTTCCAGTTAGCCAGGGTGCACAACAACAAGAAAACTAAAATTGTATGGCAGCCCATTAGGGAGGGAGCAGAGCTGGTGATATTTACTGCCTGGATGCTGCTGTTGGTTTCTATAAGGAGACGGGTTCTGAAAACAAGATACAGCAGATGAAACCAAAGTTACGGGATGGGGAGGGGGCAGTAACCTCTAGGACTGAAGACCGGATTCCAGTTGTCTCTGGCTGTTTATTAGAGTCTTTTCTTTATGGAGAACGGAAACAAGAAGGCTACAGTTCAGAGAAGTGGTGACTTAACTGTTTAACTGCCCCTGGAACCATCTCTGGCTGTATCTGGCCTTCATGTTTGCCAGTCCTTTGGATACATCTTAGCAAAGCATCTCTTGCTTTCCCAGTTGCATTCCACTGAGACTCAAACTACTTCATTCATTAATTCAAACAGAATGAATTTGTAAATCTTTCTCCAGAATACACAGTCATATGCCCTACTATAGCACAAAGTCCCTGGCGTCACCAAAAGTTACAGTAAGTTAATCTGTTCTCTGCCTGCTGTGTCCTCTGTTTACAGGGAAGCACAAAGGGCAAATCTGTCCTATTTTTATACCAAATCTGTCTTATTTCCATATGTTTCTTGGAGGCTTTAAAGTATGTAGAATTTGGCTTAACAAGCAGGTGACAGAGCCACTGGCAGCCCTTTGGGCTGGATTGCCATTTTTTAAAGTATTGTATACATGTGTTTGCTTGATCTGCAAGTTTCTTACTTCAGGTTGATTTGGTTATTAGGATTTAAGTTTCTTCCTGTTACCTGTGTTTTAGTTGATTTTGTTTGAGCATCTCCAATGTATCTCCTTCCCTGTTCAGCCATGCTAACTCCCCTGCCTGAATCCTATTTTTTCACTGAAGAATATGGTATCAAGGTTCACCATTTACTTAGAAACGTCTCAGTTTTCTCCTTGTCTATGAATTTTAGCCCATTTTCATTTAGGTGATTTACTCCTGTGATTTGCACTACTATACATCCTTGATTAACTCCCTGTTGGATGTGTAGTTAACACCCATTACCTCCCATGATTTCACCTCCTGTGGTATTAATTGTCTGTCACTTGTGTTGATTGTTTCCTTTTCTATCCAGAAAGTTTTAATTTGACATAGTCTAATTTACCACTTTTTGTAGCTTCTTCGTATTTGAGTCATATGTAAAACTCATTGCCCAGGACAATGTGCCAAAGAATTCCAGTGATTTCTAGTATTTTCACCTAGAGTTGGAATTTCTGACTGGTAATAATTAAAGCTCCAATTCTATTCATCTTCATAGAACTTCTGAATTTTAGAAGTATAAGTGAAGTCAAGAGTTGAGTAGTACGTACACGCATGACTGTGAACTTAGAACTCATGCATGTTTAAGAAAAGGCTCCAGGGAAAAACTTAACCAAACTAACTGTTTGCTTGGAAAATAGATCTGCAATATTATGTGTATTACCTAGAAGCAGAAGTCAATACATTGTAGTCAGTAGTAAATCCTAGAATGATGATTTGTAAGGGAAACTATTTACCTGCCAATATGCTGGGGTAGAGCTCAGAAAAACAGGAGAGAAATCACTGGGTGTAAAGTTGCTAGGAGGACTTTGAAAATTAAAGAGAACGAGACTGTAGTAAAAGCAGGATGAGTGGGTTGACAAGGTTTTTATTTTTACATTGAAGAGAAATTTATGTACCTTTAAAATCAGGACACGAGACTTTGGATTTTTTTATTTAAAGAAAAAAGAAGAAACAAGACAAAACAGAAAAGGGTAGAAGTGACACAGTTTCAAAAAAATATTAACACTGAGAAATCACTAGTTGGTAAATTACATATTGTCCTCTTAGAAATAGCTGTTAAAGTTACCAAGTCAAACCACAAAAAGTGGACAGACACTCACACATTGACAGTGCAAACCATTCTTCTGTTAAATGATCCAACGAAAGCTTAGTAATATGGTTATCTATGGTGCACACTTAAACATCTGTACTGTTATATACTTTAGAGCACTTTCCTTTCCTTTCATTTTTAAAATATCTATTATACATTCTGTAGCTTATTACTCTTTCAGGTTTTTATTATTTTTTACACTAGAGAGACAATGTGATATTTACAAATGTGAGTCTTATTTATTTCACTTATGAGGGTAGTCTCCAGTTGCCTCCATTTACCTATAAAGGCCTCATGATCATCCTTTTTTTAAACTGAGTAATATTCCATAGTTTAAAAGTACCACATCATTTTTATCCACTCTGTGGTAGATGGGCATTTTGGTTGTTTCCAAGATTTAGCTATTACAAATTGTGCTGCTATAAACATGGGTGTACGTATATCACTGTGACATGATCTTTTCAATTTTGCAGGGAAAATACCCAGGAGGGGAATATCTGGGTTAAATGGAACTTCTAGTTTTAGTTTGTGGAGGATTCTCCATATTGATTTCCATAGTGGCTTGCATCAGTCTATACTTCCACCAACAGTGAACAAGAAGACACTAGACTTTGCATTTCACCTTATACCACACCCCCTGATGTGACCCAGGAGTTATACCAGATTAATAATAGAGTATTATGTGACCTAATCATTTCCCTTCTGAAAACTTCCACTGGAGTAGAAACCCACGTGTTCTTTAGATTTCAAGATCTTTATTCACTGAGCACATGAGACTGTAGCAGGACCCATGAAATGCTCTCCCAGAGCACTTAGGTAATGTGCTATTAGTTTGATTGGCAATCTTAACAAAAATTACATAAATGTCTATGTTTTAAAACATAAAATGAGAAGATTTGGGAGCAATTTACCATGGTTGCATAGGGGAGGAGTCTCGTTCAGAGCTATCAGAGAAATTCATCTAAAACACAGGTAACTAAAAGAAAGTGCAGGGTAATACACCCTAACACTAAAACCAATCAGATATAAGAAACTAACAGATTAAGCTAAACATAGGTAAAGTGTGGAGAACCACCTGGACAATGCTGTTTGAATGAAGAGCAGTTACCTCCACTTTGGCTAAGCGTGCCCTGTCTCCAGGTTCTGATATGTGTAGAGCTGGCTAACACATTTCCTTTTCCTGTCAATTGGTTATCAGCAATGTAAATAGGGCTAGCGGAGGGGTGACATGTAAACTTTGAAGATAAGTGATAGTCACTGTTTCCACACCCTGTGACTCCCATCAAAACATGGTTGAGCCAGGCACTATGTAGAGCCACCACTCCAATTTAACTGGATTTGAGTCTCAAGATAAGAGGCTGTGACTTTCCAGGGCAGAAAAGTTGGCATGTCAGAACTGAAGCACCACCCTCTGAATATTAAATGCTACTTCAGTTGTGTTATGTAGGTTGGTATTTCTGCATATTCTCCTCTCTGCATATTGCAGAGGTGCTTTCAGGTCCCTACACAGCCCAGCTCACAGTACTCATGTATCTCCTACAAGCCTCAGCCACTCTTCAAGCCACTCCCTTCTTCATAAAATAATAAAATCTGGGTTAGGCCCTGAGTCAAAACCTTTGCTCCAATGAACTTTTATTCTGACCAGATGTAGGACCTTTTGGCCCCCCCCATATATAAATATGCATTAGTGTCTTTTTTCCTCACCATGGATTGCACTGGAAGGGGTACATTGAAATTAACTCATTAGAATTGTAGTAACTTTTCCACAGAACTACAAATACAAACTTCCAGGGCCTCAAAAAGGGTAGGAAATGGATGTCTATAGTAAGGGACTTAATAAAATGGCCAGACAGCCCACCTGGCTGCTGGAGTTTCTCTGGTTGGGATGACTACCCACTATACTAGGTATCCTAAAAGAAGAAGAAAAGAAGCTGGGCATGGAGGTTCACATCTATAATCGCAGCACTCGGGATGCTGAGGCAGGAGGATTACTGTGAGTTTGAGACCAGCCTGGGCTACAAAGTATGCTCAAGCCCTGCTCGAACAGCATAGAGAGACCCCGTCTCTCAAAGACAATAACAAACAAACAAAAAAAAAGGAGCAGAAGAAAAAACAGTGTGTCTAATACGAGCAATACCTGATAGATTTGGGATGTAAGTTCCCCTGTCTTTTTTTCCTTCCTCTGTACACTCCATCCTCAAATTCTGCTGACATGAACTGCTATCTCTATGACCGTCAGCCAGTTTTCCTTTTTTTTTTTTGTTTATTTTTCTTTCCTTTTATCTCTTTTCCTTTTCTTTTTTCTTCATTTCTTTTGTTCACCAAAGTGCTGACTGGAACTATCAGGAGCATGATTAAACACTACAGGAGTGTGCGCCTAGTAAACAAAACAGCCAAACCATTGGCTGTGATCTGTGCTTGGACAGGCAGGAGAAATTAATTAGTGTTGCACCTGCAGACTGTGCAGACCCAGTCTGTCCTCTTACTGCTTTGGTGGGAGCTGAGAAACACCCTGCAGCACCACCCCCATCTAGCCTGATTCAGTTACAGACTACAGCAGAAGTGCATGACAGTGCAGTAGAACTCATAAACCAGCAAATGGGAAGTTAGCAACCCACCTTGGGAGAGGATTAAGAACTGGAACTGAGCAGCCTTGAACTGCAACAGAAGGAGCAAAGGACCAGACCATATTACAGCATCCCACTCCAACCTGCAACAAACAGCTTCAGAGGACAGAAACTTTCCAGTGGAAGAGGAACACACACAAGGCTGAACAAGGACCAGGAGGAGCCAAAGGTGTATGGGACTGAGAAAAGTCCCCTGCCTATGTTTAAAACAACACAGAAACTCAAGAAACAGGGCAATGAGTGAGAGTCTCCAAAGGGACATACAGAAGGTCCTGGCTCTAAACTATAGTCCCAGCCCCCCACATCTGGCGGACAAGATCATACTGAAAGACAACACAGATTCTACTACAGGCGTGGCAGTATTACCTAGAAATTTTATACTCCTGGTGAATATGAGAGGGATTTTATTTTATTTTATTTTGCTCATTTGAGTTCATTTCCCATTCCCTTTCCATATTTTTTGGCTATAATTTTGTTTATTCATCCTGTTTCCTGCTTTCCTCAATTTACCTCTCTTCACTTAGTCATGTTTTCATCTGAGTGAATAGTCTCTTTAACTTTTCTGGTCAGCTTCACTAATTCCTTGCTTATTCCTTCATTGTTTTTCATGTTTCGTCGTACCTGGTTTCCCAAAGCTTGTATAATCATCCTTTATCTTCCATCATAGCTTCTACTTTGTTTTTAGTTATCTCTTTTCTATGTACTATCCTTAAATTCCCTATCACAGGGAAAACCACTCAAACAAGAAGAAACACTTTGCACACAAGCTCCCAATTTATGGTCAATTCTGTTATATGACTATAGATTTTGCTTCTGTGATTAAAGGTAAAAAATCAATAGTTACCATAGTTTGTCAGTTTCTAAACTGTGCTTGAGGCTATTGCCAGTGCTAATGATATTACTTTAGTTAGGATATCATATCCGTTTTAACCATTTCTTCTCACTTCTGCAACAGTACTGGGAAGATCTGAGGTAATAACCTCACCACACACCAGCAAAAGGATTGGAGACTGAGCCAAGCAGAAGCCAAAATATCACTCTTACTTAATTGGAAAGATGGGATCTTGGGAAAGACGCAAGCCAAGAACCTTCTACGCACAGAACACATCCTGAAGAACAAATCTTGCCTAGAGACACCTTGATACTAGCTACCTACTAAAAAAAACCTTATAAGGATCAACACAGATAACAAAATAAAAGCTTTTGAAATATAAAATGACAAGACATAATTGCAAACTGCAACTTCAGAACACCAATCCACCCAGAATAAGTCTAGGAGACAAGAAGATAGAGGAAAATGGAAGACACACAGCTGAATTTTCTTAAGTGGCAGCAACTGAAGTAAAGAAATAAGTCCCATTTCTCTTAGTTCATTGAAAATGGAGTTTTACAGGGCTGGGAGTTTAGCTCAGCAGCATAAGCACATGCCTTGCAAACAGGCGGTCATGAGTTCCATCTCTGGTACCGATAAAAAGAGAAAAAGAAAAAAAAAAAAAAGAAAAGAAAAGGGAGTTTTAGGCTAATACTGTTAGGACAAGATATCATGTCTACATCTTGTATTTTGAACAACTACAAAAACAATACATAATGTATCAGTTTTTGTAATGGTCTAACTAACCTGGTTTGAAACTCAGTTTCATGGTTATGTTTATCGTTTTTTCCTCTTGAATAAAATAAAAATAACAAATTCATGAGACTATAGAAGAAATTAGATTATAAAGAATCATATAAAAAAGGAATATCAACATTCATACAGAAATTGCTGACTAAATAAGGAGAACCAATAAAAAATTATGATACAAAAAGATTAGAAGCCATGAATGATCAATGTAGGGCAGAAATAGAATGCATGACATGAATTGAAAGAAAAATTCAGGAAATTAAAATTTCACTGATATCCTGCCAAACTGCTTCAACAAATCTGAAGGCAGCTTTTCAGACCTTGAAGACAGGATCTCTGTTAGTGATCATGAAAGGAAAGATCTCTGGGGGAAAAAAAACACAATTTGAAAATTATGACGGAAAGATAGGAAATAAAAATTCAAAAGTTGCAAGACAAAGCAAAGAAAAATAACATAGGAATAATTAGTGTCAATGCAAAAGCAGGAGTGAAAAAAAATGACGTAAAAAAACTATTTGCTGAAGGAATAGCAGAGAATTTCCCAAGCATGGGAAAAGTATCTGACATACAGATAAGAGAAGTATATAGAACTTCAATTAGCTATAGCCAAAATACATCAACACTGAGACATATGATAATCAAGATCCCAGAAATTCAGCACAAGGCAGGCGCGGGACTGGACCTGCTCAGATACATCGCCGCCTTTGCTCTCCCTGCTTGTGCCAGGACCTGAGCCTGAGGTGGGCACTGAGCAGGCCTGGGGAGCACCCCCGAGGTCCCCAGGGCATGCAAATGTGTCTTCGTTGCCACCAGGCCTGTGTCACCTGAGCCCCACAGAGCTGCCTCTGTGAATGGAGCCCAGCGAATCTGCTTCTGAAAACACCTCTTCAGACAATAATCAAAAATACAGAACCAGAACTTTCTAGTTTCTGGCTGTGCTTGACCAGCTTCCAGGAATTAGGCCTGTCTCCCTGTGCCCTGAACTCTGGACTGGGTGGCCTGGGGTGAGTGTCCCTGCACCATCCTGAGCCCTTGGGAGGGAGTTTAAGATCTTAGCTAGTGCCAGCAAAGGACATTTATGGCTTCCTACAGCACCAAAGCAGCTCAGCAGGGCTTAGACCAGCCTGCACCAACTTTCCAGTTTCCTGGGGTGCTCGGCCAGCTGGAAAATTGGGCCTGCTTGTCTGCTCCCTGAACTCTGGACTGGGTGGCCTGGGGTGAGTGTCCCTGCACCATACTGAGGCCTTGGAAGGGAGTTTAAGATCTTAGCTCACGCTCACAAGGGAAATTTATGGCTTCCTGCCTCACTGAACCAGGTCAGCAGGGCTTGGACCAGCCTGCACCAACTTTCCAGTTTCCTGGGGTGCTCAGCCAGCTCCAGAGAATTGGGCCTGCCTGCCTGCACCCTGAACTCTGGAGACTGGGAGTCCTGGAGTGAGTGTCTTTACACCATCCCGAGCCAAGGGAGGGAGTTTAAGATCATTGCTCCCACCAGCCAGGAAACTTTGCAGCTTCCTGCCACACTGGACCAGCACAACAGGGCTTGGCACTGCCTGCCACACCCTGAGTGACCCTCTCTCAATCCTGAGAACTGGGTGGCCAGAGTCCCAGAAGCTGAGAACATAGAAGAGGATTTCCAGAAGGCCCAAGGGAAGCCTAGGAATAACACTTGAAACATGGAAATATAGGAAAGTGACAAAACAAAAAACCAAAATACAATCTCAAGCCTCCAGCCCATCCCAAGAAACTTCAGGAGTTATATACATACAAGAAAATATATGCCATACACCTCAAATACCTGAAATAATAGCAACTGAAATAAAGAAGCAACTATGGGAAGCTTTAAAGGAACTCAAACTAGAAAGAATCTCCTAGGTAAAAGAAGAAATGATAAAAGAAATGAAAGAGATGCTGAACATATCTAAAAAAGACATAGTTTAAAAATTGGAGGAACTAAATGAAAAGATAGAATACCTGGATGGATGAACAATATAAGAAACAAATAGATTACATGAAGCAGATGCAAAGTGATATACAGGAAATCAGATATTCCATTGAAAGTTGTAAAAATTGCTTCAGTGAAAGTGAAGACAGAATTTCAGACCTCCAAGACAAGATTGCAGCTAGTGAACAGGAAAGGAAAGATTTTTTTTTTTAAAAAAACAAGGAATCAGGAAATAACAACTCAACAACTGCAAAATGATGCAAAGATAAATAACATAAGATTGATAAGGATAAATGAAAAAAAAAGAGAAATAACATAAAGGATGTCAAGAGGATATTTAGAGAAGCAATACCTGAAAATTTCCCAAACATGAGAATAGAAACTGACATCAGGATCAGTGAAGCATATGGAACTCCAAATATCCATAACCAAAATAAAACTATGCCCAGACATATAATAATCACCATCCTAGAAATCCAACATAAGAATAGAATATTAAAAGCTGTCAGAGAGAAAAGACAGATCACTTATAAAGAAAAACCTATCAGAATCACAGCAAACTTCTCAGCACAAAAAATAGAGTCAAGAAGAGCATGGAGTGAGATATTCCAGATCCTAAAGAAAAATGATTTCCAACCTAGACTGATGTACCCTGAAAAACTGTCCTTCAAAATCGATGGAGAAATATACTTCCATGACAAAGAACAACTGAAGAACTTTATGATCACCAAGCCATCCTTACAAAGAATACTAAAAGAGAGTTTAGATACACTTAGGAAAAAACCACTAAGCAAAGCAGACAGTTAAACAGAAAGCAAAGATAAAGATGCAACAGCAGAAAGATAACATGTCAACAATGAACAAATATATAACAGTTATAACCAGTAATGTAAATGGTCTTAATTCACCAATTAAAAGAAACATATTGGCAGAATGGATCAAGAGACAACATCCAACTGTATGCAGTCTGCAAGAAACCCATGTAACCCAAAGGAAACTTACAGACTGAAAGTCAAAGGATGGAAAACAATACTTCATGCAACAGGAACCCAAAAAGAAGGGGAGGGGTAGCTATTATGTTTTCAGACAATGTGAACTTCAAGAATGATCAGAAGAGATAAAGAAGGTCATTGCATACTGGTTATGGGAAAACTTCAAGAGGAAGAGATAACATTCTTAAATATATATGCACTAAATTCCAGAATACCCAGTTACACAAAGCAAGTATTAATAGAAATGAAAAATAAAATTAGCAATAACACAATTATGACAGGAGACCTTAACACACCATTGACACCAAGGGACAGATCAATCAGACAGAAAATCAGCAAAGAAATAACAGAACTGAATCACACCTGTGAAAAAATGGACTTGATAGACATATACAGAGTGTTCCATCCAACAACATCAGAATACACATTCTTCTCAGCAGTACATGGGACATTCTCTAAAACAGACCATATACTAGCCCACAGAATATAATTAAATAAATGCAAAGGGTTGAAATTATCCCATGCATGTTATCAGATCATAGCGCTATGAAACCAGAAATCAATGATAAAAGAAACTGCAAAAACCCACAAACACATGGAAATGAATAGCACACTCTTGAGCAATCAGTGAGTCACAGGGGAATTAAAGAAGAAATTAAACAATACCTACAGGAAAATGAAAACACAAATACAACTTACTGGAATCTGTGGGATGCAATGAAAGCTGTCCTCATGGGAAAATTTATTGCACTGAGTACCTACATCAGGAAAACAGAACGAATACAAACATAACATGATGTCCCACCTCAAACATGTAGAAAAAGAAGAGCAAGTCAAGACCAAAGCCAGAAGAGAGAAAATTATAAAAATCAGAGCAGAAATCAGTGCAATTAGAGACCAAGAAAGCAATCCAAAGAACCAATAAATCAAAGAGTTGGTTCTTTGAAAGAATAAATAAAATTGATAATCCCCTAGCCAACCTTATTTTAAAAAAAGGGAAGGAAAAGCTCAAAATCATGTAGAAATAAAAAAGGCGAAATCACTGCAGACTCTATAGAAATACAGAAGATCATCAACACCTATTTCAAAAAACTCTACTCTCAAAGGTTTGATAGAACAGAAGAAATAGACAGATTCCTAGAAACATATGAAGTACCAAAGATAGGTCAAGAAGATGTAAAACAGCCCAATCTCTATTAATGAAATTGAAAATGTAATTAAGTCCTTACCTACAAAGAAGAGCCCAGGCCCAGATGGATTCACTGCAGAGTTCTACAATAAATACAAAGAAGACTTACTGCTGAAGCTCCTCAAACTCTTCAATAAAATTAAAAGGGAAGCAATCCTTCCTAAGTCATTCCTGGAAGCAAATATTACTCTAGTACCAAAACCCGAGAAAGCCCCAACTAAAAAAGAGAACTACTGGCCAATCTCCCTAATGAACACAGATGCAAAAATCCTCAATAAAATATTGGAAATAGGATGCAGCAAATTATCAAGAAGATTATACACCATGACCAAGTGGGATTCATCCCAGGAATGCAGGGATGGTTCAACATATGTAAATCAATAAATGTAATCCACCATATCAATAAAGTCAAAAGTAAGAATCACGTGATCATTTCTATAGATGCAGAAAAAGCTTTTGATAAGGTCCAACATTCATTCATGATAAGAACCTTACAGAAAATGGGAATAGATGGTCTTTACCTCAATATAATAAAGGCCATCTATGACAAACAGTATCATACTAAATGGCCAAAAATTGAAGGCCTTTACTTTAAAATTAGGCACAAGACAAGGATGTCCCTTATCACTGCTCCTATTTAATATAGTACTGGAAATGCTAGCCAGAGCAATTAGACAAGAGAGAGAAATAAAATGGGTAAAGCTAGGAAAAGAAGGAGTTAAATTATCATTATTTGCAGATGGCATGATATTCTATGTAGAAGACCCCCAAAACTCCATTGAAAGATGCTTAGATATCACACATAAACTCAATAATGTAGCTGAATACAAAATTAATACTCAAAAATCAGTAGCATTTCTATACAATAACAACAAAATCACAGAGAAATAAGGGAGCCACAACCTTCACACTAGCAACCAAATAATGAAATATTTAGGAATTACTCTCACGAAAGAAGTGAAAGACCTATACAAGGAAAATTATAATACACTGAAAAAAGTAATGGAAGAAGTCAGAAAGTGGAAAGACATCCCTTGCTCATGGATAGGAAGAATAAATATCGTAAAAATGGCCATTCTCCCAAAACTGTTATAAAGATTCAATGCAATCCCAATAAAAATACCATCAACATACCTCATAGATCTAGATAATTTACTCCTAAAATTCATCTGGAGCTAGAAGAGACCTAGAATAGCAAAGACAATTCTAAGCAGTGAAGGCAAGGCAGTAGGCATCACAATCCCTTACTACAAGTTACACTATAAAGCAACTGTAGTAAAATCAACATTGTGCTTCAATAAAAACAGCGGAAGACCAATTGAATAGATGGAAGATACAACCACAACTACCAACACACACAATCACCTTATCTTTGATAAAGGGGCCAAATATGGTCACTGGAAGAAGGACAGTCTCTTTAATAAATGGTGTTGGAAAAACTGGCTCTCCATATGCCAAAAACTAACTAGGCCCATGCCTATCACTATGTACTAAATTAAAATCTAAATGGATCAAAGATCTGAATATTAAAACAGAAACACTAAATCTATTGGAAGACAAATTGGTTAGAAAACTTGAAGACATAGAAGTAGGTAGAGAATTCATGAACAGGACTCAAACCTCATGGGAAATACTTCCCAGAATCAAAAACTGGGATCACATCTTATTAAAATGTTTGTGCATGTCAAAAGAAATCTCCAGCATAGTGAAAATAAAACCTACAAATTAGGAAACAATCTTAGTGAACTGTCCTCAGACAAGGAACTTCTGTCTAAAACATAGAAAGAATTAAAAAAAATCAGACCTCCAAAATTTAAGAATGCAATCCAAAAATGGGCATCTGAGATGAATACACAATTCTCAGATGAAGAGATACAAATAGCAAATAAATACATGAAAAAATGTTCATCCTCATTACTCCTTAGAGTAATGCAAATTAGAACCACACTGAGATTCCATCTCACTCCTGAAAGAATGGCCAGATCAAAAAAACTACTAACAACAAATGCTGGAGAGGCTGTGGAGAAAAAAGGAACTCTCCTGCACTGTTGGTGGGAGTGTAGACTGGTGTAACCATTTGGATGTCAGTCTGGAGATTTCTTGGAAAGCTGGTATTGGAATTCCCATTTGTTCCAGTTATTCCACTTCTAGGCATATCCCCAGAAAAACTGAAAACATCATTCACAGTGATATATGTGCACCCATGTTTATAGCAGCACAATTTGTAATAGCCAGATCTGGGAAACAACCTAAATGCCCATCAACTGAGGAATGGATAAAAAAGCTGTGGTATTTTTATACAATGGAGTACTACTCACCTATAGAGAGTGACCGCATTGAGACATTTATAAATAAATGGACGCAGCTTGAGACCATACTCATAAGTGAAATAAATCAAACTCACATGTATAAATACCGAGTAGTTTCCCTAGTGTAAGAAATGGTAAGAATACCTACGTGTATGTGGTAATCATGATTCCCCATTATATTGCTTTGAAGCCTTATAATGTTTTCATTCATTAATTTGAATAATTTTCTTATGGGTTGTTTGATTTTAGTGTCTGAGATAATATGAGCAGCTATTTTGAAGAAAACAAGACATTATAATAAGTAGTGATGATTTAATATCATCTTATTTTGAAGTCCCACCAGGCTTTTGTTCTTCTGTCTCCATTGGTTTTATCATGTTGTATCTTATTGGATTTTATTATATATGATAGTATAAATATAATATTTTATAGATAAGGAAATAATATAGTAACCTTTGTTCATTTTCTCTTAGTTGATTCTGAATACTCTATAATAGTTTTATTCTCTTGAGTGGTTTTATACTGTCTTTCTATGTTTAATACTATAGTATATGAAGCTATACTCAGTTATTTCAAGAGGGAGACACTATGATAGCTAGTGTTACATTGGATGGTCTTGTGGTTAAAACACTATGCTGCTAAACTGTTCTGTTCTGACCTGTTTTGTTATGTCCTCTTTTATCTAATCTTTTTTTAAATAAATGAATAAATTTTTAAAATTTCAGCAGAAATAACATTAAAAGCTGTTTAGGAAAAACAAAACAAAACAAAAAGATAGACCATCTATAAAGGATATCCAGTCAGAAGCACAGCAGACTTCTCAACACAAATGTTCAATTCAAGCAGAGCTTGGAGTGAAATATTTCAAGCCCCCCAAAAACTGTTTGCACCCCATATCGATTTTCTTTTTAAAAATTACTTTTCAAAGTTAATAGAGAAATAGGATGCTTCCATAACAAAGAATAACTGAGGAACTTCATGACTATCAAACTGACCCCACAAAGAGTCCCAAAAAATATTCTAGAAAGAGATAAAAATGACCACAATTCCACAAACAACAGTAGAAAGAAATCACCAAGCAATGCAAGCAGTTAAACAGAGGGGACATGTAGGGAAAAAAAACAGCAGAAAAATAACATGACAAAGATAAGGCCATACATATCAGTTATAGCCATGAATATAAATAAATAGACCCCATGCTAGTCATAGAGCATGTTAAAATAAATGCAAAGGAATTGAAATTATATCATGCAAATTATCTACCATGGTCCAATGAAAATTGAAATTAATGGCAAAAACTCCATAAACTCCTGAAATTAAACACCACCGTCTTATACAACCAATGGGTCATGGGGAAATTAACATGTAAATTAAACAATATCTACAATCAAACCAAAATGCCAACACAGCTTACCAGAACCTGTGCCACTCAATGAAAGCAGTCACCAGAGGGAAATTTATAATTGTGAGTTCTCACATCAGAAAACAAAACAAGCACAAGTAATCAAACCAATGCTGCTCCTCAAGCTACTAGAAACAGAAGAGCAAGACAAGCACAAAGTCCAGTGAAGAGAGGAAGTTATAAAGATCAGATCAGAAGTTAATGCACTTGAGCCTAAGCAGTACAAAGTAGTAATGACTTGATGAGGTGGTTATTTTAAAGAACTAATAAGATCAATATACCCCTAATGAACCTTATCATAAAAAGGAAAGATAAAACTTAGGATCATGCAGTAAGGAATGAAACTGGTGAAATCATTATAGAGCCTGTGAAAGTAAAATCATCAATACTTACTTTGAAAATGTTGACAGGGAGGAAGCTGGGCCTCCTATATACGCTTGCATATATAAGGAACAAAGAATATGGGAAGAGGCAGCAACAAGAAAGGCTCCTTGGCCCCCAATCCTGAGAAACAGGTAATAGCGGACACCGCACCAATAGACATAAAGCGCCATCTAGAGAGCCTCATAGATCAGTTCAGGAATGAAGTTATCAATGACCTGAAGCTAGAAGTAAGCAGAATAGTTAGAGAAATGCTAAGCACCACCCAAGAAAAAACAGATGGTGGAATGGAAGAACAGAAAAAGAGGGGAGAATTGTTTGATGGAGAAAACAGAGAAAGCATAGAATACGTGAAGCAGGTTCAAAGGGACTACCAGGAAACTAAAAAGTCTATCGAAAACTGGCATAACAGCTTGAAAGAAACTAAGGAGAGACTATCTGAACTGGAGGGCAGATTTGTAATATGGGAGAATGAAATGAAAAACTTCTTAAAAGTAACAAAGAAACAAACAGCAATAATACAAAGACAAGAAGATGATAAGAGGATCCATAACTTAAGAATTAAGAACATAAAAGAAGAAGTAGGGACACAAACAAATGAACTACAAAAGCTACTCACAGAAATAATCCAGGAGAATTTTCCTAATTTAGCAAAAGGTAAAGATACTCAGATGTATGAGGCATACAGGACCCCAGCCACCTACAACCCAAACAGAGCAACACCCAGGCATATAATAATAAAAATTCCAGAAATTCAATACAAGAACAGAATATTAAAAGCTGTAAGAGACAAGAAACAGACCACTTACAAGGGAACACCCATCAGAATTACAGCAGATTTCTCTGCACAAACAATCAAATCACGAAGAGCGTGGGGGGAAATAATTCAAGCTTTGAAAGATAATAATCTCCAGTCAAGATTGAGATATCCTGCACAACTGTCCCTGGAAATTGATAGAAAAACAAGGTGTTTCCAGGATAAAGAGGAACTGGGGGAATTTGCAACCACCAATTCAACTCTACAGAAAGTATTGCAGGATATTCTAAAAAAAGAAAAATACAAAGAATCCAGAAATAGTAGCGAGGAGGCCACAATGAATGGAGCAGAGAACAAAATGAAGACGACAAACTGACAGCTACTGACAGAAAAAGAGCTCAACAGAAATAAGGCAGAGAAGATTGGATGACAGGAACAGCTATTTTGGAAAAAATAACATCTTAATAGGTAATACTGATTTAGTATCATCTTGTTTTGAAGTCTCATCAAGCTTTTGTTCTTCTGTCTCCACTGGTCTAAACAGGTTGTATCTTATTGGATTTTATTATGTACAATGGTATAAGCAAAAATTTAAAGACAAGGAGATTATACAGAAACCATTGTTCATTTTCTGTTAGTTGATTCTAAATACCCTGTAATGCTGTCATTCTCTTAAATGGTTTTACATTGTTTTGATATATTTAATGCTACAATATACAAAGTTGTACTCAAGGATTTCAAGGAAAGAGACAATATGGTAACTACTTTTATGTCAAGATTATCTTGTGGTGAAACACGAATATTCTGCTTAAATGGTTACGTTTTGATCTGTGCTGTTTTGCTGTTATGCCCTCTTTTATCTCAATCTCCACTCCATTATTTACTTTTTTATTTTTATCCTTTTAATTAAGGGAAAAATAAATAAAAATAGCAGGATATATTATAGCAACCCACTTTGACTTTCCATTATCTTGATTTAAAGCCCTGTATTACTCTCACCATCTTGTTTTTGACTGATGTCCCCCTATTCTGCTTTGCTTGATAGTACCAGGTTCGAAAGTTTAGGCAACAGCTGTGAAGATAGTGAGATTCATTATGATGCCCATTCTCGATGACTTTTATCTACTTTTGAAGACCTACAATGTCTCCAATGTTTTGGTTTTGTTGGTTTTGTTCTTTACTGTTTTGTTCGATTTTATTATAACTGATGATATAGGCAATTCTATTAGAGATAGCGGGAGGCATTATGGTAACCATTATTGATCACCTTGTATTATGCTTTTACATTATCTATCATGTCCACCCTTTTGATTTGATTGACTCTGTTCTGTTATGTCACATTTGGTTCTACTCCCTTCCAAAAAAGTAATAAGAACTGTGGGAGTAACAAAACTCAAAATGTGTACTTGTCATTGTACAAAAGAGAGGAAAAGAAAGTGCTCTAAATGATATAACTGCATGTATGTTTAAGTGTATAAGATAGAAAATGATATCACTGAGTTTTATTGGATCATTGAACAGAACTGTTTGCAGTCTCACTGTTGGAATGTCCACTTTACAAGCTTTAACTTTGTGACTTGAACAATTATTTCTAAGATGGCAATATGTAATCCATTAACTAGTGATTTCCTACTGTTTATTTTTTTCTGTAAATCTGTATAACTTTTACCCTTTCTCTGCTTTTTCTTTCTCCTTAAATAAAATTAAAAAAAAAAAAGAAAATGTTACTCTTACAGGATCAGAAACACACAAGCATTGCACAGATTCCTAGAGACATGAGTTGCCGAAGCTGGGTCAAGAGGATATAAAATTCTGAATTACCCAGTATCAGTAATGAAATTGAAAACATGATTAAAAACTTACCAACAAAGAAATCCATCAGGTCCTGATAGATTTATAGATCAATTCAACAAGAAATTTAGAAATTTAAAACCAACATTCCTGAAACTCTTGAGTGAAATTCAAAGAAAAGCAATTCTCCCTAACTCATTCCACGAGGCAATTACCCTGATGCTAAAACCTGAGAAAGACTCAGTCAACAAAGAGAACTCTAAGTCAACCTCCCTAATCAAAATAAATGTAAAAATCTGCAATAAAATAGTTAGAAATCATGCAGCAAATTATCAAGATTATATAACATGACCAAGTGGGATTCAGCCCAGGATGCAAGGATGGTTCAACATAGGCAGATAAATAACCATAATAAGCCATATCAACAGAGCCAATGACAATCACATGATCATATCAATTTATACAGAAAAATGGTTTTGATAAAGTCCAACACTCTTTCATGTTAAAAACTCTTCAGAATGAATAACAGTCAGAATCCAGGAAGCCGTGCTGTTTACTGGTTCAGGAGCTCTGCTGCTCCTCTCCTCCCTAGGAGAACTTCTGCTTCACAGCCCAGGCCCATGGGCAGTCCCATGGACAGAGAGAGAACACAGGAGGAGCCTTTGGGGGCTTTTAGCTCATGGAAGATGGAGGTCTGGGGAGGGAGACCACAGCTGGAGGTCTCCTGCTGGGGCAGGGGTAGGCAGGGGAGAGGAAGGGGAAGTGTGGAAGGAGCTCCTTCCCCAACCCCTGTTGCGGCTTTCCTCACATTTTAGATATCCATAATGATCATGTTCATCTGAGAGATTCTGCACCTGTAATATTTATTAATTTATCTTTTTCCCAGTCTCCTCCCTTCCCTTCAACCCCTTTTACTCCTTATTTAAAGTGCTTTGTTTGCATTTTATCTTTTGTCTTCCTTCCTTTTCCTCTCCCCTTCCCAGTGAGTTTTTGTGCACCTTCCTACTTGAGGTTTGGCTTCCCATTTTATGAGATCTAGTATACATTCCAGGCTTTCTGTACACTTTCTGTTTCTCACAAGGCAGAAACAATAGGACATTTACACATGTGTTTGTTCTTTTTTTTTATTTAAGGAGAAAAGGGAAAAAAACAGAAAAAGGGTACAAGTAAAACAAAATTTAAAAAATAAACAGTAAGAAATCACTAGTTAATAGGTTACATATTCTCATCTTAGAAACAGTTGTTCAGGTTACAAAATTGAAGCATATAAAGTGGACCTTTAAACAGTGAGAGTGCAAACAGTTTTGTTCAATGATCCAAAAAACACTCAGTAATATGGTTATCTATCATATACAATTAAACATATATGCAGTTATAACCTTTAGAGCACTTTCTTTTCTTTTGTACAATGACAATTACACATTTTGGGTTTTATTACTCCCACAGTTTTTATTACTTTTTTCAAAGAGAGTGAAACCATATGTGACATATCAGAACAGAGTCAGTCAAATCAAAAGGATGGACATAATAGATAATGTAAAAACAAAATATAAGGTGATCAACAATGGTTACCATACTGCCTCTTGCTATTTTAAGAAGAATTGGCAGTTATAATAAAATTGAACTAAACAGTAAAGAATAAAACCAAAGCATTGGAGACATTACAGGATTTTAAAAGAAAATAATAGTCAACCGGCATGGGCATCATAATGATTTTTATTGTCTTCACAGTTATGCCTATACTTTCAAACTTGGTACTATCAAGCAAAGCAGAATAGAGGAAAATCAGTCAAAACAAGATGGTGAGGACAATACAGGATTTCAAATCAAGTTAATAGGAAATCAAAGTAGGTTACTATAATGTATCCTGCTATTTTTATTTATTTTCCCTTAATTAAAAAAATAAAAAGAAAAGTAAATAATTTAAAAAAGGGGGATTGAAATAAAAGAGGGCATAACAACAGAACAGCGCAGGTCAAAACATAACCATTTAAGCAAAATAGTGTTTCACCACAAGATATCCTGACATAAAAATAATTGCCATAGTGTCTCTTTCCTTGAAATCTTTGAGTATAACTTCTTATACTGTAGTACCAAACATATCAAGACACTATAAAACCATTCAAGAGAATGACATTATTACAGGGTATTTAGAACCAATTAACAGAAAATGAACAATGATTTTTATATAAACTCCTTGTATATAAAAGTTTTTGCTTATATTATCATATATAATTAAAATCCAATAAGATACAACCTTTTAAGACCAATGGAGACAGAAGAATACAAGTTCGATGGGACTTCAAAACAAGATGATACTAAATCAGCACTAGCTATTATGATGTCTTGTTTTCTCCAAAATAGCTGTTCATACCTTCCAATCTTCTCTGCCTCATTTTTGTTGAGCTCTTTTTCTGTCGTTTGTTGTCAGTTTGTCTTCTTCATTTTGTTTTCTGCTCCATTCATTGTGGCCTCTCTGCCACTATTTCTGGAATCTTGGTATTTTCCTTTTTTAGACTATCCTGCAGTATTCTCTAGAGTTCAATTAATGTTTGCAAATTCCCCTAGTTCCTCTTTATCCTGGAAGCACCTTGTTTTTCCATCAATTTCTAGGGGCAGTTGTGCAGGATATATCAATCTTGGCTGGAGGTTATTATCTTTCAAAGTTTGAATTATTTCCCCCCATGCTCTTCGTGATTTGATGGTTTGTGCAGAGAAGTCTGCTGTAATTCTGATGGGTGTTCCCTTGTAAGTGATCTGTTTCTTGTGTCTGATGGCTTTTAATATTCTGTTCTTATATTGGATTTCTGGAATTTTGATTATTATATGCCTGGGTGTAGCTCTGTTTGGGTTGTAGGTGGCTGGGGTCCTGTATGCCTCATACATCTGAGTATATTTATCTTTTGCTAAGTTAGGGAAATTCTCTTGGATTATTTCTGTGAATAGCTTTTGTAGTCCATTTGTTTGTGTCCCCACTTCTTCTCTTATGTTCTTAATTCTTAAAGTTATAGATCTTCTTATCACCTTCTGTACTGTAGCACCCTTCTAGTTTTTGTATTGTTGCTGTTTTTTTTTGTTATTTTTAAGAAGTTTTTCATTTCATGCTCCCACATTACAAATCTGCCCTCCAGTTCAGATAATCTGTCCTTAGTTTCTTTCAAGCTGTTATGCCAGTTTTCGATAGAGTTTTTAGTTTCCTGGTAAGCTCTTTGAACCTGCTTTACGTATTCTATGTTTTCTCTATCTTCTCCATCAAACAATTCTCCCCTTTTTTTCTGTTCTTCCATTCCACCATCTGTTTTTTCTTGGGTAGTGCTTAGCATTTCTCTAACTATTCTGCTTATGTCTTGTTTCAGGTCATTAATAACTTCATTCCTGAACTGGTCTATTGAGGCTCTGAAGATAGCATTTATGTCTATTGGTGCCGTGTCTGCTATTGCATGTTTCTCAGGATTGGGGGCCGAGGACCCTTTCTTGTTGCTCCCTCTTTCTTTGTTCCCTATATTTAAGCATTTATAGGAGGCCCAACTTCCTTTCCTGTCAGCCACAGTCTGTTTGAATTGTGCTGGCTAGGTGTTCCTGCCCATTGCACCATACCAGGGAGACACAGACTTGGACAGTCCATGCTGGGCCCGCCCCTCCAGGTCAACCTACCTCTGGGACCTGACTTGGGCTAGCCTATTGGGTCTCAGCAAACAGTGTCTCACAGGCCAGGCACTCCCCACCAATCCCGCTTGAGAGGGGGATATGTGACTGAAGTCACTGCAGCATCTCGTTCTGGGAAGTCTGCCTGGTCTGAGTATGTCCTCTGCTGAAGCCTCCTTCTCTATGGAAGGGTCCTGATTCGCTCATTCACCACAGGTTGATGCAGGGCACCTGGCCAGTCCTGCTCCCAACTCCTTCCAACACTTCCCACTCTCCAATCTTTTGCGTCTCTCTCCCCGCTGTGCCGACCAGGACGCAACAGTGGCTGCAAGTAATTCAAATCGCAGTTTCCAGTAGCGCAGGATCCGGCTTCTGTGCTGAGACCTTATCTGTTCCTGCTGTATCACCAGAATTGTGTTTCCAGTTGGTTTCTCTTAATTTAGTTCGTTCCTGGGTCGGCAAAGAATATCCCCCCTTGCCTAGGACTCCCGGCACCATTCCTGGATTCCAAGCGCGGTTTCTCAGAGAGCCTCTGAGGCTGCTGCCATCTCTCCGCCATGTTCTTCTGGACTCATGTGTTTGTTCTTTCACAGTTTCACTTTTAACAACTTGAAAGGGGTATATTGAAAGGTGAACATTCTTAGTGTTGGAGAGTGGTGATGCAAGGTCAAGTTTTGCTGTTGTTGTGATGACATGGTCTCTTTGTAAAGTATTTGCTCATTTTAATAAGTAAATTTTGGGGACTAGGAAGCAACTGCATGATTCTCTCTGCATCTCCACCTCCTCCCCCAGAGTCCTCAAAGACCCCAAACAGGATAGAAACAAAAGTATCTGCATATTGATGAACCTAGAATCAGCATATAGGAGATAGGAAGAGAGTATACTAGGATGAACTCTGATTCCTTCAAAATTCATATGCTCAGGTCCTAACCCCAATAAGGCAGAATATGACTGCATTTAGAGATCTAACTTTGGATAGTTTTGTACATATACCAATTTCCTAAGACAAATGTGATCATTATGTACTGCAAATATGTGCTATTAAAAATGAAAATTAAAGAATTATAAATCTGGATATTATGCACTATTATATCTATCTTATACAAATATTAACTTTATTCATTACAGAAATAAAATTTTAAAAATGCTTCACAAATCTCATGTTATTTAACTAAACATGTGGCCATGAGAATGACTCCAGTCTCAATTTTAGGAAAAGAAAATTATGACACAGACACTTACAGAGGGAAGACCACAGGAATACACTGAGTAAAGACAGCTATCTCCAGCCCAGGGAGAGAGAACTCAGGAAAAAACAACTGTTTGTAAATCTTAATCACTCATCCTTTGTCCTTGAGAACTGTGATAAAGTGAAGTTCTGTTATTATACTGCCCAGGCGTCTTCTTTGTTAGACAGCTCTATGAAACTAGCAAGCTGACCCCTACACTCTTATCACCACCAAAAGTATTTGAATAAGCATGAGAATATTTTTTGAAACTCATAATTTGAGATGGAATAGGTTCCTGCTGCTGTGGAGAGAGAGCAGGTGTGTCACAGAATGAGAAGCGGGTGAATGATGGTGAAAATGTAAATGAGAACGTGTCAAGAAGGTGACAGTCAAGCAGGCTTATGTGGTACCTGCTTCATGTCCTCTAATGCATGTACTTTCTTATTTCAAAGAGATAAATTTGAGAAAAAGATAATGGAGTATAACAATAATTAATATATTGAATATTATTATTTTCAAAGTAGTTACTCAGCACAAAATATAAGGCATGAAATACTTTCAAACAATATCAGCACAAACCTTTCTTTTCAATGAATTGAGTGAAAGTACTAGTATCTTAACTATCTCATATATATATATAATTTATATATATATATATAAAATTATATATATATATATATAAATTTTTTCCTTTTCCTTTCTTTCCTTCCTCTTTTTCCCCAATCAGGGTTTCTCTTTTATTTTGAGGAATTTCTTCCCAGCTCACAATATCTGTAGTACATTTTGGATCTTATTTGTTCACTCAGCTCCTCACTCTCGGGAGACAATATGATGTTTACACATATGAGCATGATTTATTTCACTTAGGAGTATGGTCTCAAATTACAGTTATTTGCCTATAGAAGTCTCAGGTTTCTCCTTCTTTTGCAATGGTATACTACTACATTCAATTTTAGGGTGGCTCCCCCTGTGTGAAATTGTAGGAAAGCACCTCCCTTAGGTACAAATTATGTACTAAGGGACTTTGCATTTCCCAAATGCCTTCACTGAGGATAATGCTCATCATCTCACCTGAATGTACAGAACAGAAGACCTGACTCAGCAAAGGCAGACTCTTGGATCTTTCTGTGAGATTTGGATCACAGAGGATCACGACTGTGAAGAAGTGCAGCTGTTGCTACCTGACTGGTCACTTGCGGCTGAGACATACACTGGCCAATTCTTACAGTGTCTCTGTTCCTCAGGGCTCAATATCCAGAGTCCTCATTAGACCAAAAATGTTTCCTCGTCCTGGTCCCAAATGAGATATTCTGAAAAAGTAACTCTGTAGAAATCAGGAACTCAGAATGGCTTAGGGCAGTTCTGCCTCATCCAAGCCTCTTCATGGTTTCTACTTGACTCCATTTTACCCACCCTGCACACATAACATGTAGAGCTTTTTTGACAAATTTTCAGTATCTCTTTCAGCTACTTCCTTATATTTCATAATAACAAAGAGCATAGATCAGCTTTAGGTGTTAAAATACAGTACCTGTATAATAAATCTACATGTAGACAAGGATCAAATTAAACACACTGAGAAGTGTGTCTTCACAAGTGTTTCAGCATGATGAAACTAATTTTTGTGCCTTGTATTTAGCTCAGCATATTCCACTTTTATTACATTTATAAAAGAAATATTATTTTCTAATTATATTCATGAATGTTTTTGGTTCTCTTACATATTTTAAGTTACATTTTTAACATTATAAAATAATGAGCTCTCTTTATGACACAGTAGTACTGCATGGTGTGTAAATACCACATTTTCTTTATACATTTATCTGTGAATAGGCATATGGGCACTTCTAAAATTTAATTATTATACATTATGCTGCTGTACACATGAGTGTGTGTGGCTCACTGTAACATGATGTCTTTAATTATTTTGCAAAGAGACCCACAACGGGAATAGCTGTATTGAATAGAATTTTTATATATTGTATTCACAAGTACAAGAAAAGTGAAGGGGATTAAGAAGTGGATGGGGGAGGGGAAGAAGGGACAGTCAAGAGATTGAAAAAAAAGAATTAACAAGTGTTATGTACATGTGCCAATTCCCCACAGAGAATATAAACATTATGTGTTACAAACATGTAGTAATAAAAACAAAACGGATAAAAAGAAAGACCTTGAGCTGTAACTAGCTCTGCGTGTTTAATTAACATGATTACAAAAGTTACCCAAGGCTGAGTGGTTAGGAAATATCTGGATTTCATGAGATTTGATTAGATACCAACCTACAGTTCACAGTTCATTAGTATTCATTTCCAAAACTTTTTGGTGGAAAATGATATACTTACATTTTATCAACTTAACTTAAATGTATTAAATCTTTCTGTATAATTTTTGTTCATCTATAATTTTCAAAAGCATTATTTAAAATAATTTTTTTTAATCGGTGCCAGGGATCGAACTCACGACCATGCGCTTGCAAAGCAGGTGCTTATGCTGCTAAGCTAAATCCCCAGCCCCTTAAAATAAACTTTTGAGAAGAGTGTCAGAATGCCTTCCTTTAATATTCTTGTCCCATTAGTTATATTACAAAATATAAAGGTATGTAAATTAGGTAACATATACAAAGGCAGACATGAGATTATAAAACAATAGCAATTTTTCCATTTAACACCCCCCAAAAAATCATAGATATAAATATAAAATAAGATTTTTCAGGTAACTAAGAAGATATCAGGGATAATGTGTGTGGGCAGGGACCAAAGTGATCTGTTGTTTATCCCCATAAATAAGAACTTACATACTCACTCCAGTTAATGAAGATTCAGTTCTCTTGGAGGAGATTGATTACAATGGACAGAGAAAGAGCATCTTACTTGAGAAACGTGGACAAACTCAAGAATTGAGGTGCCTAGACCCGTAAATATGACCTAGAATAGGTAAAAGTTTCAGAAAAGGCTCTAAGAAAGAAAAATGGGGCTAAAATTTGGCTCAGGATATGAAATTCCAAAATTGCATCAGCAAGGAACAGACTAAACTTCTTTGACTCTAGAAGCAAGAATTTTAGAAAATAAAATGAAGGTCATCATGGGGTCATGTTACGATAATTCCAGTTATCTGTGAGACTGAGGCAGAGGACCATGAGTTCACGACAGCCTAGGACACTCCGTGAAACATTGTGTCAATAGGAAAAAAAGAGGAAAATGCACCAAGGACTATAAAGGGATATTGTATTCTGCCAGATTTCTCTTTTTACTTTTTAGTGGCAGATCGAACACTTCTTTTTGTTTTTAAATGAATATAATTTTATTTGTGATGCTAATAATACAGAATAGTGATATTCCATTTGAGGAATTGGTACATGAAGCAAATATATATTGAATATTTTTCCATTCCTAGGCTTCTCCCTTATCTCCCCACTTCCCTAATGTTCTTCCCCATTTTCAAGGGTCTATCTTCTAGTTTTCTATCATTTCTCCTTTATTTTACTTACTTACAAGTTGGTGTTTTAAATTTCTCAGATAAAAGAAAATGCAGTGTTTAACTTGCTGAATCTGACTTATACTGATTACTTCCGTTCATTTTCCTGTAAGTAATGTTAATTTATTGTTTCTTATGGCTGAGTAATATTCATAGATATCACATCTGTTTTATACATTTGTACTAATAGGCATCTATGCTATTTCCAGTCTCAGCTCTGTGAATCACGCTGCTCTAAAATGAGTCTGCATGTATCTCTATAATCGGTTACTTTAATGCTCCTGTAGATGTACCAGGAGTGATACAGCTACATCAAAAGAGGTTTCTATTATAGTCCTAACAAGTATTTATAAAGGTTCCTTTCCCCCTATATCCTCACCAGGATTCCTTATTTTGTTCATTTTTGATGATAAACATTCTGGAATGGATGAGAGGGAATCTCAGTGTAGTTTGATTTGTATTTCTCGAATGGCCAAAGCAGCTGAACAGCTGAACACTTGTCTCTATGTCTACTTTTGTGTCATATCATGATGTTTTATTATTATTGTTATCTGGTAGAACTTGAAATCTGATGCTATAAGGTGTCTAGCATTGCTCTTTTAGCTCAGAAATGCTTTGTGTATTCTCTTTTCTGATTGCATATCAATTTTAAGATTATTTGCCTAGCTCTTTAAAGAATGTTGTTGGCATTTCATAGGAATGGCATTGAATCTGGGTATTGCTCTTGGAAATGTGGTTATTTTAATAATATTCATTCTGGCAATTTATGAACAAAAACTATCTTCTTTCTAATGTCTTTCAGCTTCTGTCTTCAATATTCTATAATTTTTTTGCTGTAAAAATATCTTTTAACCTATTTGCTTCATTGGATTTGGAGTTACTTAACTTTTGATTATGTTGCAAATAGAAATGCTTCTCTATTTCCTAGCGAGTTCAGTATTGGTGTACAAGGATGCTTTTGACATTTGTGTGTTGACTTTGCATCCTGCCACTTTGCTGAATTTATTTATCAAACACAGAAATATCCTGTTGGAGTTTTGCAGATATATTTGTGTTTCAGGCCATGTTCACTACGGCAACAGACTTAACATAAGATATATCTGCCTTTGTGATAACTATTTTGTGAATCCTTACATATTTCAGAATCAGATGTGGAAGAGGGAAAAAGGACTGTCTGCACACTGGAGTCTCAGAAGATCTAGTGAAAGCTCAAAGGCCTGGAGCTCACAGTATTGTCCCATGCAAATGCAAATCAGGAGGCCAAAAGGTCTTCAGTGGAAGCCAAGGGATTATAGCTGAGGATAGAGGTAAACACTAGAGCTTCTCAGAAAAAACAAAACAAACAAACAAACAAAAAAAAACAAGCAAACAAACGAACAAGCAAACATCCCAGAAGTGAATCTTCTTTCTTCATTGCCCTTGTATTCCACTCAGGCTGAAAGCCCATTGGTTGGTGCCAGTTACACACAGGGTGCCTCTGCTGTCTTCAGCAAACCCCTTGAGCCACACACAGAACTATGATAATGGGCTTTTACTACTCCACACAATGTTAGTTATCACAATTTTAAGTAACACGTAATACTCTCAAGCCACTGCTTTCCTTCAATGATGAAAATTTTATAGATGCTAATCTTCAGTATGGCAGATTTTGTTACAGCCCAGAAAGATACAGTTTATCATTAACCATTCTCAAGAATTTCTTCAAAAGAAGATAATAGTCAAACCAGAATGGACATTATAGTGAATCTTATTTCCTTCAAAGTAGTTGCCTATACCCTCAAACTTGATACTATCGAACAAAACAGAATAGAGTAAAATCAGTCAAAACAAGATGGTGAGAGCAATACAGGGCTTCAAATCAAGTTAATAGGAAATCAAAGAAGTTACATAATATATCCTGATAATTTAAAAAAATTTTTTACCTTAATTAAAAAAATAAATTTTTTAAAAAGGGGGAGATTGAGATAAAAGAGGACATAGCAACATAATACAGGTCAGAACAGAACAATTTAAGCAACATAGTGTTTCACCACAAGATAACCCAACTTAATAATTGTATGTCTTCCAAAAAAAAAAAAAAGTAAGAAAAACTGTGCGAGTTATAAAACCCAAAATGTCTTATTGGTATTGTAAAAAAGAGAGGAAAAGAAAGTGCTCTAAAGGATACAATCTTAAGTGTGTTTAGGTATATAAGATAGATGACCATATTACTAAGTTTTTGTTGGATCATTGGACACAACTGTTTGCAGTCTCACCATTTGAATGTCTGCTTTGTGTGCTTTAATTTTTTAACTTAAACAACTATTTCTAAGATGACAATATGTAAGCTATTAACTAGTGATTTCTTACTGTTTATTTTTTTTTTGAAACTCTATTACTTGTACCCTTTTACTGTTTTTTTTTTTCTTTCTTCAAATAAAATTAAAAAAATTGTTGCTTCGGAGTCTTCAAGTGTCCACTCCTTTCTATTATAGTAGGGTCTTTCTATTATAGTAGGTCTTCTGGGATGCAGCTCACACAGCCTATTCCTACCAGCAGGTGGAAAACATTCTGTGTGTAAAACCACAACTTTGCTTACTTTCCCTGCTCTGTGCACTTCGCATCTTTCATTCTTTCGAGACAGAAATCCAGAAATTTGCTAGGATGAGAGCCTATGCTTCAAGTTCTGTGTCTGTGTAACTAAAGCAAAGACATTGTATTTAGAGAATTAAAATCAGGTTCCCAGTTTACAGAGAGAAACATAAAGCAATGAAAGGTTGTAAGTCAAGTTTCAACAATCTGGTCATTATGTCATATGAGTGTTACAGACAATTGTAGCAAGAAAGGAAAAGATACAGTTTTCTGGTTCCTCCCTAATCGTGTAACTTTGACTTGCTCCAGAAACATGAATACAAACAAATGACATATGACAGAAAGGAAGCCAGTACACCATTGAGTCACTTCAAGGCTTCTATCATGTCCCTGTTCCTCAGAGTGTAGATAAAGGGTTCAGCATCTGAGGGAGGACAGAAAACATCACTAAAGCCACTGCAGTCTTCCTCGGTGAATCTGTAACTACAGAGCTGATGTACACCCAAAACTTGTCACCTAGAACAATGGAACAACTGAGAGATGAGACCACAAGTGGAACAGGCTTTCCTCTTGAGGACACACAAAGTGAATACAAGAGAAAGTGATTCCAGAGAGAGGAACACCAGCCATTCGGCTGACCATCACATATACTAGGATGTCGTTGCTGAGGGCATCAGAACAGGTGAGCTTCATGATCTGAGCAAGTGCACAGCAGAAGTGTGGGATTTCCCCAGAAGAAGTGTTTATAAAAAGACAGCTGCAGGACCATCAGAGTAGGGCTCAGGGCACGTAAAGTGCTAATAAGCAGGGAGAACAAAACCAGCAGGAAACAGATTCGAGGGTTCATGATGACTGTGTATCTCAGAGGGTGACACATAGCAGTCATAGGCCATCACTGCAAAAAGACAACTTTAGACGTGCTGCTCACGACATGGAGGAACTGGATGGGGAACCGGTGGTGACTTTGATTCCAGGTGTGAATTCCAAGAAGCAAATGTGCTTTGACTGGGGTCCTGGGGAGATACTGGTCTGTGAAACCTCTTCAATCAAAAAGTTTCAGAAACATCTGAGATGGTACCAAGCTGCCCCTTTATCCATATCATCCGGAAGGACGTAGATGTTTATTCTAAAATTTTGAGAAAACTCTTCAATGAATCACATGGAATCTTTGTGGGCCTTCAGAGAATTGAAGAAGAATTGAATGGAAAATCCAGAAAAGCTCAATTGGTTCGAGTGAGTAAGAACTACCGATCCGTCATAAGAGCGTGTATGGAGGAGATGCACCAGGTTGCACTTGCTGGGAAGGATCAAGCCAGTGGCCACCAATTCAGCAGCCAGGTCTCCATTTTATCATCGATGGAGCTAATTTGGAACCCGTGTGAGATCCTTTTTATTGAAGTAGCCCCAGCTGGCCCTCTCCTCCTTCACCTTCTTGACTGGGTCCGGCTCCATGTGTGCGAAGTGGACAGTTTGTTATCAGATGTTCTAGGCATTGGAAATCCAAGCAAACATGAGAGCTTCTGGAACTTGGTGACCATCTTGGTGCTGCAGGGCCACCTGGATGAGGCTTGGCAGATGCTGTCCAGGGAGGCTGATGCCAACCCCACCTCTGGAGACATGTGCCACATCCTGGGGGATCTGATGAGGACAATGCCCATTCAAAGCCCTGGCAACACACAGACGCTGACGTAGCTGGAGCTGAAGTGGCAGCACTGGCGCGAGGAGTGCGAGCAGCACCTGCAGGACAACACATTCGCAGCCAGCCCTGCCCTGGAGTCTCTGTGCAAGATCATGCTGGGGGACGAGGCCACCTTGATGGAGCAGAAGGAACTGCTGAATAACTGGTACCATTTCCTCGTGACTCGGCTGCTGTACTCTCACCCCACCGTAAAGCCTATTGACCTGCACATCTATGCCCAGTCCAGCCTGGACATGTTTCTGGGCGGTGAGAGCAGCCCAGAATCTCTCGACAACATCTTGATGGCAGCCTTTGAGTTTGACATCCACCAGGTGATCAAGGAGTGCAGCATCACCCTGAGCAACTGGTGGTTTGTGGTTCACCTGACAGATCTGCTAGATCACTGCAGGCTCCTCCAGTCCCACAACCTTTATTTTGGTTCCAATATGAGAGAGTTACTCCTGCTGGAATATGCCTCAGGGCTGTTTGCTCATCACAGCCTGTGGCAGCTGGGGGTGGATTACTTTGACCACTGCCCTGAGCTGGGCCATGTTTTCTTGGAGCTGCACATTGAGCAGATCCCTCTCATCCCTGAGTAGAAAGCCCTCAAGGTGCTTCGGATTTGTGAGCAGTGGCAGATGACGGAACAAGTCCGCAGCATCTGTAAGGTCCTGGCCATGAAAGCCCTCCGTGACAATTGTCTGGGCTCTGCCCTCTCTTGGAGCATTCGTGCCAAAGATGCTGCCTTTGCCACACTGGTTTCAGACAGGTTCCTCAGGGATTACTGTGAGCACGGCTGCTTTTCTGACTTGGATCTCATTGACAACCTGGGGCCAGCCATGATGCTTAGCGATCGGTTGACATTCCTAGGGAAGTACCGCGAGTTCCACCGACTGTACGGGGAGAAGTGCTTCAGCGGGGCCTCGGCTCTCCTCCTGTCCCTGATGACATCTCGGGTTGTTCCGCGCTCTTTCTGGATGACTGTGCTCACAGATGCCCTCCCTCTTCTGGAACAGAAACAGGTCATCTTTTCAGCGCTAATGCGATGCTTGGAAGATTCGACCTCAAGGAGGCTGGAATGTGAAGAGCCAGATGCCCAGAAACCCCAGGATGATGTCATAGAGACCACCAAGTTGGAGATGCTGAGACTTGCTCTTGCCAGGAATCTTGCTCGGGCAATTATAAAAGAAGGCTCACTGGAAGGTTCCTGAAGTCGGCTAAGAGCTCCTGCAGTGTGGTTAACTTTGTATGACAATGTAAAATAGCTTTTTAAAATAAATGTTCTCTGGCAAATTAAAAAAAAAAGACAACTTTAAACCTCCAACATTAAGACTGAACAGACCTGGGAGAGGCAGCCTATATCAGTGCTAAGTAGGTGATGATCTGATCCTGTTATCTTATGTCCATCAGCATCTTTGGGATGCTGCATGTACATGTGATTAAACAGATGTCATTAAAGGACAAGGACATTTCCTCATTAAAGGAGAGGGAGAAGTACATGGGGTGTGAAAATGGGAGTCAGAGCTGACAGCCAGGATGATGAGCAGGCTCCCCAGCAGTATAACATGAACAAGAACAGACAGAAAGTAATTCTGGATCATGTGTCAGTCCCAGGAGAAAACATTCTGAAACAGCTGTTTGATTTACATCATTCATGTTCCTAATGAATCTGATTGAAAAAGATAAATTGAAAACAAAGTAGATTTTTCCCTACAAGCAAAAGTATCTGCAGATACTTTTGATACAGCCTTTGTTGCAAACAACCCAGGTGATGTCCGCTGGCCACGGCGAGTGGAAGCCTCGAGAGCCATGAGGATGAGGAAGCAGCTGACGGGAAGGTGCACCAGACAGAGGGAGCTGGATGCCAGCCGGTACCTGCTGCCCTGAGTAGGAAAATGCTCCAGGGAAGAAAAGCAACTGAGGGAAGTGGGGCCCATGGCTTGTGGTGGACAGTAGATGGACACCGGGAGAAGGTGGGGTCTGATGCCGGATCCTCTGCATCTGTGCCAGGAGGTAGTGGAGAGACGCAGATGGGCGGTGGGGCAGGCACAGGCAGGTGCCTGTGGGTAGAGAGGAGAGAGCCAGGGGGAGCGTTGTACTCCTGTTACCCCAGCACTCAGGAGACTGAGGAGGGAGGATCGCTTCAAATTTGAGGCCAGCCTGGACTACATGGTGAGACTCTGCCTCAAAGAAGAGAAATAAAAGACGCAAGAGAGGAAGACCGTGCCTCTGGGGAGGCTTGTGGCAGAGGAGGTGGCAGTTGGACACAGCGATGCTAGCCCCACAGGTAAACCCGCCATGGTTTGTTCTTCTGCAGCTGCTTCTCCCAGATGCAGTCATCCTGGAGCGCTGGGCTGGGTGCAGCTGAGGGCCTCAGAAGCCCTGGTCTCCTGCCCAGAGTGGCTCCAGGGCTGGTTTCCAGTGGGGACCAGGGAAGGGAGAGGTGGTTTTGTGGAACCTAGGGACACAAGCGAGTGGACAGGAGGCCGCCCTCTGGGGCTGGGCAGGGGCTGGGGCTGGGGCTGGGGCTGGGGCTGGGGGAAAGGACGTCTGTGTGGTCCTCCGTACCTGCCGCTCTCCCAGCTTCTTGCCTGCAGTGGCCTCTGGTGGGGTGGGGCAGTGACTCCAGGGCTGCTGCCAAGCTGCAGGTGGCCTTGAAGGTGTGAGGGCCCGCCACTCCATCCCTTCCCCATCAGGGTCTCCCTCCGTCATCCCCACCACCCCTGTGTTCCATCGCACGCTGCACGCCCTGCGTGAGTGACGCCCTCCTTGCCTTTCCCTGTGCCCCCGTATACTGCACCCACTTTCTGCTCCTGGTTGTCTCATGGGCTCCATGCTGCTGCCATCGGCTGGCTCTCCTGGGGTGGAGACACAGCTGTAAAGCCAGGCCACAGGGAGCAGTGACTAGAGAGGGATAGGAGGACTTGACATTGGTAGTGCCTCCGGGCCTTGGTGGCCATCATGAAGGCTAGGCCGGTGAATGCAGGGGAGCAAAAGAGGGTACCAGGGAGCTGGGCAGCAAGGTCAGGGGGCCCCATGGCCACCGAGGGAGGTGAGCGCTATGCTGTTCCTCTGCTCCATCTGGAGGAGCCCGAGGGCCCCTTGCTCGACACTTTTTTTTTTTTTTTTTTTTTTTTTTTATTTAAGAGGAAAAAGAGAAAAACACAAAACAAACCAAAGCGGCGTAAGGGTACACGCAATACAGAACTACAAAACAAAACAAAACAAAACAAAACAAAACAAAACAAAAAAACATAACAGTAAGAAATTACCTGCTAGTAGATTACACACTATCTTCTTGAAAATAGTTCCTCAAATCACAGTATCAAAGAACACAAGGTGGACATTCAAACAGGGAGACTGCAAACAGCTGTGTTCAATGTTCCAAAAACATTGATAAAGTCAGCTATTTAACACCCCCAAACACACTTGCTGTTATATCCGTTAGAGCTCTTTTTCTTTTTTTTTTTTTCCCTCTCTTTTTTACAACAAAATTTACACATCTTGGATTTTATTACTCCTTAGTGCTTATTACTTTCTTTGGGGGGGGGAAGAATACAGTCAAATATGGCAAAACAAAGCTGTCAGTCAATACCAAGGATAGACGTAGCACATGGTGTAGAACAGAGTACAAGTTTATCAACAGTGGTTATCAACGTTGTCCCTTGTTTCCTTAAAAAGAATTGTCTATCTTATTAGATATTATAAAGTTGGACAAAACAGTAGAGAACAAGACCAATAAAACTTAGGCATTGTAAACATTACAGGACTTCCAAAGAAGACAATAGTCAAACCAGAATGGGTATCTTAGTGAATCTTATTGTCTTCAAAGTAGTTGCCTATGTCTTCAAACTTGATACTATCATATAGAATGGAACAGAGTCTAATCAGTCAAAACAAGATCGTGGGAGTACTACAGGACTTCAAAACAAGTTAATAGGAAATCGAAAAGAGTTACTATTTATATATTCTAATTTTTTTGAATTTTTTCTTTAATTAAGACAAACATAAGAAATGACTAAATAATTTTTTTTTGAAACAATAAGGGGGAGATTGAGATAAAACAGGACATAACAATATAACAATAGAGGTCACAGCATGACTGTTTCAACAACCTAGTACTTCACCACCTTATAACCTGACTTAATAGTAGTTACCATAGTGTCTTTTTCCTTGAAATATTTGGATAAAACTTCATATACTCTAGCTTCAAATATTTTCATATCAAGAAGCCCAGAATAAAGCCTTTCTAATTAATGAGTGAAAACTCGACACTTTGCCGCTTCTTTTCTCTGTCCCCTCTGTCACCAGGAAGGCGCAGCTCAGCCAGCCTGCGAACCCTTGGGCCTTCCCATCTCCCATCTCGAGGTGTGTCCCTGCACCAGGCCAGCCGAGACACATGGTGGTGATGAGCAGAGAGCAAGAACTCCCCGAAATATACCTTCTAGATGAATTCCTCTGAAGGAGAGGAAAGAGTCTGAAGAAAGGCTGAGGAGAGGAAATCCAGTCTAGACAGGAGGAAAGAGCAGATCAAAAAGCACAGGCTGGCGTAAGTGCACCTCCATCCCCGTCACCAGCATTTCACGTGGCTGCCCTCCATCTGTGTCGTCCCTGTGTGTCTCCATGGCCTGTTATCCACCTGGTGTCCATCTCCACCACCATCAGCACCCGTTTGACACCCACCGGCTCCCCTCTGCTTCCCGTAGCCCTGCCCAGGCCCCTGTTCTCCAACCCTAGGCTGCACCTGCCAGTGCAGGGGTAGGTGCCCCCTCCATTCTGCCAGTGCCAGGCCTGACACTCTGGCACCACCCCAGGTCCCACTGGAAGTGTAGCTAGCCCAAGAAGCCCAAGCTGGAAAACCTCAGATGTCCTGGTGAGGGGGCAACTGGGGTGGCCTTCCTGGTGAGCTGCATCCAGGAGGAAGCTGTGCTTGACACTGACCCTCATGAGGAGGACAAGGAGACTAGGGTGAGTCGTGACTGCTTTGCAGCTTGTCCCCTGATCTGTGTCTCCGTGCCGTGTCCAGGAGAGAGGACAGTCCAGCCAGAAGCAACCTCCATCTCCAGGGCCCAGGAGCAGCGGCAGTGCCAGTGTGCTACCTGGGAGGGAGCAGGTGTCTCAGAGACATTCCCTGCCAGCCATTTGGAGTCCCCTTCACCACAGTTGTCATCCTATGAGGTTTGAGGCCTCCCCTCTGCCTGATGGGGACATGGGAGGCACCAGCTGTGCCTGGGAACTCAGGTGTCCTGCAGGGGAAAGCCATAGTGGGCAGTGGCTATAACTCCCTGCACACCAGGCCACTGGCAGTACCTACTCTGTCCACCTGGGAGCAGAGGGCACCCTGGCTGTCAGAGCACTGCATATGGGTACATGATTGTCTGTGTAGGACACACATCATGGGTCACAGGCGAGCCAGTTGGGCCCTCCAGGTCCAGCTGGGGTCCTGTGAGTCACAGAGGAGAGCAGGGAACAAAGTGGGGGTGCTGGAGTCATGCTGGATGTGAGAGGCACAGAGGCCAGTAGGGCCCTGCAGGAGGGCTCCATCTGCAGCAGCCAGGTGGCTGTGCTATTGCCACACTGCTCAGAGCAGACAGCAGTCTTCCAAGATGTGCCTCCTGGGGGTGCCCTGCCTGCAAACAGTCCTCACACAGCGACCTGCAGGGCCGCTGTGGGTCCATCCAGTCCCTGGGCTCGGGGCTACATTGGTGGCCTCCACATTCAAGGGCAGCAAGGAGAGATGCGGGGAAGGGAGGGGGCATGTCTGGGTGGGGGGCACTGTACACATGACCACTCTGAGCAGTGACCATCAACTGCATGGCTCCAAGTCACACACATTCTTCTCTAAGCTTCTGAAGGCAGAAAGTGCGGGCGGCAGGGCCACTCCTCCTGAGAACCTGGGTGCCCACGCCGCCTCCTAGGATGCCCCCTGTCCCCATTTCTGCAGGGCTGGCAGCACTGTCTTCCATCTCTCAGCTTGTCATCCTCATGTACCCACTAGCAATTCCTGGGGGACATGGGACCTTGTAGGCAGTCAGGATGACCCTTCACCTAGCCCAGCCATTTTGGCAGGCAGCACATTCTCAGGCCCTCAGGGGACATCTTTGGGGGCCACTGCTCCACTTGGCACCTGCCTGGCTTTAGAGTAGGAGAATAAAGTCTGCAAAGCCAGGGCAGGCACATTGCAGAGAGCTGCTCCTCAGAGAGGCAGGAGGGGGCATAGCAGAGCCCCGCGGAGGAGGGACATGGGTGATGGTGCAGCAGCGGGGCTCTGGGGTGTCCCTCATACTGGTCCAGTGTCTGAGATGTCGGGCCCCTTGTGCCAGCTGCCGTGCTGGTGTAAGGAGGAGGCCAGCCTGTGTTGGGGCCTCAGGGCCAGGGCAACCCACGTAGTACATCCCAATGGCTCCCAAGCCCGGCATTGCTCTGAGATCAGGGTGCAGGGGTGTGGCCCTTCCGGGAGCTGTGTGCCCACACAGCTGCTCCTTGGTTCTATGCACAGTGACCTCCCCCTTTCCCAACGACCCCATCCTTCATATCGTTTTGACTCACACTGTGAAGTTGCCTAATGGGGTTTCATGCTGGGTCCTGAGCTAGAAACTCCACATAGGCATTTGGGGGGCAGGGTAGGATCACTGCAGGGGCCAAGCTGAGGCAAGGATAGCAGATCCTGGCCACTGCAGGGCACGAACCCTGCATAGTGTTTCTGTTCCACCAGAGTCCTTTAGACCTTGCATCTGAGTGCTCACAAACCCATGCTTCAAGGCGTGAGTCTGGAGGTTCAGTCTGGGGTTGTTTTGGCTAGATAGGAGTTCTCAGAGATAACAGGGCCTCAAGCCTCCCAGGCACATGTGCAGGGGCAAGAAGCAAGGTGAGTGGTGGCTTGGTGTGATGTCCCCGAGGGACTGGCCAGGGACAGGGAGTGACGGTGGTGTGAGGACCCGACTTCGGCTGCTCAGGCTGAGATGGGCATGTCAAGGCTTTCCCAGTCCTCTCTCACTGCCACGGCTTCCCCATCTTTCGTGGTCTGGTGGCACAGGCTGCTGGCTGCAGGCTGACCGAGGATGGTCCCTGGCCTGGTGGCTCTGTGTGCCCAGCTGGTTAGAGGGGAAATAACAGCTCTCTGAGAATTCCCAGTTAATTGGCTTTTATTTATGAATCAGCCTGGACCATGACCACCTGTTAGGGTGCAGTGTCCCCCACGCCTGTCTCAGGCACCCATGGACTCTGAGCAGCGGGAGACCACATGGGGGCCACGAACCAGAGGCCCCTCTCCAGGTTCCCCTCTGAGCACCCTGCCTCCCACAGGAGGGTGGTGGTGGGGCCACCAAGGACAGGGACTCTGGGGACAGGATGGGGTCTTTGCTGGGGCTGCTTGAGCCCAGTGCTTTCTTGCTGGGGGGGGGGGCACTGCAGAGACCCCAGTCCACCAACCCCTTCCTGGGACCTGACCCAGACATGAACCCAGCCTGTCATGGTATGCACTGCACCCTGGCTCTGGCTGGGAAGACAGGTGGGTGGG
This sequence comes from Cavia porcellus, assembly GCF_034190915.1. NCBI lineage: Eukaryota > Metazoa > Chordata > Mammalia > Rodentia > Caviidae > Cavia > Cavia porcellus. The sequence goes on from NW_026947505.1 coordinate 65,595,773, forward strand.
AGTGGCCCTCAGCAGGACCAGAGGGATCCTGAAGGCTGGGACTGCCTGCCCCAGAATGAACCCCAAGCCCCCTTGCATCCTGGGTGCTTTGGAAATGTGGCCTCCCAGTGGGCAGCCTGGGCTGAGCTGGCCTGGCCTCGGGTAGACACCAGGCAGCCAGATGTGCTCCACCCTGGGACACTCCAGAGTCCCACAACGGGCCACCCACCCTCTTCCTCTGTTTAGGGTCCCTGTGTGGGCCTCAGTCCCCCCACATGCCCCTGTGACTGTCGCCTTGGGGCAGGTGTCCCCACAGCAAGGCCCCAGGGGCCCCTCAACCTAGCACACCACCTTCCTTTGGGGCCCTGGGCTTCTTCCGCAAAAGTGCTCTGGCTGTACCCCTGCTAGCTCCTGGAGCCTGGAACTTTCTCTGGCCACTCTGAACTTCAAAGGGCTCAGGGTTTTGGGCATGAGGATCAGGGCCGGAGGGTCAGTGGGGACAGTCTTTGCTCAAAGTGTGTCCCCAACCCCTGTCAGGCCTGCGGTGCAGGCCACAGCCTCCAAGGGGTGTGTTCTCAAGTTTGTCCAAGCAGAGCAAGCAGAGCTTGCCCGGCACATACAGCAGGTGTCCCTGTCCCAGCAGCCCTAGCCACCAGGGCTGGTGAGCCAGAGCTGTACATGGGGAGTAAGGGAGTCAGGTGAGGGCAAGGGCATCCCTGCCCCCGCCTCTCCCAGTTCTTCATGGGAGTGCTGAGCACCACTCACCCGTCCTGGATACTCTCCCTTTGGGTCCCAGGACTTTGCTGGGGTGTCCCAGTCCAGATCTTCAGGGCCCAAATAGCACATTCTTTAAACACAAGCCTGGCTGGCCAGGTGTGGAACCCCCTTCCCCTTTGGCCAGCCCTCTTGACAGCCCGGTGTTTTGGGGCATCATGGCTGTGCTGGCCAAGGCTGCAGACATGGAACATGGCATTATTGCAGGAGGAAAGGCTGGGCCCAGGAAGCCTGACTGCCACCCCTCTCCCCACAGAGGATGGCAGGGTGAAGCCACGGCCAGCTTAGCCCAAGGGTGATCAGAAGTAGAAGAGCTCAGGCCCCTTATCCCCACAGCTGCCACTACAGCCCCTGTTGCCCCCCAACCCCATCCCCCAGTGAGGAGGCACTGAGGCTGCTGCCCCCCAGAGCTCCTGGCTAACTAAACGGTGGCCCGGGAGAGTTCTGTGCAGCCCTGCACCCGGATAGCAGAGGTCTACGCATGCAGTGTGTGTGGCGTGGCGCCATCCTTTCCCTGCCCTTCCTGTCATCTCTGCCCCTGTATACTCCCAGGTGGAGTTGGGCCAGGCAGTGCTTGGCCTTTGCTTTTTACAAGGTGGGCAAGCACTCATCACTGAGCAACACCCTTGGCCCTTTTATCCTGGCTGTGTCCCCAACCCCACGGCTGCCCAGAAGAGCCTTGAGATCCCCATCCAGCAGTGTCAACGTTGTCTCCTGCCTGTTCCGTGACCCCAAGTGAGGGTCTGGCTGTGTGGGTCCAATCTTTCTTTCCCTGCCATAGACGCCACACCTGGCATTCCCCTGCCTGAGTTAGGAGAGCAATGGAGACCCTGCTTTGCAGGGCAGCCCTGCACCAGCCCCGTCACACACAAGTGAAGATGTGAACAAAAATGAGCAGAGCCTGGGTACCATCGGGGTTCAGGGACAAGAGCCAGAACCAGGGAATCCACAGGGGCTGGGGATGGCACCTTTGAAGGGAACCCACCCAGCAGTGTATCCCCCAAGAAGCCAAGGGGCCCCAAAGACGTGGGCCAGCTGTGTCACCAGTCAGCTTCCATGGCCAGTAGCAGACCAGAGGGAGAGATGTGTCATGACCTGATGGGAAATTCAGTGTCCAAGTGCAAGGGCCCTGGTGGGGACACACCTGTCACTGATTGAGGCCATGCTGTGTGCTGGCACAGAGGGTCTTGTGCACACCTCTACATGCTGGCAGGATGGGCTGGGAGGCTGTGTGGACCCTGAATGAGCTAGGATGGGGGTGCTGCTGGGGTCTCCTGCAGTGACAGGTAGCTTGGGCTGGCTCAGAAGGGGAAGGATGCTGTATGGACACGGCCAGCCATGGGCACACTGCTGCCACCCCTGCCGCACAGGACTCAGGGCACAGCTCAGATTACCCTGCCTCAGAGAGAGCCTGCTTCAGGCCCAGGCCCATCCCCAGGCCCCCTTCTAGGATGGGGACTTCAGGCCCCTCTCCGCCCCATGAGGTAGGTGCCATCAGTGTCTCCTGCAGCCTCAGGAACTGTGTACATAGCCACCTTTGTGAAGTTCTTTCTGTAATACTTGTTGTTTAAAAAGTTGAGAAACAGGAAACAGCAGGCAGAAGTGCCCAAAGTCTTTTTTTTTTCTTCTAGATATGGCTTCTTTGTGGCTTTAAAATCAATGTGTTTTTTTTCTGCAGGCCCTGAGGTGCCAGGGATGAGGTCATCAAGTCACTGTTTGCGTTTGTTAAGAGTCCATCAGCAGCCCAGCGTCATGGTGCACACCTGTCATGGCAGCACTCCAGAGACTGAGCCAGGAGGATCGCTGCAAGTTCGAGACCAGCCTGGGCTACAAAGTAGGCTGAAGGCAGCCTGAACTGCATAGTGAGGCCTTGTGTCAAAAAGATAAAAACAACAAAACAAAATAAAATCCCATAGTCACTAGGCAGGCCGAGGGGAGCGCTGTGCTGCCTGTCTGGGAGACTCAGAAACCTGAGGGACCAGAGTGCAGGGCCCCAGATAGCAGCCACAGCCATCTTGCCACCACCCAGTTCCTCCTGCCTGACTGTGCTGGTGCTCTGAGCCCATGCTCTGCACAGTGGCAGTCCCTGGCCTCCAGGCCACCCCTGGCCTGTGCAGAGCCTCACAAATGAATGGTTGGCTCCCTCCATTTCTGTTCTTTCCCAGTCTCCCAGTCAAGTAAGCAACGGGTGTCTGTGCATGTGCAGCTTGGGTCCCTCTACCCTGTCCCATGTGGTGGCATCAGGTCCCAGAAAGATGGGGACACAGGTCGGCCTGTTCCTTGAGGTGTCCAGGTCTGTGTGCACCAGACACAGGTGCTGCTTCTTGTCTTGAGACCCCGTATTGTTGTTGTGGTAGTGACCTGGGATGCAGATGTTGGACAGAAGGAGAAGGTGGGAGCCCTGGGTGGAAGAGAGGGCACCCAGCACCCCGAAGAGCCAGGCAGAGACCTCCTATGGGATGGCTCCCCCACCCTCGGCCCACCACACCCTTGTGCTCAGCCTGCTCAGGGACAGGGGACCAGGGGACCCTAGCCTGTGGGAGGAGTGCTCGCCACTTATTTGGAGGCTGCCAGGAGGAGAGGACTGCAGACCCGTCGCGCCTGGACCCGGGAGCAGCTTCTGTCCACATGGTACTGTGGCTGCCCCCATGTGTGTCTAGAAATGCTATTTAGCTATTTATATTTTAAGAGGGAAGAGGTGTGTGGGCACCCTGCAGGTGGGTGGTGCAACTTCCCAGAGACCTGCTGTGCCCTGACGGTTTTTGACAGGATGGTCTTCAGCCCTGCCTGAGCTGACGAACTGCCAGCCAGCTGGACAGACCGACATGCTATATCTTTGCCTAACCTTTCTGCCTCGAGGTCCATAATAAATTAAAGGCTCCGAGCACTTCAGGCTTGTGAGACCTCACTGGAAGTTTCTTCATTTCCTCTCCCCCTCCCCCGGGTGGGGGGATGGGAGGGCAGAGGGCGGCTCCCAGCGGGTGGGGCTGAGCTGGGTTGTCTCAGGCTGCCTTCTGAGGGTGCTGGGCTGGACCCTACACTCATACTTGTCCTGGCCCAGCTGTGTCCCACCCCCATCCTGTCCCATCCCATGTTCCCTTCAGGTTCTGGCTCTGGTTCCAGACCCTGGAGTGCAGCTCGGACCCAGTTACACAGCATCTTCCTGCCCTGCAACTGGCATTCAGGAATCAGAAGCAGTGCTGGAGCCAAGGGAAGGCAGAGACCAGCAATGAGTAGACTGGCGCCCAGGGCTGCTGCTGCAGTTCCCACAAGGAGAGATCCAGAAGGGTGTGGGCAGAGTCGTGCAAAAGCCCTGGGGCGGCACAGAGCTGGGAGAGGTGCAGGAGCAGCCAGGAGACTGTGTGGCTGATGCAAAGCAAGAGGGTTGGAGAGGGGACAGGCAGGCCATGCAGGGCCCTGCAGGCTGCAGGAGGACTTGCGCTTTGGTCCAGGCAGATGGGAGCTGCAGAGAGCAGAGGAGGGAGGACTGGGCTAGTGGCTCACAGTGCCCTCTGCCTGCAGTGAGTGTTGATGCCACTATGGGTAGAAGTGGAAGCCAGGGATTGGTGGAAGCAGCAGGGCTGGGTCAGGGGAACAGGCCAGCAGCAGAGTCAGGTGTGCAGCTGGGCATGCAGGCATCTGGGGAGGGGGCAGGAGGGGTGGCCTCCACCATGACAAATTGTCCTGTGTGGGGGCGATCCTACACCAACCCCTCACCTGGGCTCCCAGGAACTGGTCCATGTCAGCTTGGCCCAAGTGCCACGCTATCGCTCCATCCCTAGGGGTCCTGACCACCACCCTTGGGTCTGAGAAGCCAAGCATCCAGTCCCTGCAAAATGCCCATCCTCTGTGGCCCCTGCCATCCCCAGTGCTGTCAGACAGGAGGAGGCTAGATTTGGACTTGCTCCACCTCTGTGGCTCTGGCTTTAGCCCTTCCCTGGTCACAACTCGTGGCTCTTGAGATGGTGCTAAAATCTGTGTCCACTTGTGTCCCTCACTGCTGCCCATGGCCACCGTGCAGCCATCCATTCCGATGCTCTCTTCTCGCCTGGCCCATGGGGTTGCCCTGGGGACAAGGACACAGTCCTCTCACCAAGACAGAGCAGGGGAGTGTTACTTATAGATTAGATTTACTTCACATTTCTGCTGTTAATGGAAAAATTAAGAATTATTTGTTGCCACCGGGACCCACAGAGGCTGCAGCACAGCGGGTGTCAATGCCTCAGCACCTGCCCAGAGTAGCATCCATTCTGAGCTGCTCGTGGGGTGACAGAGACAAATGTCCTCTCCTTCCAGTGGCTTCTGAGGATTGAAGGAAGACTTTCTGGCCCCAGTGACCCTAGGCCCTGGACCTGTTAGCTCTGCAAAGGTCACTCAGGCACTTTGCAACTGGTGTGTGACACCCGCCCTGCCCAAACACCTTGCTGGCCCTAGGACACTGACCAGCATGAGGTTGGGGGAGCATCTTGGTCCATCTCTCCTACCACAATAGAACTCAGAGCCCGGGGCACTTGCACAGGTCAGAGTCTAACTCTCAGCATTTCAGAAGCCAGAAGTCCAAGGCTGGGCCTCTGCTGTGGACTGCTCACTGCTTATGAGGTGGAACCTCAGGCTTGCTTTTGTGCAATTCTGAGGATTATATGCAGGGCTTTCACACTGAGCTGCATCCCCAGCCCATTTTTAATTTTTTTGTTTTAAGACAAGAACTTGCTAATTTGCCTGTTCATCAAAAGCTAATGGGGTTCTAGAGGAAGGACACGGTCATGCAAATGCCCTGGGGCACGAAGGAGTCTGGCACATAGCCGGAGCCTTGAGGAGGCCTGTGACTGAAGCAGAGGGAGGGAGCGAGGGGTATGAAGGAACCAGGGAAGGTGGGGAGGGGGCAAGGGAGCTGTGCTGGGTGCTCAGGACTGCAAGGAGGACTTGGGCTTTGGCCTCAAGGAGGTGGGAGCCAAGGAGGGCTGAGGACAGAGGAGAGAGGACCTGGCAGCCAGAACCGGGAGCCTGATTAGTACCCCAAATGCCACCCAGCCTGCATGTCTCTCTGGAAGCGCTCACCCAGCTTTATGATCTTGGTCTGCGAGGTGTGGTCAGAAAATATGATGCGCATTTACAATTTTAAAAATTGTTGTGTAAGGCTGGGTGCGGTGGTGCTCACCTGTGATCTCAGCACTTGGGGGCAGAGGCAGGAGGATCACCATGAGTTTGAGGCCAGATTGGACTCCTGTGTCAAAAAAAAAAAAATCTACTGTAGAGGACACCACCATGAATCCCTCTCATAATCCACCCACTCTGGGGCTGGGGATTTAGCATGGTGCAGCATCTGCTAGGCGAGCATGAGGTCCGGAGTTTCATTCTTGGTGTGCTCTCCCTCAGGTCCCGCACAAGGGTCCCATCATTCTTGCTGCTTTCTGCAGCAGCTCTGGAGCCCTCTTTCCTGAAGGTCTTTAGCCACACTGTCCCAGCTGTATGATGTCCTGGATGGACTCAAAACGTCTGTTCAGGGTCATCTTGTCTTTGGGAGGAGCCGGAAGTCCCGTGGTGCCAGCTCCAGTGACGTCAGGCTTTTCCGCACTGCTTTTTCTTTGGCTGGCGCTGGGCAGCAGCCCTCAGTTACAATCACGTCTTGACTCTCAGCAAAGGATTCCAGAGCTCTGCAAAAAAGCAGCCAAGATGATGAGATCTTGAGTTCAAAGCAAGGGGAAGGCTTGCACAGAGACTCATGGCTGTTTGTCTTTTACTGTAATACATTTTTAAATTTTTTTGAGCCAAGGTCTCACTATGCAATTCACGCTGCCCTTCAACTCACTCTGTAGCCCAGGCAGAACTCAAACTCATGAGGATATTCGTGCCTCGGCCTGTCACGTGCTGGGGTCACAGGTGTGCACCGCCGCACCTGGTAGTATTCACTGCATTTTCAATCACTCTCATATCTGCTAGGTGATGAGTGATGTGTCAGCTCTCAGGGCCTCCTTCCACATAACCCAGACCCTTTCTGTCCAACCTGGCAGGAAACACTATGTTTTAAATTGATCGGTGACAGTTTGGCATTGCCGGGGGCATCTTGCACTGTCTGGTATTTTGCTGCCTCTGTCCCACTCTGTCTGAATCCTTTGGCCTGGAGTCAATGTCACCCTGGACTCCCATTGCTGAGTTAGAAAAATGGAGTGCATACTGACCATGCACTGATGGGTGCTGGGGGCTAAGGCAGATGTCAGCGCCAATATGGACCCAGGCTCCCTGCACACTGGTGTGGCATAAAATTTCCGACCACAGAGGAGCCCAGACCCTGCCTAATTTTGGTTGTTTTCTGAAAAGAATCCCGTGACTTGTTTGTTTGATTCTTTGCTGTAGTACTGGGGACTGAATCCAGGACCTTTACTGTGAGCTACATCCCTGGACTTTTTTATTTTCTGTTTTAAAACAAGGTCTCACTAAGAGTTGGTAAGTTGCCCAGACTAAGCTAGAACTTGCAGCCCTCCTGCCTCAGCCTCCCAGAGTGTTCCAGATGACAGGTGTGTGCCATGCCTTAACCCTCCAAGTCTGATTCTTTATGTTTATTTTTTCTTTTGAAACAGGGTCTCACTATGTAGTTCAGGCTGGATTTGAACTGTATGGCCCAGCCTGGCTTGGAACTCACAGCAATCTTCCTGCCTCATTTTCCTGAGTGCTGGGATGACAAGATTTACTCCACTACACCCAGCTGTCAGTCTCTTAACCCTTATCTTTCCAGGAAAGATAAGTGTGGCAAAAGCCACACTTGCCCTCCCTGCCTACAGAAAGGCTGCACTGCCCCGTGCCAGGACTGAACCCTTCCTACCCCAGTCCTCTGTCCATACCTTTAGATGTGGGTCCCAGTACCTCCACGTCCCTGCTGAGACTCTCTAGATGCAGCCAGCACTCGGGACTAAGTTAAAAATAATTAGTAATGGATCCCTGGGTTCTGTCCCTAGCAACACACACACACACACACACACACACACACACACACACACACACGCACTTACTGTATGCCCAGCCCTGGTGGTGCATGCCTGTAATCCTAGCACTTAAGAGGCTGAGACATGAGAATCCCTGCAAGTCCAAGGCCAGATTTGTGCACAAAGCGAGATTCTGGCTGAAAAGAAAACATCACACAAAGAGCTGAGCATGCAGCTCTATGTGAGCAGGGAACCCATTAAAACCACACGAAACCAGAAGCTGAGATAATAAATACAGGTTTACACTCCTACTTCTTGTGCTAATTTGTTTCCAGGTGTTAAATAATCCATGCAGTGCATGAATATTTCCCCTCCAAAATGAGGATCATTTGGTGGTAGCTGTTTTTGTGAGCTTCCTGTGTCACTTTAGCTGAGAATGTGGTGGTTTTTCATATCATGAAATATTCATGCTCCAAATTTGAATGATGTGGACTATATTGACAGTTTTTAATTGGAGCTACTTTTTAATGCTGTGGCATCCTCATGCCTTTGGTTGTGCAGCTCGCTAAGTTTGACAGATGTAGAGCCCTGAGGAGCGGAAACAAGGCATGGAGTGGAGCACTATCTGCAGAATAGGCCAGCTTTAACCCTCACTCACAGAAGGCGGCCCATCTGTTTTCTGTCCCATAAATCAACATGGCCCGTCCTACCATTTTGTATAAATCAAATTGCACAAAATCCTCAGTCCTCAGAATGTTTTTTTTCCCCCCTTTGGCACAAAGTACTTGAGATTTGATTATATCATTTGTGTTTCTGCAGCAGAATCATGTTTGTGACTATATAGTATTCTGTCCTACAGTTCATCCACAGCTGACTAATGTATGCACTGATGAGCATCAGTGGTCTTGCACTCACAGGTAAGGATTTTGGAAGTGGGCTGGGTCATAGGGAAACCACAGAGGAACTATTGTGGAGGGAAGTGGGTCATTGTGGGTGTGACCTGGAAGTATCCATCTTCCAGGTGCCCCTATTTCCTGACCACCATGATGTGAGCAGCTTTCTCCCAGCCAGATCCTCTTGTGTTTCAGCTTTCTAGACATGGAATGCAACTCTGGAATGTGAGCTCAAATATTTTCCCCTCCAAAGGATGAGTGTTGGTTATTTTGTGCCAGTGTTGATAAAATGACCTAATCTGATTCTGGTACCAGGGATAGGGTTACTACTGTGATGCGACCTAGCCACATGGCTTTGAAGCCTTTGGAACAGGTTTGCAGGAGGAGCTTAAGAGGTTCGGAAAGGCTGGCTGGAGGAGAGGCCTTGGTATGCTGTAAATGGTGTGTGATGGGAGAATCAGGCCTTGGGAAACCGTGCAGCTGACAGCAGTGAAGCTGGTCATGGCCGAGCTCAGGGGATTTTAGCTGAGTACAAGGATGCCATTGTTAGGTGGATGTGAGACCGTGGGTGTTATGCACTGACAAAAAATTGTCTAAATTTCACTCCTGAGCATTTGGGAGACATTGAGCTTAAGGGCGATTAAGAACAGTGGTCAAATTGACCTGAGGGAGGAAATTTCAAGGCCACCCAAAGTTCAGGCTGTCGTTTGGTACTGCTCACTGCTTTTACTGAGATCTACTGGGAGAAGCAGGAACAAAAAAACCCAAGCTGAATAACTTGGAAACTTTTATTGGTGGCTGGAAAGGAAGCAAATATTTGGCATGGGACAGTTTGGTTGCTGAAAATATTGGCACTGAAAAAAAGCCAAGTCCTTTGCCCTGTAGCCAACCATGAGCTGAGGAGGTGTGGCCTGGTCAGTGGTGGTGACAAGGGCTGTGACCTGGAGTCTGCCTTTCCCTGTCCTCCCAGCATGGTTTCTGTATCTAAACTGCTGCCCATGGACTGAGGCTTCTTAGATAAAGAATTATTTTGGTTTCTGAGCCAAAATAAATCTTTCCTGTGCTAAGCTGCGGATGTTTGGTATTTGTTCCAGCAAAGAAAAAGTGATCGATGTACATGGGAAACATTCAGGTGCATTCTGTGGTAATTTCTCTTCTTTTCTGTTTTCCTCTCTGTTAGTCATAGAACTATGTGCTTTCCCTGGTACCAGGGATGGGACTCAGGGCCTTCACCTTGAGCCACAACCCCGTCCCACTTTATTTTTTAATTTTTCGGACAGTGTTGCTAAGTTGTCACACTGTCTAGCTTGGGTGCGAACTTGTGCCCCTCCCACCTCAGGGGTAAAGCTGATGAGGGCAGACAGTGGCCAGAGCCTGGCCCCAGCTAATAGTGGACACCTGGCTACCTCTGTCAGACAACAGCGTCTGTTTGAGACAGCTGCTCGTTAACAGGTATAATAAAGCATATTAATGAGGCCATTATTACTCCCTAATTAAAAGCTAATAACTACAGGTTAACTGCCTTTAAAAGACGGAGCCAGGCCAGCGTGGGTTTTATCTGTGTTTTCCTTTGCTTGCCTGGATGGGCTGATGTTTCTAAACTAATTAATTGAATCAAATCTTACCGAAAACTAATAACTTCCTTGGGTTTTTGGATTAAAAGGTGTTTGTGATGCACCCCTGGGGTCTGTGTGGTGGTGAGGGAGCATGAGATGGCTTTTTCCTTGGGCTTTGCATGTATTTGAGGCCACAGGTGGCCCAGAGACTGTGGGCTTCAAACAGAGCTGTGGTTCCACACTAAGTCCTGTAAAAGAAAACAAAAATTTCCAGAAATACAGTGTCTCCACTTTACCACACACCAGGTACGAACAACAGCACAGTCCTAGCACTGTTCATGCTGATAGGAAATCTTGGACCTCATGGAATCTGGCTCTGTGACTTGTTTCTCTAGAAGATCCATGTTTAGTCAACACACTCTTTTCTGTTCAGTGGTGGGAATGCAAAGGATGCCTTCTTCTTTTGTTTGGTTTTAGTTGAATCAAGGTCTTGCTACACTGCCCCAGCTCCTCTCAAACTCACAGTGATCTTCTTGCTCAGCCCCGCAGAGAGCTGGGATAACAAGCCTGTTCCAGTAGGTCTGCCCCTTCCTTTTTCACGGCCATGGAGTACTCCAACAGGAGGCACTTCCTTTCCTCCACTGCTGCAGCACGTGTGGCTTACCATGCTCTCCACCAGGAATAAGCCTTACACCTTTTCTATGCTTTTGTCACATGAAGGAACGTTTCCATTTCCAGGCCAGGTTCCAGCTTTGCAGCTGTTCTCATTTCTGCTGCTCTGATGTACAGACATGGTGTCTCCTCGGCCAAAGGGTTGGAGCCAGGTTCTGGGCTTCCCTGGCAGTAGCTCTTTCCCTTAAAATAACAGCCACATCCTGCAGGGTGGGGTTTCAGGAGTCTGGCCGCAGGTCCTCTACAGGGAACCTTTGATCACCATTGCATTAGTGCTGGGATCCAACCCTGGACTTCCATGTGGGGTTCTAGCCCTAGCAGGATTATTGAGCACTACTGTGCACTAGGGGGCAGCATGGGGCTGCCAACTGAACTCAGACCACACTGTGCGACTGTATGGGATGTGGGTGAGCCTGGCCTGGAGCTCTTGGTGCCCCCTGGTGGCTGAGCTTGTGGCTGCAGTCCAGGGTTTCCCAGTGCTTGATGCCCAGAGAGTGTGGGCGCGGCCCAGGGTACAGCCAGGTTCGGGAACAGGAGCTCAGGGCTGAGTACTGGCCTTGCACACATGGACGGGGCCTTGTGTCCCAGTTCCAGACCGCAGAAAGCACCAAGCAGAAAAAAGCTTCTTGAACCCAGCAACCCTGGCCAGCTGGCCCTGCAGGGCCTTGGCCTTGGGCGTCCCAGCCTCCAAACCACAAAGAAATGAAGTTGTGTTTCTTCTCAGTGACCCATGTTGGGGGGTTTTGTCCTGACAGTGCCAAAGTCCTTGGGTGCTGGGTCCCTGGTGGGAACCCTCTCACCCGGTTCCTGCCCATCCACCTGCCCCATTCCTCTGACTCTCAGACCCTTGCCTGCCTGTCCCAACCTGGTTCCTGCAGTGCCCCTACCCCTGCTTCTCCCACGGGTCACAATTTAAAAGTGTCCTGGGCCTGGGGGCACGCACCTGTCAACCTGAGACTCCAGAGGCTGAGGCAGGAGGATCCCAAGTTCCAAATTAGCCTGGGCAACTTAGCACCTTAGTGATACTGTCTTAAAATAAAAACAAATAAAATAAAAAGTAAGGCTTGGAAGGAGCTCAGTGGGAAGGCTCTGGGTTCTGTCCTCAGTCCAGGAAAAAAATGCAACAAACACCAACTCCTCCAGGCAGCCTGGCTCCTGCTGCCACTACCCCATCCTTAAGTTGTCGGGGTCTCTGCTGGGGTCAGCTGTGGCAGCAAAGGAACCCCCAAAGTTCACAGATCCATGCTCAGCTCCCTTGAAAGCTAAGTTTATTAAAGTTCCTGAAAGGTCAGTTAATCAGCTCCTGTAGTGCCCCGGGCCATGCTAGGCTGCACAGAGGAAGATTAGGAGTTTGGGCCCTGTGATAATGAGGGCCCTGCTAGTGACAGAATTCCTCATTAAACCCTAATGAGATAAGCAGTTGTTGCTGACTTGTGGGCCCTGCTAGGCTAGTCACACTGATGTTTGTCATGGCTGTGATTTATGATTCTCCTCTCTCCAAGATGGGAAACCCCCCCCCCCCGACTTCCAAAATATATGTGCCAAGGTGTGTTTAGGTTATCATTTTCCTTCACAGTCAGGGGTGGTGATGCAAACCTGTTACCTCTGAGAGGCTGACACAGGAGGATGTGGAGTTTGAGCCCAGCCTGGGCAAGTTAGTGAGTTCCTGTCACAAAATGAAAAGGACTGGAGGTGTATCTCAGTGGTCAGCGCTTGCTTGGAACACACTGCAAAAATAAATAAATAGCCCCAAACCACAATGGGAGATATTTTGATCTTGATGGTGGAGGATTAATCTTAGGGAAATATACAGGAGGCTGAGACCATTGCAATTTTGAGGCTGAGAAAGCACCAAGGCTGAGACCTTGACCGTGGGGTGGCAGAAGCAGGTGTCAGGGGGAGATTGCACAACTCTAGCTGCAACTCTTATGGTAAAGCCCTGACTTTTGTACGGGTCACCAAAGACCCTCATTTCCAGCCACCAGTGGAATCTAGGGCCTTTACACTTTTATTTTAAGAAAAATACCTAAGCTCACAGGCGGATTTGAACTTTCTGTCCACCTGCCTCAGCCTCTTGAGTGCTGGATTATTTAAGTTGCCCCATTCAGGACACCTGCTGACTCTACCTCCCTCAGTGTCCTGGCCACTGAGGTGGCCTCAGGGCTCAGTGCAGCCCAGGCATCAGGGGTCTAAGTGGGCTCTGTCCTGTCACCAAGCCCTGGGTATAAGACAGTTCTGTGCATTCTGTCTTAGAAGATTTTGGTAATGAGTGATTTCTGGCTCTCTGCCGGGGGTCACACAGTGTGGCTCCTGGGCATCGCTGGGCTTGTGGCCACTGGGGATGCTGGGCTGTGTTCAGCTTCCTGTTATCCCCCCCGCCCCATGCATGTAAAGGATCTGAGGTCACACAGCAAGACCCAGGGTGCGGTTTCTGGGCCAGGAACTCACCTGGGGGATACAGAAGGGGTGACAGTTGATTTGAAAGATTCTTTCAAAATCCTGGACTTTGGAACTTGCATGGTGGTTTTCAGTGCCATCACAGTTGCACAATTACTGCACAAATAACTATCTAATTTCAGAGTCTTGCTATATCCCAAGAGGAATCCCCTCACAGTGAGCAGTAACCCCTATCCCCTTCAAGCCACGGCACCCATGAGTCCATTTCCTGTCTCTGGAGTCACCTGTCCTGTCGGCTGCCTGTCCACAAAGGTCATGCTCTGTGTGCTTTGTGTCTGGCATCTGAGTGGTGTCCTCAAGGGCCCTGCATTCTGTTGAGTGTCACAGTCTCTTTTTCCTGGCCAAGTAATATTCCAAACATGGCAAGACCACACTGGTTTCATCCATATGTCCCTTGATGGACACCAGGTTGCTCTCCCACTGAATGCTAGGAATCATGCCACATGGACATTGCTGAGGGCCTGCCACGCACTTGTCTGCCATGACCACTGTGCCCCGTCTCTTCCAGGACTCTGACTGGCTTGGTATAGGACTCAGTGGCCACATCTTCCTTCGTCCCCTCACTGTCCTCCTGGGCACCACATGGGTGCTGTGCGTGGGAAGGAGGCATGGAGCCTGGCCGACATTCAGGGGTAGGGCCAGGGCCCAGACCCTGCTGTCACTGCATTCAGGGGACCCAGCTCCAAGCTCCACTAGGAGGGGCCCAGCTGGGCGGGGCAGCTGACAGGGCACAGCTTTGGCTCAAACAAAGCCCTGGCCTCTGGAGTGTCCCTGTGTGCAGAAGCCTGGTGTCTGCCAAGACTGAAAAGCAAAGAGAAGATCAGAATTCCCTGCCCTCTTTCATGAATTCAGCAGTTACAGGCCAAGTGGAGAGAAAGTGGCTTTGGAGACTTTGTAAAGCACTAGTTTAGTATCCGGGCTTTGGCTGGGCCTTCTCCTCTGCCTTGATCCACAGGCCGATTCCTGAAGCTTCATGGTTTGGGTCCAACATTCATTTTTCTTCCTTTTTCAGGAAGAGAATTCATAAAGCTTATTTGCTTTACAAGACAGATAACCATAAAAATAAACATAAAGGAAACAAAATTGTTGTAATGAGACTGCCTGCCCAAGGACTTTCTTCAGTTAGTTGTCTGTAAAAGAGAGTGATCTGACAGTCGGGCAATCTCGTGCTTCTCCCTCTGTCATTGCTGTAAATATTCCATTTCTCTGTAGTCTATAGGCAGCTGTTTTATGATGGGGAAATGTTCCAAAAACTCATTGACAGTATAAATTTAAAATTCACTTTTAAATTTGTTAGCTTTTTTGCGGGGGAGCAGAGTCTTTCTGTGTAGGACAGGCTGGCTTTGAACTCACCAAGAACTTCCTGCCTCAGCCTCCAGAGTGCTGGGATTATAGGCATGAACCCCATGCCTAGCTAGAAATGCATTCAGTGCCTGAGCTCCCGAGCACTTTATGTTGGCCTAGAGAACCTCAAAAGTGCTCCTGTGTGTTAGGGCACAGCGGAGTAAAATCACTGGATACAAAGTCTGTCTTCTAATGAATTCCTAGACTATGGAATACTAAAGCAGGTGCAAGTAAGACTGGTGGCATGGATGCTTCTGCACACAAAGCCAAAGGTGTCAAGTCAAACCACAGCACACGAGGGACTATGGGACCCATGCTGCGATGTCCCAGCTCGAGGACAAAATACTCCCAACGGCCGTAGTCAGACACAACCCCTGTCCATTGGCTGCACCGTGGATGAGATGTAGTTACTACACACACAAGAATATTCTAAAGCAGTGGGAAAGAGTGGCCCTGAAACCAGTGCCTCCCACAGCTGCACACATGCATCTCGTCTTCATGATGTGCAGAATCTAAAAACCCCCAGGTGTGGTGGAGCACACCTGGAGCTGAAGGAACCGGGGAGGCTGAGGCAGGAGAACTGCAAGTGTGAGCCTAGCCTGGCAATGTAGGGAGATCCTTATTCAAGATTTAACAAAAAAATGAAAAGAAGGGTTTTATAAATTTTAGCTGGACACAGTCTGCATCTTCTTCTTCCCTTTGCCCCCTCCTCCCTTCAGGATCCCATTGCATGGGTGGAGGAAACTGGGGAAAGCCCACCTGGGGTCCTCAGATGAATGCCACCAACCTGAGGGATAGGACAGGATGGCAGGCACCTGTCATCCCAGCACTCACGAGGCTGAGGCAGGAGGACTGCTGTGAGTACCTAAGCAAGTTCAAGGCCAGGCACAACTGCATAGCAATACCAAGACCCTGTTTCAAAACAAACAACAAAACAAATCAAAAAAATCTACAAATACAGTGCTCCTTGGAAGGGTTTTGCATTTCTTTTTCTTTGTTTTTTGTTTCCAGAGGAGCGGCACATGACAGGGTACTACTCAGTAGTTCAGGCTGGCTTCAAACTCACTGTGGAGCCCAGTTGGCCTCAAATTTGTGGTGACCTTCCTACCTCAGCCTCCCAGTGCTGGGATGACAGGGGTGCACCACCATGCCCAGCTCTTGTAGGTTTTAATTCACCTCTAGATGATTTAGAACACAGGTGACGATGTGAACAATGTGGAGACAGCTGTTTCATGACTTTATTTAGGGCAATGTGACAAAGAAGAGAGTCCACACTTGTTCAGACGCAAGCTGTTAAGGAATAATTGTGATCTGAGCCTAGCTGTGTGGTGCAGTCTGCTCCTCCCAGCAACTGGGAGGCTGAGGCAGGAGGCCTGCAAATCTGAGTCCAGGCCGCACCACATAGTGAGACCCTGTCTCAGGAAACTTTTGATCCAGTACTGTTAACTTGAAAATGCTGACTCACCCCTCTGCATCATGGCTAATTTGACCCTAGATTCCCGGGGACCCCTGTCTTTGAACAGGGTCTTAAAACAGCAGGATTTGCTGGTGATGGCATCCATGCCCTGTGCCCTGAGCTGTATCCCTAGCCCTTTTTAATTTTTATTTTTTGACAAGGTCTTAGTAAATCCCTAATTTTCCCAGGATGGCTTAAACTTGAGATCCTCCTGCTTCAGCTTCCCCGAGTTCTGGGATTAGCCCTACTCCTCCTGAAACAGGTATTTGTTAGAAACTTCCTTCTGAATGCCCCTTGTGGTCCCTGCTCTGTGTCATGAGGTTGCCCAGGCCATGCAGAGGTGGCCTAAGTTGTCCCACTCCAGCCTGCTGCCCTCTGGTCTGCAACGGTTTCCACTCATGACTTCAGCTCGCTCCGGAGAGCTGCTGTGTTTTTGTGAAACTCAAGCTGTCATGCTGCCTCCTCCTCTTGAGGAGGAGGCCACGGCAGGGATGTGGGGTCCTTCTGAGGTCCCTGAGTCATAGCGGTGTGGGCCATGTCATCCCTGGAAAGACTCTGTGGCTGTCACTTTCCACTACTGTAACCAATACTCCAAGGGACCTGCTGACAGGAGGAAGTTTCTTTGGGTCGTGATTATGGAGGGTTCAGTCCCTGGATGCTTTGGGCAGAAAGTGAGCTCAAGGCCAATTTGAGCTACAGAGAGACAAAGAAAAATAAAAAATAAAATAAATAGGGACTGGAGATTTAGCTCAGTGGCAGAAGTGCCTGCCTGGCAAGCACGAGGTTGTGAGTTCGATCCCCGCTACCTCCCACCCATAAAATAATTAAAAATAATTTAAAACCAAAAAAGGCTGGAGATGTTACTTTGTGGGAAAGCCCTGGACTCAATCCCAGGTACTACATGAAAGAGTAGCCTCAGCCCCTTTCCTAGCCAGACGAGGGCACCCTGGAGGCTACAGCAGGATGCAGGAAACTGCAGCAGGCGTGCTCTACCTCAGGTGCATCATGGCCTGTTGCTGGGTTCTGGGTCCTCAGCTTCTTCACCACCTGGAAGATGTCTACCATGCCCTCGCAGCGCATGCTCTCCAGCATGATGCTTAGGTTGATGAACATGCCCGTTCTGCCCATGCCTGCACTGTGGGAGGCAGGAGCCAACAGAAACCAGGTCCTGCCCTCAGCCCTGCCCTTGACCACGCCCCATCCACTGGCCCTGCCCAAACCCAGCCCCTCCCCTACCATGCTCTATGTCTGGCCCTGCCTCCTGACCACGCCTTCATTCCCTGACCCCGCCCCCAGGCTCACCTGCCCCTGACCACGCCTCATCCCCTGCCTTGCCTTTGGGTCCCTGGCTACCTGCAGTGCGCCAAGATGGGCTGGTCCTGGCCAAACTGCTCCTTGATCTGGTGCCCATGAAGTCCATGAAGCCAGGCTTGCGCACACCCTGCTCTGGACACTCTGTGAACTGGAACTGTTGCACTGTGTGCAACTGGCCGTCCTGGGGGGACAGAGGCCATGGGACCCTCACGGTGGCTTCCAACTGTCACCTAAAAGGTCATATGTGGAGAGGCCACACTGACTCCATTTTGTCCTGGACACATCCTGTTAACAATGTTATGGGAAGAGTGTAAGCCTTGCAACATTCCCCCCACCCCAAGGTAAAACATAAGGTCCTGTAAGGTCACAAAATAAACGAGTTATATACATAAGCATGCACAGTTTGAGTTTCTTTGTTCTTTATCTCAATAAAAGCTACTTGCTTATGCTGGTCAGGTGGCAGCCATTTTGCTGACCCTTAGTGTGCGTGACCCTTTATTTTTCCTTTGCTTGCAAAACCCCAACAGTCACCTCAGCCGTGATGCTCCCTGGCCTCAGGCAGCCCAAACCTATTTGCTGTCACCACAGCAACAGCCCCAGCCTTGTCTTTTACCATCCAATGACACCAGGTTCTAGCCAGCTCCAATGGCAGCTATCCCTTCCGGGGGTCCCACCCCACCCACCTGTCCCTGTCTCCTCCTGTTCACCCCACAGGAGGTGACCCTGCCTCACGAGCAGGGACCCTGCCGCCCCTCGCTGGAGACTCCCATGCCAGTTCTGCTGTCCCCTCCACCCTGTCGCTGGAGCCCTCCCTAAATCTGCCCCTCTTGTGGTCCCTGCTCTTCCACCTCCATGCCACGTTCCTGCCTTAGCCTCTCAGAGTGTTGGGATGACAGGCGGGTGCCGCCAGCTCGCCTAGCATGTATCAGTGTCACCTTACCCCAAACACCGTTCTCCCACTCTGCCTTCCCCAGCATCACTGATCTCCCTCAGCACTGGGCCTGCAGCCCCAAGGGCCACCCACTGAGCCACTGTCACCACTTGCCAGCAATTGCCGACCCCATCTCCAATGCCACCCTCCTGTCCTCGAGTCTCTCACCCGGGTGTTGGTGACCTTAAACTCCCAGAGGATGTACCGTGGCATGTTGTACTCCACACAGGGTCCTCCACAAAGTACTGGTAGCGGGCAGAGCGCTGGGCCGGCCTTCTGTCGGAGGGCAGTTGCAGTGGTCAGCCCTTGTCCGAACCCAGGCCCAGCCCCAGCCCTACCCTCCATGCCCCCCGACTCACGGGCCCATCTCTTCCAGCTTAGCATCACCGTGATGGTGGAGTTGTTTTCCCACAGCATGCGCCAGAAGTCCTCTTGGTCTCCCCAGAGGCCCCTGCATGGCAGTGTAGGCCTTCTGCTGCCTGTGGGTGGGAGGTGTGTGAGCCCAGGTCCGGCAGGGAGGTCTAGTGACCAGGAGTCAGGTCAAGACTCCACCAAGGCTGCCACTGTACTAGCTATTTCTTCATAGTCCATTGGGCCCACAAGGAATGCAGTGGTTTCAGCAGAAGTTCAGACTCCTCAACTGCGGAAGCTGCAGGATGATTCCTGCCTCTTTCCTCCATGTCCCTCCCACAGCACTGAACTACCTCCAGTCATTTTCAAGCCCAAACTCAATCTTGTCCTGCGGCTTTGCACGGACTGTTCTCTTTGCTTCAGTACCTTTCCCTGGGCCAGAAGTTCTCAGTCCCCAGCATGCTCACCCTAGAGGCTGTGTCGGGGCACTGCAGGGTGCTGAGCAGAATCCTTGGCCCACTCGACTCAGTCCCATGAGAGGCCCCCACGCCGCCTCCCAGCGGGACACTAGAAAGGTCCCCACGGAAAAGCCGGAGAGGCCCGGACGTGATAGGTCTGAAGGAGCCAGTCAGACACACAGCTCAAGCCGCCTCCTTGCCCCAGAGACTCCGGCCACACCGAAGACCCCTCAGGGAAGGCCATGGCAGGACAAAGGGTGGGGTGCGCAGCCATCGATGAAGCTGCCATTGATGCAGTCGGAGCTCTCCAAGCCTCGGATGGGCTGCAGACAGACGCGGGTGCTCTTGTATGAAGCTGGACTTGCGCGCCTCGGAGTTCACCAGGCCCTGCGGGGGAGAGGGGCGGGGCGGCGGTGGGGATGGGGCGGGGCCAATGATCAAGGTGGGCGGGGTCTGAGCCCCCGGAGTGGCTGCTGATACAGACCGGGAGTTGCCAGGCGGAGGCCTGATCATGATGGGGCAGGGCCTGAGTCAGAGGGGCCAGGTGACAATCGCCAGGGTGTGGGGCCTGAACCAGGGGGCGGGGTGAAAATTGGGATGGATTGGGGCCTGAATCAAAGGGGCGGGGCCAGCAGTCAATGGGGCCATGAGGCACAGGGGCGGGGCTGCTGGTCAGGACGGGGCAGGGCCTGAACCACCCAGCCAGGGCTGGGTGGAGCCAGAAGGGAGGGCTGATGATCAGGGTGGGGGGGGGCCAAAGGGGTGGGTGGGGCCACCTTGAACTCCAGCTCCATGCCTGTGACCTGCTCGCCAGGCTCTGCTTGCCCCAGCTTCTGGATGTAGGTGTAGAGGCTATGCGAGGCCCTCGGTGTTGCCACTGCCCATGGCCTCCAGCAGCGCCAGTGGATGAAGCTGAACTGGTCCTTGGTCTGCACCATGTAGTTGCGCTGAGAGCGCATGAGTGTCACATGCCCGTACACCTCCACCGTCTTCTCTGGCTTGATGCGCTCCAGCATGGCATTGATGACAATGAAGCAGCCCGTGCAGCCCGTGCCACCGCTGGGGGGACAGTGAGTGAGCGGAGCTAAGAAGCTGTGAGGCCCAGGGAGGTGTGGGGGTGGCCGGGGATGGGGATGGGGACCGGAACGGACCATGATGGGGCCTGCGTCAGGTGGGTTGCAGGAAAGCCAGGAAGGACATCGGGTACTCAGGGACCCCATGGTCCAGCCACGCCATGAATGGGAGCTGGAGGACCTCACACTTCTCGGTGGAGCCATTCTGAGGGCACAGGGGCAGCACCTGTCACCACGTGGCTCCCAGCACAGGGACAGGGGACGCCCAGATCACCTGATGGTTCGAGGTGCCTGACCTAGGTCTCCTGCCTAACCGGTGCCCAACCCCGCTGTCTCAGTGCATGGCCGCTGTCTTCCAAGGGGCTGTGGCCAGAACACGGGAGTTACCTGTGCCTGCCCTCTCCGCTATACTCGTCAGCCGACACTGGCCCGCTGCCTAAGTGGGACTCAGTTCCTCCCTCCTCTGCCTTCAGCCTTCCATGGCTCCCACCCGGGCCAAAGCCCCAGTGCTCCCTGCCCCCTGCCCATCCCCTCTCTGCCTATCATCCCTCTGCTTTAGCCACATGCCTCTTCCTTGATGTTTCTGTACCTTGCCAGGCTTCATCCCGCCCCAGGACTTTTGCACGACTGTCTCTCCCACTCAGTGTTCTCTCACTCAGTCTTTAGCCCTTCAGTGCTGCCCAGCACACATGCTGCTCTGCTCCTCTGCTCCTCTTCTTCCCTCCACATGCTGAAGTCACTGTCATCTTGTGTATTTGTTGTTTGTCTTGTCCCTGCTGTATCCCGGTGCCCAGGCTGGGCTGTGACAAAGAGCACATCGTTCTGCATAAAGGAGCTGAATTCCTGCTGCCTCCTGTCCCCCTGCACCAAGCTCTCAGCACTTGGGTTGGGCTGGTATGTGATACTGAGAGGCCTGTCTGGGTGTCAGGGACACACAGGTAGCCCCTGTCCTCAGGTGACAATAACAGCGAGCCCCATTGTGGGCAGAGGGAGCTGCACTAAGTCAGAATCTCCATTGCTCCCTGGACAGAAGCCTCCAGTGAACTATGGTTTAAAGACCCCCTCCCTAACACCACGTGCTGTCTGTCTTCCTGTGGGGGCCAGACACAGTGAGGCCGGCCTGAGCCTCAGTTTCCCCATCCAGGAGGCAGGCTGTCATGCCCCGCTGGCCACCTTGTTCAAGGAAAAGATCCTCATGCAGGAGATGCCCAGCTGGATGGTGTCCAACAGAGTGACCTCCATGAAGTCATAGGTCTCGGTGCCTTGGTTGGACCAGTATAGGTCATCCTTGATCTGCACCGGCTACAAGAGAGGGCATCAGCCACGGCCAGGCTGGCTGGGGCCTGACGGCTGAGGTCCCAGCCTCACCCCTGGCTTCTCCGGGACTCGCATAGCCAGCTCCCCTCCAGCCTGCAGAGGCCTGTGCTTACCTGTGGGGCTTCCTGCAACACAGACCAGATGGGTGAGAAGGGAGAAAAGAAGAGTGGTGGGGTCCCCTTCTTTGACCTGGAATGCTGTTATCCCCACAGTCCTTCTTTGGCTGACCTGGGGACTGAACTAGTCCTGAACACCATTTCCTGCCCTTTTGTATTTTAGGACTGGGCCTCATTAAGTTGCTGTGCTGCCCAGGCTTGGTTTGAACTTGTGCTCCTCCTGCTTCAGCCTCTGGAGTGCTGGGATTACCAACCTGAGCCACCACATCCAGCCCCAGGATGCCTTTTTAACCACTCTGAGCCTTGGTCTCTTTCCCACCTGGACACTCACTAAGGTGGGGGCTGGAGCATAGAAAGTGGACCCCAGCCCACCTCCCCAGTCTGGGCCTCGGAGGAGGGCCCAGACCTCTGCACCCACAAGGCTGTGGGTGACCTTTCTCCCCGCTGCCTCAGCCAGGTACGTGCCCCCCTTCCCCATTTTCCTCATGCGCCAGGACTGCAGTGCTCACTTCTCGTACAGCAGGATGGTGATGACAATACAGATGATGAAGACCAGGCCAGCACCAGTCCGATCATCTGGATGAGCCCCTCCTCACCGTCCACGATGGCCTGGGATCTGGGTTGTCCAGCTGGAAAGGGTCTGAAAGGAGGCTGACCGCGGATGTCTGCAGGTGCAGAGGGCGGGACCCGTGAGCGCCTCCCACCCCTGCCCATGGAGCCTCCCAGGCTCTAGGTCCTTGGGGTCTCCCAAGGATTCCAAATGGCCCAGTTAGGGCCAGGTTTGCTCCCTGCACTCCCTTCTCTGTCCCAGTGCTCTGAAACTCTGCTCCTCTTGCTCATGCAGACATTTTTGTTCATGCAAATCCTGGGCTGCCTTTTCTGGCTGAATGCCTACATACTCCTCAAAGCTCAAGCTATAAGATCCCTTCCTCCAAGAATTTCCTTTCAGGATAGATGGGTACCACTCAGGACTTACAGGCTCACTCTTCTGCAACACAGCAAGCACAAAAAGGATGTATCGGTGGCCAGGCTCCAGGCTTTGGCTGTCAAAGACATTGTATTGCTTCTGGTTCCCAAGACGGAAGATTTGGGGCAGGACTGAGAGGCAAGCATCGATGTAGAGCCAGGCTCCTCTGGAGCAGCGAGATGTCCTGGATGAGCTTCGAGCACAGAGGGGCAGGTTGCTTGGAGCATGGCTGGGGCATATGGAGCTGTGGGTGGCCTCACCTCCTCCAGATCCAAATCCTCTGCGCTGCCCAGCAGGGTGAGGAACTGGCCTCTGTGAGTCTTCTGAAGCAGCACCATCACAATGAAGTAGTCCCTGTTAGGACTCCCCCTGTTGGAGTCATGGGGGCTGTAGTGCTCCCCCCCCAGCCTCCCAGTTCCCAATTCAAGCCCCTGCTTGGTCATCGTGCATCTTTTGCCTAAAATGCTTACCTCTGACACTTCTGGCTCACAAACTCCTACACATGCCTTAAACTCCCAGCTTCAATGCCCACATCACCTTGTTATCCTTAGTTCTGTTTCAACCAGGGTATACTCCCCTCCCTGCCACTCCCCAGTTCTGTCTTCTGTCACTGGGGGCCTGGGGAAGCTGGGCGAGTGTACTGTACAGGCACGTGGCTCCGGCTATGAGGCAAGTATCCAAAGATATAGCCATCTGGATCGGGCTTGGGGGAGATACTGGGCTTGCATTGAGTGTGTTGAAGGCCAGCCATCCATGTGGTGACCCTCCGCTGCAGGCTGCCCAGGCTGCTGCCGCAGTTGGTCACCACAAAGTTGTAGAAGGTATAGGGCTTGATATGCATGATGAGCTTTTTGGGGTTTTGGCCATCTATGTCCAGGGTCATCCTGTTGTACTGGATCTGTGGGCCAGGCCAGCTCAGTGGGGGCCAGTAGTGGGGTACTCAGGGCTGGCTCCCCTCAGGCCCCTGGCTGAGCACTGACCCCATCTCAGGTCCCAAGCTGTGAGGAGGAGGAGGAGGAGGAGGAGGAGGAGGGGGAGGAGGAGGAGGGGGAGGGGGAGGAGGAGGAGGAGGGGGAGGGGGAAGAGGAGGAAGAGGAGGAGGAGGAGGAGGAGGAGGGAGAGGAGGGGGAGGGGGAGGGGGAGGAGGAGGAGGAGGATGATGGGTCCCAGGCTGCAGGCCTCGCCTTGTAGGGCGGGGGAGAGTTAGGGCTGTCAAGAAATTCCCAGCTAAGCAGCACCGAAGTCTTCATGATCATCTTCACCTTGAAGTTCTTTGGGGAGACTGGAGACAGCATCTGCAAGTGGAGGAGGGGAGGGAGGAGAGCACAGAAAGGGGAGGCCCTTGAGCACAGGGCAGCCCAGAAGCTTCCTGTCACCACTGTGCCCACAGCCCTCCTGCCTGGCCCAGCCCGGCCCTGCCTGCCCTTTCCTGGTTCCTGCTGCAGGAGACTGCACAGGTTGCAGAGAGAAGATACAAAGTGGGAGGAGAGAGGAAGATGGGGGAATGTGGTGGCAGTAGAGGCAGCTGTGCCACCACCAGGCATGTCCCACCTTTGCCAAGGCCGCAGGGAGCCTCAGGATCTGGACTCTCCCTTGAGTGCCCGCTGGAAGCAGAAAAGTGACACTTACCTGGGGGTGCAGGGAGAGAGGGACTGGGGAGCCAGGCGGGGTCTCCGCACCTACCTTGGTCATGCATGGATGTGTGGTAGTGGACAGGGGTCTTT
Organism: Cavia porcellus; assembly: GCF_034190915.1. NCBI lineage: Eukaryota > Metazoa > Chordata > Mammalia > Rodentia > Caviidae > Cavia > Cavia porcellus. The sequence continues at coordinate 65,620,075 of NW_026947505.1, forward strand.
TGGGGCTGGGGCCTCGCTGCCCGTGAGCCTGGATTTGCAGGTCATAGTCTGTGGCTGGCCTGAGGCCCCACAGGGTGAGCGTGTTCTCAGCCTAGGCCACATCAAGCAGCTCTGTCTCTGGGGGACGCTAGGGTCCTGGCCTCCCATACGTTCACCAAGTACTTGATGAGCACAGCACCTGTGCTCAGCAGGCACAGCTAGCAGCCAGCGGAGCAGAACGGTGCCGGCCACTTCCAGGATCCGCGCGGGTGGCTGCGGGGCACATCCTCTGGGTTGCTCAGGACCTCGGCTGCCTCCTCGCCCAGGCCGCTGTGGCTGCACACCACCAACTGGGACACGTAGGTGGCCCCTTGTGCACGCCTGCTGACAGGTAGTGGTCCTGGGAGGCCAGGAACTCCAGCATGGCCAGCAGTGTGGTGTTCTCCAGGCTGAACTCCAGGCAGTAGCCCAGCACTTGGTCTTTGGCGGGGACGCTGACTGGGGGGCTCCCAGCATGCCAGGAGGCTGCCCTCCAGGGTCTGCTGCACCATGAGAGTGGGGTAGCCCAGCACTGCAGGACAGGGACAGGGTCAGGGACAAGGACGGTGGCCACCCAGAGCCACAACCCCAGCTTGTTTTTCTCTTTTTGAGATAGGGTTTTGCCAGTTACTTGGGCTGGGCTCAGGAAATTCTCCTGTCTCAGGTGTCCAAGGATTGGATCTACAGGTAGGGACCAGAAGCTTGCAATGGCTTTTCCCTAGCACTGGGGATGGATGGAACCCAGGGATGTACTGTCACTCAGCTACATCTTCAGCCCTCATTTAAGACAGTGTCTTGCTGGGTGGCCCAGGCTGGCCTTGAACTCACCACCCTCCTGCCTCAGCCTCCTTAGTGGGGGTCACACTTTCCGAACATGGGTCTCAAAGGACCTGCAGAGGAAGCTGGGATGACAGTGTTCCAGGCAGAGAGAGGGACAGTGGGGACAGCATCCCAGGACCCTACCAGCCATGCATAGGATGGGGGGGGGGCATCTACTTTCTCCATTTGCCTAAGTGGCTCCAGGCTTCTGATCTCTGCCGGGTGGGGGGACATAGCAGTGCCCCAAACTGTCCCTGCTCTGTGGTTCCCAGGCTTCGGGGACCACCTGTGGCAGGGGGCCATCTGCAAAACATGGCTCTGTGATAGCATCTCTGGCAGAAACACAGGCAGGATGGGAAGGATGCAGTGGGGCAGGAAAGCGGCCCTGGCAGAGGGAGCAGCCCTGCTGAGGCCCGTAAGGGGCCGGGTTAAAAGGACGTCTATCTGGGGGAGCCTAAGAAGGGAAAGATGGGGAGACAAAGGATGTCAGGAGGCCACACTGGGCCCTTCTGAGCAGCCCGTGCACCTGTGGTATCACTGGTGCCCTGCCTGGTCTACTGTCTTCCCACATAGCTGCCCGAAAGGACTCTGGAGGGACCTCTGGTCCTCTTGGGGCCAAAGTGGCTGCAGGTGGTGCTAGCTTTTATACCTCTCTCTTGGTCACCACCACCTTAGGTTTGCTGTGAGCATCGTCGCCTTTCATGGTAGAGGCAGATACTGTGATGGAGTACACGGTCTCAAACTCGAGGTTTGTGATGACCATTTCCTGTGGGACAGGGTGTGGGTCAGCGGGGCCAGGGCTAGTCCTACCCCCTCTTTCCCACGAGGAAGTCACGCAGGGAGGGCACAGGGTCCAGCACACGAGTCCATGCAGAATCCGCCGTGCACACCATGCTCCAGGGCACATGCAGCCATTGGCGGCTCCTCAGGCTGTCCTCACCGTGGCTACCAGAGGGTGCCGTGAGCACCAAGGCCCACCGCCCATCCCCTCCCCATCCCACCTGCCCACATGGGCATTGGCCAGCATCATGTCCTTGATGCGCGTTGGCCCTAGAGCCTTGGCGTCCTTCATGTGCAAGTAGAGTGCCGGGTAGCTTTGAATCTGATCCTGGTGCAGGCCAGGCTCCGGTGAGCACCACAGCATGCAGCTGGCCATGGCGTTGAGTGCCTCCTCCTCCACCTTCTGTGGCAGCGCGCTGGGCACTTGCGGGCAGGAGGGGGCAGCGCGGCGTTACCGGGATGCCCCCTGGAGACTCCTACCCGAGAGGGGCTTGCAGCCGTCTACACCCTGTGCTAGGAGCTTTCCCTGTGACAACCACTGTTCCTGCTCGCCTGTGGGGAAACTGAGGTCCAGGGAGCTCATCCCAGAACAAGATGGGGCTTGGGCCGGGCACCTGCTCCTAAGGGCTCTCTCTGCCAGACAGGTGAACAGTCTGGCTTGGGGGATTTTTTTCCTCTTGCTTTGGGATCAGAATCACCCTGTCACCCTGGGGTATGGCATGAACCACCTGAAGGGTGGTTTTGTTTCTTCCTGTCAGCCAAGTTCCTACCACAAGACTCCACATCAGATCACTACCTCGGCTCGCCAACTTTCTACCATGCAATTAATTGGCCAGCATGGACGGCAGACACCATGACAATCCACGCCCTCCTCTGCCCCCAAGAGCAGGTGGTGTTGGCACCACCAGTCCACCTGCTTTCCAGGCAGGACGTCTCAGACCCTGTGGGCTGCACGTCCTGCGTTATCCCAAGAGTTTAAAACTTAGGCTGCTGGGTCCAAGGATGGGAGCACTTGGTATTGCCTGCATCCCGTTTCTATGGCTACCATGGCTGGTCCAACACGGGATGGCCAGCCAAGCCCCCAGGCACAATGCTCTGGGGCCTGGAGACACAAGATTGCTCAGGTCTAAATCATCAATTCTAAATTCAAAGAACCCAGCCGGCATTGTCTGGGGAGGATGGCGGGTCCTGGCGAATGGCCTACAGCCTGGTGTTTCCCAGGTGGAAGACAGGCTGAGAAACTGCTGGGTCTCTGGGCCAGGTGGGCAGGGCATACCATCCTCCTCAGTGAGGATGACCATGGATGAGCTCTTGGGTCCTGGCCCCACTTCTGTGTGCACAACAGCAGTGATACAATGTTCAGCGCACTTCTGGGCTTCCAGGAGAATCTGAGTGGTGGTTGGGGGGTGCCATTCACCTCCATGGACTCAGGATTGTCCAATCCCAGCAGTCTGTAGGGGACACTGTAGTCCACTAGGGCCCCACTGTGTGTGTCCAGCAGCCAACTTACCCGAATGGCCATGGAGCACATACTGATACATTTAACCTCTTGAGGGGGGCTTACGGTTCTATTGGAGGGGAGAATGTGGGGGGAGAGGGAGGTGGGATAAGCAGGAAAAGGGGGTGTGGGAACAAAAGATGGGAAAGAGAAAATAAAAGAGAAGATGATAACAAACAAAACAGAACCAAACCAAAAAGAATTTGAACCCAAAAGAAGCGGGAGGGGTGCAGACAACAACCAAAAGTGAGATGGGGCCTGGTCAAGAACCTGCACGCACCCTCCATGCCGGGGAGGCACCTGCTGGTGCACAGTAGGTCTCAGGCACAGAGCTGTGTCCCAGCGTCTGGGATGAGGGAAACAGCAATGGAAGCCCTCTCCTTTGGGCACCTACCATGTGCCAACCGCTTTGCTTCATAGACTGATAAGCTCTCTTCCTGTTGGATGCCTACTCTGTGTGGGGGGCTCTGTATGCTGAGGGGAACAGCACGGAAGCCCCATCTATTGTGCACCTACTGTGCACTGGCCCCATTTTCCAGGGGCTTCAGAGACTAATGGTGAAAGAATTTGTTTAGGGAACAGCTACTATGTGCCAGGTACATGCCGAGGGCTATGTAAAATATATAAAGCATCCTTCACTGAACAGCTATTACATTCCAGGTGTCACGTCAAGAACAAGAAAAGCCTCACCTATGTGGTACCTACTATGTGCCAGGCGTCACTTCCCAAGGGGAATAGCAATGGTGCTCCATCTACTGAGCACCTACTCAGTGCTCGCCCCTTTTTAAGGGCTTCATGGATTAGTAAATGCATCTGTTTCCTGAGTGCCTACTGTGCACCAGCCACCATATGCCAAGGGAAGCAGCCCTAAAGCCCCACTGTGTGCACCTACTACGTGCCCCACACTTGCCAAGGGCCTCAAGAGTAACAATAAGGGCTCCTTCTTATCAAAGACCCATTGTGTGCCATGTGCTCACCACGGGCTTCACCGTGTAGCATATAAAAGCCTATTTGTTCACACCTTGTGTGTGCCTAGTAGTGTATATCAATGGGGCCAACAATGAAAGGCATATGATTGAGCATTGCTGTCAGGCCTCATGCCAAGGGCTTTGTAGCTAACACTATGTGGACTTATTTCCTGCATACCTACTGTGTGCTGGGCATGCTATCGAGGGCTTCATAACAGTTGATGATAGGAACTGGGGGTGCTTTTGTGGGGTACAAGCAGCTATGCATTGAGCACTTCAACCAGGGAGCCCAGTGGGCATCCCCATGGTGACTGCAACCAGAAGCAGCCCCTGGGCCTTGTTAAGGAGTGCAAATAATGCCATGTTGTGAGCACCTACTGTGTGCCATCACAGAGTAGTGATGTCAAGGGCATCACAGAGTAGTAAAGAGACAGTTTTTTTTTGTGCCCCTCTTAAGCTGCATGCTTACTGAGCTCTTACTGTGAATGGAAGCAGCACTGTTGCTCTGAGTCCCCCACGCATCCCGAAACATTACTGAGCCATGGTACTTCTCATTTATTAAGCATCTACTATGGGCCTGGTGTTAGAGTATTTTGACACAATAGAGAAGCAAACGTACAAAAGTACAAAAATGAACAGGTTAGGGGCCAGGTATTAAGCTCAGTGGCCTAAGTGCTTGCCTGGCAAGTGCAAGGTTCAATCCCGGGACACCCCCCCCCCCCAACAAAAACCTAAAGAAACCCAACAAAAAATGCACAGGTTTATGGAGTTGAGAAAGTGGGAAGGAGCATGTAAGCCATGGTGGTTGGGCTGTTTCCTTTGACACAGAGGCAGGGGGTTATATGACCTCTGATTGGAATTGACACATGGGGTGGATATTGATGACATGTGAGGAACTGATTGGAATTCTCTGTGCTTGCAAACAGGAAGGGAAGTTGTAATTAGGGCTGAAGAAGAAACAGGAAGTGGTAGGTGTTCCTGCTTTGGCCTTCCACCTGTTAGACCTCCGCCAGAACTGTACAGTAATTTACACTCAGGCAAGAACCTTTCATTCGCATCTTTGTATTGTTAAGAAAAGGGCAAAGTTTCTCTCTTATTACTTCCTGCTGAAAAGGGGTGCCATATTGGGGTTCAGATAGGTTGATGGGATGATGGTTGATGCCCCTGTAGAAGCTGGTACCAGGTGTTTCAGCCAGGACAAGGAATTAATCGTTGGCGAATGCTCGCATCTAGATTGGAGAAATAAAAACATAAGGTGCTATGAGGAGATAGATCACTGTCATAATTAAAGGATCCAGGAAAAGTAGAAGGAAAGGTGCCCTTGATCTAAATGTGTTGTTCTATCAGGGCCATGGTGAGGAAGAATCTGAAAAATAAGTATAGAGTTGGGAGGTTGGAGTTACAAGAAGTAATTATCCCCCATCTGAAAGGGTCAAAGTTAAATGTGTAGGCAGGACTTGTTTTCACTCCTGGAATTGAGCTGGAAAGAATAAGAAGTATGAGAAATATAAGGCCTGACACTTGATTCATGTTTGGGAAATTATAGTGTAGTGGTGGGAAGGGCCATGGCTGTGTGACACGAGATCTTAGACCTACAGGAGTCCCATGCTTAACAACACAGCTGAGAGTGGAGAGAACTGAGATTAACTAAAAGAATGTAAGGGATCAGGAACCAAACAGGATAACAAAACATGAACTAGCCTAAAAGTTGTGGCTGTGGGGCCTTGGTGAGATGGAGACAGGAGATAGGAGATGAGATGACCACTCAGGATGTTAGAGTCAAGGGAGTTAGAGCGAGGAGAGCATCACTTAGCTTGAAAGATGTGGAACCAGGATGGCAGTCCAGTGACCTTGACCACTGTTGAGGTTCTCAGAAAGACCAGGTAGGGTCCACTCTATTTTAGTTGTAGTCCTGTTGAGAGATATAAGAAATAAAGGTGGGAGCACTATCTGACTGAATATTCTGACATAACCAAACCTTGGGATGATTTTTTGTAACAGAAGTTTAGTAACAACATCAGCATTCTCCTTGGTATGGGAAAGGCTTTTACCTATCCTGAAAAAGTACAAACAAAGGTCAGAGAATATTGGGAGTTTTGTGGTGGGGCATGTGTGAAACCTACCTGCCAGTCCTGGTAGGTGTGTCTGCAAAGTGATGAGTAGGAAAGGGAGGGGGTGCTATGTGTCTCTAATGAGAGGTTCTAATATAGAGATGATGGGTGTAAGTTGTTGAGACCTGAGGGTGTCTGGATCAGTCTACATAAATACAAAGGAATTCCGACAATCAGGGTGTAGGGAGATGGTAAAAAAAAAGGCAACTTTAAGGTCTAGGGCTATGAAGTGAGTGGCAGAAGGAGGGATATGAGAGAACATAGTACAGGGGTTTGGCACCATTGGGTGAATTGAGGTAACAGCATCATTGATTACCCTAAGGTTGTGTACCAGATGATAGGACCAACTAGGTTTGAGTACCAGGAGAATGAGAGTGTTGTAGAGTGAATGGGTAAGTTTAAGAAAACCATTGTCTAAAAGATGCTTGATTGTAGGTTTAAATCCCTGTAAATGTTCAGGAACTATAGGATATTGGGGAACACAAAGAAAAACTGAGGGATCCCTGAGACAAATTAAAACAGACGTGGCATGGATAGAGTAGGTGGGCTTGGAGGTATCCCAAACTATGAGATCGACCAGGAAAAAAAAAGGGAAAGGAGGGGATGGCTTTCCAGCACATTGTGAGAGTGTCTGGATGACTAGAGCTGTGGGGAGGGAGAAGGAAAAGGGGAATTTAAGCTTTTGAAGAAGATCTCTACCTAAAAGCGGTGTGATACATGTTGGAATTACTAGGAAGCTATGGGTAAAGAAGAGAGTCTGGAACTGCATGGAATAAGTCCTTGCTGGGTAGGTTGGCTGTCAACACCTGCTACAGAGACGCAGGACTTAATACAATGGCCTGAAAACTCAGAAGAACATTATACATGGCCTCTATGTCTACAAGTACAGAGAGTGTCTTACCTGTGATCTACAGTTAATTATGGCCCAAATATGCATCATATAACCTTTTTCTGAAAAGAATCTGGTGGATCCCAGTAAAAGGAATTTAAAAAGAATTTACTATAATTGTTATAATGCCTTGGGGTTTGGTGCCTTTTGGGCAAGAACAAATTTTAATCAAAGCATGTATAATTAAAGTATAAAGCATGCATAATCAAAGCATGAGCAGTAGAGCTAACAGTCAAGTTTATATAAAGCTTTTTTAGGTGATAGTAATTGTAACTCATGGGCTCTTAGGTCTTTTTGTTGATGGACACTACATAAATTTTTGTTTAAAAATTATCATTTGACTGATAATTGGCTTGACCTGAATGTCTTGGCTGGAGCACAAGGAAAGGCAGATGTCTGGATCTGAAAGTAAATATTTATCACCATAAACAATCCCAATTTTATATTTGAAGGCATGAATATACCATCAGATCAGCAACAATGAGTTGTCTTAGTTATATGAACTTTAGTTGGGGTGTCTCCCATAAGGTGACAGAGACTATTGGGACCTCTGATTAATGAATAAGAGCTGGTTCAAGTTACCAGGTGGCCACTTTCTTATTCATCAATTTAAATCCTGTCCAATGTCTCCTCATCCCAAGGGATTTTATGAGTGAGACCTTGCCTTCATTTTGGCCAACTGGCAACCTATGTAGAAGCACGCTTTTAAAATCTATAACTTGAATAAACTGTGATTAAATGACCTTAAAGTGCCTTTAACATTGCTGCTGACCCTTGCAGAAAGCATCATATCCAGATGTCCACCATGATGATTGTATACTCCAGAAAACTAATAGTACATCTCGCTTCTGTTGATAATACAGAAAAGTGAGTATTGCACTGTTCAGCCTACCTGGTGTGACTCCAGGGAAAGAAAACTGATTGCAGTGTGAGTGAGAGAGGAAAAACCATAACTCAGTATATAATCAGCCCATTATGATGGAGAGAGGGGCTTTGGAATGGGAAAGGATCTGCCATAGATCAACATTGCGTGGAACCTTGGAACAGGGTGTGTGGTAGAAATATGAACCCACCACCCCCTAAATTTTAGCCTAGAGCCTGCAATCATTTGCATTAAGTTTCTCCTCTATTTTTCTCAAATCCTACTTTTCTCATGTAGACCACAGAATCTTCAGCAGCTGAGATCATCTGAAAGCTACTGGTATCCCCACGGTGTAACTGGAGGATGGTGTGGGTTGAAGGAAGGCCCTTTCTCAGTTTTGGTCCAGTCCTCCTTCGTTCACTTGGACATAGATGCTCTGTGGTTCTGCATCACTCCTATTTGCCCCTGATTCTGGAAGTCTCACAGCTAAAGTGGAAGGTTCTGGCCATGTGAGCATCTCTGCTGAGAGTGCAGGCTGGCAAATCTTCAGATGGAGCTGTGAAAGTCACAGTGTGGCCAGGCATCATCCCCTCTTATTCCCCTCCCCTCCTCAATCTCAGATTCAACATCACAAGGCCCCAAGACATATTGCACTGTGGCTCTCATCCCCCCAAGATCCTGGCCACGCCCTTACCACACTGTGCTCACAGGTTTCAGCCCCATCAGCAGTGCCAGGTTAGTTTACATGCATTCATCAGCAGTGTCCAGCAACAGCATATACTGTTCCATGTTTTATTCCATACCTGAATACATGTGTTCCATTAACAGAAACTAAATACTCAAGTTTTGGTGTATGAAGTATTTTATTCATGTCCACAAGTGGAAAAGTTCTTGTGTAGCTAAGGTGATATCCAGAAATTACAATTTAGTGGTATCAAAAAGAAAATGACAAGAAACCCAACATAGAAGGGGAGGCTAAGTGGTAGTGATGTCAAAGTTCACTGTTGGAAAAGACAAGAAGTTTTCCAAGGACAAAGGTGGCAACCTAAAAAATGCATGTTTTGTAGCCAGGATCATACTGGTGAGAAATACAAAGAAGAAAATGCCTACTAATTTGTAATATGTTAGTATTGTATAATGCCTTATGATGTTCTACACATTTTTGTGCTATAAAAAGGCTGGGTTAGGTTGGGAATACATGTTTACACCTATAATCCCAAGCACTGGGGAGCTGAGGTGGTAGGATCTCAGAGTTTGAGGCCAGCCTGGGTGACACAGTGATTTCAAGGACAGCTATGTAACGAGACCTGGCCTCCAAAAAACAAAACAAAAAAATCACAAAAAAGGGGTGAATATTCAGCATAAAGTCTTGATAGTTTTACATGTTTACCTTTTCTTAACTTTACTATTTGGATTTCATCAAAACCTCCAAGAACTGTTTTAATAATAAGAGATACAGTGAGGAAACTTCATAAACACCCAAAAAAACCTGTAAACTGTTAGGAGATGGTATGTGTTAGGATGGTGGTACACATGCAGAAGAGAGAAGAATGAGAAATATACCTGGGGTTTTTGGGAAGGAGGTTGTTGGGATCTTCCCAAGGTTACACAGGTAACTTTTTGAACAGGTGGATGGGACAGAGGACCTTATTAGTGGTGACTTTCTAAGGAGACAAGGGACCTTGTGCATTAGCACAGTGGGCTGCTGGAAGGCAGGGAATCCTGACATTCTATGACATCAACACTTTCCAGTTCTCTGCTGTGACTGTGAACCATTGCCTGGTGCCCTGGCCCCCAGGGCACAACTGGTTCCCAGGTGTCTGAATCTGAGCAACAGGTAGGACCTTCTCTGAACTTGGATTACTGTCAGTGAAATTCACAAGTGTTGTTGAGAGTTGATCAACTTGTTTTCAACAGTGAGTTCATCATTGTGCTTCCTGTCCTTCTGTCCTGAGCCAGTCTCTTTTTCTCTTATCTCAATTTGGTTTGTTTTGTTTGTAAATTCTGTTTTGACTCAGGATCTCACTATGTATTTCAGCTTTTGCGTGAATACACTATGTAGCACAGGCTGGCCTTGAAGTGTCAGCTATGCTCCTGCCTCACACTCCTGAGTTCAGGGATCACAGGCCTGCACCACCATGCTCAGTTTCTTTCCCTTGTATTATAACCCACTGTTTGGCTTTCTCCACAGTCCTTGTATGTAAATCCACATTCACCGTGGTCCCTATGTTGGCACTGCACAGCCCAATTCCGGAGCTGAGATGAGTGTGGTAACAGTCACAGAGGAAATGTGCTCTCAGATGGGAGAATGTGAAGTGCAGGTTGCGCACTGCAGCTCAAGTTCAGTGAGACCCATAGCAGCTCTTGGCTCCCTGGACAAGTTGCTGAAATGTGGTGAGTTCTGTAGCTTCACAGTGAACTAAATGATAAATGATTCTGTTTTCCCTGTACAAATGAAGAGGTCTCTAAATGTGATTCTTCTCTTTGCTTTATCAAAATCAACTGGCCTTTGCACATTCCTAGAAACAGAATTGTGCTTTTTTTCCTGCAACTTGATTTAAATACTGAGACTTACAGCACATACCAGTTTCTCTTGAGTTTATAGTAAGGAGAAGAAGTGTAAAATCTCTGTTACAAATTCCTGTTGAGGACATTGAATGATCTTGGTTTTGTAGAACATAACAGAAACACAGTGAGCAAACTTCCCAGCCACCCAAAAGAAACTGTAAACTGTTGGGAGATGTCAGGCCATTTTTCTGAGGTTCCTCAAGTCAGATCCCCTAATCAGATCCTCCAGATGCTTAGCCTCATTAGTCACATAATTCTGGGACCAAGGGTCGCACCTTACACTGAAGTTCCTATGGAATCCCAGTGGGCATAGCACCCTGATCTTTATCCCATGTTCAGAACGTAGGGGACAGTGCTTATAGCAGGTTTCAGAGGAGCTCAGGAAGATTCTGCTCCTAACTGAACTGGTGACAGCCATCATTGTCACCATGAAGACCAGGAAGTAGAATGTCGGGGAAGACAACCTGCTTGATGGGGCCAGGACTCTCCTTAGGACTCCAGGAGAGCTACTCTGCTCATTCAGTGGAAAGTGTGTCTTGGGTAGGAGATGGTACCAACAATCTGTCTCACCATAAGCCATTGGCTCTCAAGAAGGGGTTGGGCAGCAGGTCCAGGTGGACCTCGTGGGTGTGAGCCCTGAAATATAAAGCTGCAGTGAGAGAAGGCATGAGGAGGAGAGTATCAGCTTTTGTCCACACCTAGGTCACAAGGAGGGCACCCCTTCCTGCAGTCAGCGCAGAGCAATGGGCTGCTGACCTGTGCAGAGGCTGGGGTAAGTGGGAAATCAGAGAAGGTGCTTCAGCACTGTCACCAGAGGGAACGACACCTCTCTAATTCTGAAGTTCCAATATTGAGCTTCAGCAATCTCTACAAAAATTCACTGGTTGGGTGTTTTGTTTTGTTTTTCTTTGATTTTTTTTTTATTTTCATTTGAAAGCATCTCAGAAAATCAGAAGGGAACCATGTGAAGAAACTTCTCAGGTTAGGTTTGGGAGGAGACCAGCTGTGTATTTCATCAATATCACCCCTAAAATCAGAGTTAATTATAGCTTGAAAAATATTGATGGTGACAAGGGAGAAAGCCACCCCCAGGCCCTGTAGATGAACTGTGTGGAGCATGGGTACTGTGCTGTCCCAGGGTCTAGTCCAGGAGTCTGGTGCTCTGGGCCATCAGAAGCATCCTGTGCTGTGATCTGTACCAGTCACTTCTGCACAGGGTTGCAGTGAGCTCATGAGTTCTATGCACTGGCACACTTGCAGCACTGCATGGCACAGGCCCACACTCAGGCTGGGGTTTTTTGGTCAACCTGAACCACTGTGTTACAGTGTCGGGTATTTGCTGTCGTCCCTCAGGCTGCTTTGCCTTACATGGCCAGGTGAGAGTTTTCATCTTGAGAAGCTTGTTTTTCCCTTTAATCCCAGCCCATTGGATCTTTGAGCTGTCATGCAAAAACAAAACTGGTGATGTGTGCTGCCAGTTAAGAGTGTGAGTTTGGAGGCTGTAGGTTTGGTCATCACCATGGTCACAGATGCCCAGGGAGACCACTAGGATGTGAATTTTGACTGTGCATCCTGCTGGCTGAGCTATTTGTTTTTTCTTGCCTGCCAGCTTCTCTCTTGTTATCTCTAAAGTGGGTTTATCACATATTTCCTGTGTAAGAGACTAGGAAATCAAAGATGATGCAGGACTATCCTTGTCCTTGCTAAGCTGTGGGCTTCCCTGCAGTCAGTACCCACAGGGCGTGTCCACCTGCCCACTGAGTCAGGCACATGTGTCTTCTCTCTGGGGGTACAGGATACAAACATCATCACTCTTCTCCAGAAGAGGCTGCACACTGAGGAGCCCAACATGTCTGCCAAGTTCTCTCTGACTTAGCAGGTGAGGTGAAGGGGTGTGTGCAGTGCAGGTGGGGAAGGCATGTGAGTCCCTGCAGAGGGCAGCCAGACTGTGGAAACCAAGAGCTGGGACTGGTCAGGTAGGGCAAACAAATCATAGGCACAGGCTCCAGTTACTCATAAAATGTTGAGGGAAGAAAGAGGTGGTAACTGATGGACCATAGTGCTCTGATGTCCCCTCCTTTTCACCTTTTAGAAATGCACTGAAGTCATATCACATCACTCAAAACTAAGTAAGAAAATGAGAGAGAGAGAGAGAAAGAGAGAGAGAGAGAGAGAGAGAGAGAGAGAGAGAGAGAGAGAGAGAAAGGGAGGGAGGGAGAGAGAGAGAATGTGTATTAGTGAGCTGGCAGGCTTTGGTGTGTTGCCAGCCCTGCCTCGTCCCTCTTCTTTCACCTCCTGCATGGTGATGGTGCATCCAGCCTTCATTCAGGGGAACAGTGTCTTCCTTAAGGCTGCAGAGCTCTGGCTCTGCATGTGACTGAGTTCTGCTTACAGAATGCTGGGTTCTTCTCCAAAAATCTCCATCAGTGGCCTATGAGTGCCTCTGAACCACTGTGTAGGCTCCCACTATGGCTTCCTTCCCTCCTAGACACTCCATGCTTCTCATTTGGAAGCAGGAACAGGACCTCTCCAAACGAAGTGGCAATCTGATTCTGGAGAGAGAACTGTCAATTTTAATGAAGAAAAATCTGGAGGTCCTCCTGAACAGAGGTTACCCTGATACCACCAAGGGCCATGGCTACAGACAGTGTCTGTTTAAGGGCTTCAGGCTGGTGAAGAGTCTAATCCACAGCCTGGACTCAGGTGAGGAAGGCCCAGGCCCTGAATAAAGTCCCCAGCTATTGGGTGTTGTACTAAAATGCTGAAAAACTAAAATGCAAAATTAAAAAATTGAGAAGCTTGTTTTAACAAATTTGTTTTAAAATTTAAAAATTGAGAAGCTTGTTTTAAAATTTAAAAATTGAGAAGCTTGTTATTAACAAAAAGAGCTTTATCATTATGTGCTTTGCTCATAACCCTAGTAACCATGTAACTGGAACACCGCCTACATAGCTATAAATTAACTGAAGTGTCATCATACCGCTCTATGTTGTCACCCTAGTAACCTGTATGCTGTGTCAACCTTTGTTTGCTTTGTGAGAGACAAATATTCCTGGAATTAGCAGACCAAGGGCTGTAAGTTAAGGAAAGAAAGAGCTAACTACCAACTGCAAAACCTAGCTGACCTCAAGCAAAGGAGAACAAAGGTCTTCTGCATTCCTGCTCTGTCAGGTCACTGTTCACTTTGCAGGTTAATGTGCTATAAAAATCTGTCAGAATTCTAACCAAGTTACACAGCTTTGCAAACTCCATTTGCACTATGTCTCTGGTGCCAGCTTAAATAAAGCGCTCTTTTTTTTCTTTTTAAAAGATGTCTTTTCCCTTTGTGAATAACATTTGGGGCCTTGTTTTTAGGATACAACAATGGGACACTACTCATACAGCAGCGTGTTTGACAACTGTTTTTGTGCCCTTGTCACTCCGAGCACTGGCAAATTCAGGAATGCTCCGGGGGAACTCAAGGGAAGAATGCACAACTAGATGTCACAGCATCCCACCGAACCTGGGATTTGTCCCTGAGGGACCCTGGCTGTGCCCTGAGGAGGCTTCATCCTTCTAATTTTAAATCTGAGAAGGAAGATGTGGTGGGAGACAGCTGGTTTGAAGAAAAATTACTCTACACTAAGAATTAAAGTTTCCTAAACCGCAATGTAAAGGCTTCTGTTTCCATTTCCATGTCAGAGTGGACCTGAGGTCTGTGATGGGGACAGGGAACTACTCAGTGCCTGACTGCACATTTGTGAATTTGGTTGCAGAGATTCCAGAAGAGGAGGAAGAAGGAACAGAAGATCCATCAACAGCTGCCAGGTAACTGGATAGTCAGGGCTGGGACTCCTATGGGGACAACGTGGCATGGGTCCCCAAGAGAAAAAGCAGGAGATCAACAGGGCCCAGCTTGCACAGGCAGGATGGCAAACTGAAGCTGGCACTCTGAGTCCATTTCCTCAAGCCAGGAGGAGTACCTTTCTATCGGTGTGTGTCCTGTCCCTGGGAACTCATCTCTACCCATGTGGACCTAATCAACCTCACCAGTACTTTGAATTCAAACAGTTCCACTCTACTCCGTTGTGTAAAAAAATCCAAGCTGTGATTTGGGTCTGGTTCTGGATTGTTGTCCTTAGCTTATTGGCAGAAGTTTCCTGCTACAAAACCTAAGATGATCAAAAAACAGTTCCTGTGTGTATGGAAAGAGATCTGGGCTTCACAAACACTTACACACTTGTTTCCCAGCCACAGTGACTGAGACCATGTAGAAAATCACCTGGTTCACAGAGAAGCTGGGCCCTGATGTGGTGTCTGGTTGCGCTTGGGGTTGTGGTTGTGTCATGTGGTGTTGGAGGCTGAGTCTTCATCAGCTGGTCATCCAGCCCAGGCACCATGTATCTCCTCCTATCCCTGCTGTCTAGGCAGCTGCACTCTGCCTTCTTAGGTGGACAAATTCATCTTTGAAATTTGTGTGCTCTGTCTCTTTTCCACTTCCTTGTGTCTCTCCCAGAGCCCTGGAAATCTCGCATCTCACCTTTCTGGTTTAATCCTGTTCTTCATCCAGCAGTGTGAACAAAGACAACCAGCACTATGAGGAGCAGGAAGACATTCTTCAGGCCTCCCAGGGTGAAGAGCACAAGACTTTCCCTGGTGGTGGACACCCAGCAGCCTCCCTGTGCCACTGCTGCACAGGGCTGATGAGCTAATACCCCTTCTCCACAGGCTCTTGCTGAGTCCTGTATTACTAAGAGAACTGCATACACGCTGCCCCCATTTTTGTGCATTCAGTGCAAATGAAAGGTGACAGACCTAAGACATCCAGAGGGGACAGGATGAAGAGGCTGTAACAACTCACAGTTGTCACTGTAACCCAGGCCTTGCAGGCATCTGGTCATTTGTTCAGTTTTTCTTTTTCAAGCTGGAACAGCTGTGCTGTCTTGCAGTATTTTTGCCAATTTCTGCTCCTGAATGCTGTGCTTTTACTTTAGTTAATGTGGAAATATCATGGCATTTGAGGCTCTCACTGGTGATGCTTCAGTTCCTCCACTCCCAGCCAGCATCTCTGTCTCTTCTGGTCCTCTCTCCCATGAAAGGTGTCAGTTCCCTGCCAAGGCATAAACAATGATGACTGTGCCTGCTGGTATCATGGCAGTGCTTCTGAGCCTTGGCAGTCTCTGCTTCTTCAATGCCAGCACTGTCTTCTCTCAGTGGCCGCAGGGCTTTAACCTCCTTTACACTATGTAGAGTCCTTGATGCACCCCGACTGAGTTAACAGTCTCCACAGTAACCACACCAAATCTGAAACCCTTAGCATCTTCCACTCTCTGAGGAATATTTGTCCTAGGGAACACCAGGGATCCTTTCCTTAAAGAGTTTGTTACTTCAATTGAGTCTCATCCTGAGACATCTTCAGTCAGCTGAACTTGGGAGTTCTTCATGAGTCTGGTGTTTCTAAGATGATCAGATGGTTTGAGACCAGTTCCTGGGACATCTGTGTGTCTCAGCATGGAGAGCAGGACCCTGTGTTGTTCACCGGTCACAACAGAGTCCATGTCTGTCCAGAGGCTTGGGCAATCATTCCCCTTGAACTGTCATTGAAATTCTCATAGGATTCCTGCAGCACTATCTCAGATTTTCTGTGTATTTCTTTAAATGATGACAATTGTGGGCTTTCAGGGTATAAGGCGGAAATGATGTAAACACACCATCTGCCACTAATTTTATTTCCAGAAGATCAGAGTCACCTGGAGTTTGAGGAAGCCCTGGAGCCAGTAGCCATCACGTAACAACAACAATGTGCTGCTTGTTATATTAACTACGATGCTGCTGAGGCCCGGAATGTAGACCCCACAAAGTCAGATCTCTGACCCACTGCCTTCACCCTCAGGTGGCCACAGAGGATATGTTGCAAGTGTGTTGCTGCCTTTGTGTCTTTTCTTGTATGGAATACTGCTTTTACTAATTTCTGAAATAACTGAATACAGAGGACCTGTAATGACCATGGCTGTCAGCATTCATGTGCAGATGGTGATTTGATGCCTACAAGATGAAACTCAGGGATGTGCAACTGTCCTCTGCACATGGGGACTTCACTCGCTGGTAGGTTTTCATTGGCAGGGAATTTCATCTACAAGAAACCACTTTTCTCAGATTTTGATGTGCAACTGTGCTCAGGAATTCACTTGATAGGCATGCAACTGCACCAAATGATTTATATGTGGGTCTCAAACACATGGCAGCTAGTTCTATTTGGAAGGGCTTTCTGGTGTGCACTCAGGAAAATCTTGATCACTAACCTGCACTCCAATTACTGTATTGGTTTCCCTCTGTCCTTGGAACATGCTGTTTCATTCTTGATCATGCCTGGGGGGTGAGCTCTGATGATGTGTTTTGTCCTCCTTTGTCTGCTGTGTATTTCAGGGTTATCACTGAAAATTTCACATGTTTGAAGAATGTGGAGCCATTTTCAAAATGGAGGTCGATCATGGTTTCCTTAAGATAGAATATCAAAGACTTGATATCTCAGGATGGCCCTGTGAGGTGCCTAGGACAAAGTCATGTGGAAAACCATTTGGAGTGGTGAAAGCTGGCAAGTACCTCACTATCTAGCTTGGCCCAGGTAGGACTGCAGGCTGATCCTGCCTTGATTGCTGTTTGCACTGTGATTATATCATTGGAGTAGGGACTTTCTGTAAGTGTCCTTTAGGAGGGCTCTTGTCACTCCTGGGGTTTATCTATGGATCAGATATCATAGAAAATTGTATTCGAATTTTGGGTAACAGAGTAACAACTCCCATATGTAAATGACAGAAGGCAGATGGAGGGTGCTGGAAAGGGATCAGGTTGTGGACACTGTGGGACAGGCTTGTTTCTCCTGTCCTTGGAGAAAAGGAGAGGAGATGGGAGCCATGAAGAGATGTGAATCCATTACTCCTCTGGTCCAGGTGCATGACATGAATGAGGAGGATGCCAGTCTCTGCAAACCAAGATCAAAGTAAACTTGGCCCAGTACCAGTCAGGGTAGGCCAGGATTATCTTCCCCAAATAGGGACAGTGTGAACCACAGAGCAGGGTGTCACTACAGATTGTTTCTGTGAGGCAACACAGAGGTCATTAAGTACTGTTCCCCACATCCATCTGAAAATCATACACGCCCAACTGTGTCCATATGCTGAAGTAGCCATAGGTGTCTTGGGTTCATTGGCAAAATCAATGGCCCTCTGGATCTTCCTGAATTTGCCATCAGAGCATCACTGTGATGGAGATGAAGAAGAGAAGTAGTCTCAATCACTGGACCCCAGTCACTGGACCCCAGTTAACAATATATGGTTAGAGGTCATAAACAAATGTGACAGAGGAGGAGCTGTGTAAAAGTAAAGATCTAGGGTCAGCAGTGCCCACACATGTGACCCTCAAGACTTAGAATTGCCCACTAGCAGTCATGGCATCATTCACCCATCCAGAGCTACTGTGGCCTTGTAGCAAAGTGCTCTGTTTCCTTTGGGGTGTTTAGAGGGGGTGTCTGCCTAGGAGGAGTAAGCAGTCTTGTTGTCTTCATGCCTTAAAAGACACCTCTTATCCTCTGAAAGGTTAAAGTCAGTGTTCCATACACCTTGTCTTTTTGAACTATGGGTCTGAGTTTATGGACAGAAAGGACAGTAGATGGGGTGGCCACAGGGAGCCATGTCTCAGTATTGATGAGAACAGGCTGAGAGGGCCCAAGTTCTCCTGCAGTCACTGCAGAGCCTGTCATCCCTGGAACCTGGGAAATTCCCGATTGTTGCTGCACTAGGTCGGCCCCTGCTATGGTTCTCACTGCAAGTCCCTATCTTGATGCATCTCAGAGGGAAGATGCTCTGTCTCCTCCTCAGCTGCTTGTGTAGACAGGTGCCTGAGCAGGGGCTGCTCTCTCTTCCCTGTGTCCCTCTTTTGTTTTCCTGCTTCTCTGTCTCTATCTCTTGCTCTCACTATCATTCACATAGCAGTCAGGCAATGCCCAAGTCAGAGAACAATTTCCTTCATTGTCTGTCTGGAAGGCCCAAGTTATTGGAATTTACCCTGGAGCTTGATGGAGGCTCACCTAGGGAACTGTACATTCCCCTCCATCATAAATTCTTTTTTTAAACTTGTCCACACCTAACCCCATCTCAGTTTTTATGTACATGATGAAAAATTGAATGACCTGTCAGAGACATCAGAGGAGGAGCTGTCTTTCCTGGGTTCTGGGCAGCCCTTTTCACCAGCACCACAAGAACATCCTCTGAGCAGTGACATCCCTGAAATTGAGCCTGAAGCAGGATCTCTGCCTGATGACACCAGTGAGTCACCCGTCATCCTGCTGGAAGCGCAGCCCAAGTGTCCAGGCTTCTCAGTTCTCAGGGTCTCAGATGAAAGAGTCTGCTAAAGCTCAGGCAGCAGTGCCCTTTGGCTGCAGAGCAGAGTCAGAGGTCTGGGGACTCAGGAGCTTTTCCAAGTTCCTTGTGTCCATCAGACTGTCAATCTGGGTCTCACAGTGCAGACCTCACATCTGCACATGGACCACAGTGAGGAGAGGGGAGTGAAGCCATGCAAAGCCCTCTGACACCTGTTCTCCATGGGCCCAGACCTCTATCTGAAGGGGTCATGTGCCTCCATGGCCTCCATGACTCTATCATGCACCTCTATGGCCTCTCCAGACCAGTCTTTCCTCTTCTCTGCACATTGTATTTGTGAAAGATGAGTCTCCCAGCTCCCAGCATCTGTCCCCCCAAATCACTGCCTTTCCCCAGAAGGCAGCATCACTTTCCCTGCCACTGACAAGATCCCATCCTATTCCCAGGTTCAGGGGTGTCCCACCTGTCAGGCTTTGGTTTCCATCATGTGTTTCATCTCAGAGTTCTGCTTGCTATCAGCCTGTCCTAAGTGACAGGTAGAGAACAGAACTGTGTGCCATCATTCCAATTACCTGTTTTAATGAAAAGGAGCCCCCTAGCCAGGCCTTGTGCAGGCCTATGTGAATATAAACATCAGATCACTATTCCTGCCACCTAAGGTCTTTTGATCTTTTTGTCACAGAAAGCTGTGAAATTCTGTTTGTATTTGCTGACTACATAAACTATTAGAGAGGACCAAGCTGTGATGTTATACTGTGAATCTGAATGCCATAGAGTGGAAGTAGCCAGGACACACATGATTCTATTTCTCTGTGTGGCAGCCAACACCTTTTCACAGTGTGGTCCACACTGTTGCTGTCCCTGCTCTGCTGAGGTGGAAGAGAGCACAGAGTGTTCTCAGCCTCCAGCCACTGGCAAAGTGGGAATACAGTACTCATGTCTTGGCATGTGCTGTGTGCAGAACCTACAACAATGTAGCTCCATTTCTGGTCCCAGTCACAACATCCTCCAGCACCCTTTTCAGGCAGGGATAGGGTGTCTATGTCATAGCTCAGCACATTGGGACTCAGCAAGGTTACATGCATGCCCAGGTGTCCCCAGTCAATGTGCTCACCGAATCTGGAACCCCAGGTGTGCACAAGTCCCACCTGAGTCTCTGTCCCCTATTTTGATGCCTCAGTGGTCAAGGACAGGGCTGAGATGTGGAAGGATTAGGGTTTGGGATAGAACGAATCTGTTTGGTGACATGTGTGTTTGTTGTTGGCGATGCTAAAATCATCAGGGAAACAAAGAAGAATGAGAGAACACAGGTGCTCACGTGAGTATGAAAGTCATGGCCTGTGATCCCAGGGCAGCCCTCTGTGCTCACAGGTGCAGGAGCAGCAGGAAGGGCTGTGTATTTTACCTCTTCTCTAAGCCAGCCGGGGATGGGACTGTGTTCCTACAGTTGCTCCTGTTGGTTCCTAGCTGCATTACCTCTCACGTTTACTATCCCAGCAGCATTCTTCCCCATGGTGAAGTAAAGTGAGGGTTTCCTCGCTGTGCTTGGGGGAGCCCTGCCATCTATTGCGGGAGGCGATGGTGAGGTCCTCCCCATCTTTGTTTGAGGTTTACCTCACTCTGTTGGCTGGGATTCCAGAGCCACACACGGGACTGGACAAGAAAGATGTTTGTGTGAAATTACAGTAATGGAAGGCGACCTGGAGGCCTATGC
This sequence comes from Cavia porcellus, assembly GCF_034190915.1. Taxonomy (NCBI): domain Eukaryota; kingdom Metazoa; phylum Chordata; class Mammalia; order Rodentia; family Caviidae; genus Cavia; species Cavia porcellus. Next base: position 65,640,659 of record NW_026947505.1, read on the forward strand.
TGCTTTTTTTCTGCTGTGCTCAGTTCCCTTCGGGCCCCTGTGCTCCTACTCAGGCAGCAACAATGGGAGTGAATGAAGCACGGTGCTTCTTCTGCTGCTTGCCTTGTATACCTGTTACACAGAGAATTCAGTAGAATGGAAATGATCACTGCTTTACAAAATTGCACACGCACAAGGCCACTTGTCTTCAGAATGAAAAAAACTTCACAAGAGAGATATGACCTCTGCATATGGCACCTTAGCCCATGGTTAGGTTTGTCACAGATAGAAACCTGTCCATAAGGAATGCTTTACAGCAGGCATCATTGCTAGTTATTTACAAAATATGTGGTTCCTTTTACATGTTACCCTGTCACATAGCTGATGGTGCAGTTGCCAAACACATGGCAGTATTCCATTGGGAGAGCTCTCTGAGATGTACTGGGAGATCATCCTGACACCACTCAAATCACTTCCCTGTCACCCCTCTCACGCTGTGTGGGTTCCTCCTCTCCCTTTGAACACGCTGTGTCAGCATTCATAGCCATGCCTGAAAACTTCTTTCTACACGGAAATGTTACTTTCTCTCTTTCCTCATGGATTTTAGATCTGCAATGGATTTTGATGCCCAAATGAGGACCCACAAAATGAATACTTTGTTGAAATGGAGGGATGTCATCTTTCTGCTGTGATGCAACCTCAGGGGCCTCCTGTCCTAGGAGAAGCCTGTGAAAGACGAGGGGCCGAGCCACCATCTCTGTGCTGTGTGGCATTCAATAGCTGAGCACATCACCCTCCAGCTCCATCCAGGTGAGCTGACTGCTGGCCCTGGTCAGTCGGGTACCTCTCCTAGGTGCCCAGCTCATGGGGAGTGCAGCCAATAAACAGTCTGCCAGTACTTCCTTTAACCTCTACATCTTCCTCTGAGTGTGGACAAGGGATGCCTCAGTGAAGGAGCAAGCAGAAGTAGAGGGGTGGGAAACCACGGAGCCCCTCTCACTATCCTTCCTGGTGGAGCAGGGCTCCTCGAGAGCAGCAGCATCACCCAGCATCCTGACAGGAAAGAGGCAGGGCAGGACAGACGGGTCAGACTCCCCACTGCCTGGGCTTAGGGTGATGACTTACTGTGGTGCAAGGCATCATGGATGGTTCCAGAATGCATTGTTTCCTTTGGTATTTTTTGAGACACGACATCATTGTGCTCCTCATGCCTTAAAGTCACTTTCCATCCCAGGCCGCACTGTCATTCCTCTGTGTCCTCTGGCCTGAGCCTCCCTAGTTGTGGGGTTACTGTCCTGTGCCATCACACTGGCCCTCACCTCTTCAACAGCCATGAAGCCTGGAATGTGGCCCATGTCGTATTCCAATAGGGAATCTCCATGAGTGTTTTCAGTGGGACACTGTGACTCCCAGGCATGGTTTAGGAGCTTAATGTAATAGCATGTGGCTGTTAGCTGGTGGTGACAGTCACATTCTCAACAGATAACAGGACAGAAATTGTGGAAATGAAAGGAGAGGGGAAACATTTGGGGCTAGGGGGTTCTCTGGCATGGGATTTTGTGAGACAGTGTTGAGTTTAATGAAAGGAGGTGGAAGTAGGTGAAAACACCTGCAGTGTAGAGGCACTGACACTGCAGTGCAGCTGGGTGACAGGAGTGAAAAGTGTCCAGGCTCAGCTGACCAAGACCCGTGAACTTGGCCAAGTCACCCTCCCAGCATGCTGTGATACACCCCCACATGTGAGCCTTGTGTGTGTAGGTCCCATCTGTCATTCCACACTGTTCTGTGAAACCCTCAGGGAGGCTGTGGAGTATGCTGTGTCTTAGTTGCAGCTTGTGGGTGCCCCTTTTCCTGTGAAGTCATCCCAAACCTGGATCTGAGTAGCTCCAAGCCAGCTCCTCAGTGTCAACTCTGAAAGATGTGAAAAGGAATCACAGGATAATGCTTCTGCGTTGCAGAGAACCAGGACAGAGGAACCTGGCTGTGCATCCATCTTCAGAAGGGACAGGAAGAGGGCTCACCTGAGTGGAGCCTCCATGGTATTGCTCCATTGGTGCGCTGTTCTGATGCCTATTGTAAGACACAGTTCCCAGAGGGTTGGCCATCCTTTAAGAAAGTGCCAAAGTTCACATTTGTGAGGCATCCACACAGGGAGGTTATCCAACTTCAATTCATTTAAGAATTCAAGGAGAGAGAACTGTCTTCTTTCCTGCTTACTGAAGTCTAAATAACTAACACCTGTTACACAAGGGTTCAGGCTGTGCAGGGGAGGCCATGAGCTGGTGCTTTCCTGAGCCCAGAGATGAGTATTACAGAGAAGAAGGTTGTGAGTTGGCTTCACAGGACATTGGAGGAGAAACTGCAGCACATGCCAGGTCCTTAGAGATCCTTGCATTCATCACTCTGTTCAGTCCCTGCAACACTCACATCCTGTGTCTCCTGCTGGCACTGCCTTAAATACTGAGGTTTGCAGATTGACCACAGGAGAGTCTTCAATGCAGCAGCCGCCATATCATAATCTTGCTGTGTGTCCAGAACATTTAGATGGCTGATGAACAAACTGCCTTCAGTAAGCATGGAAGACACATCAAGCCCTGTGTCCCTGGAAGCCAGTGACCCAGATGGTGTTGCCACCTGGTACTAGGCCAGGCACATGCACAGGCAGCCAGTATCCAAGGATTCTATGTGAGGAAGCACTGGGAAGTGCTTTTTATGAGCATATGAGGCCAGAAATTAGGGTGACTGAAGCACGGTGAGGGATTACAATCATTTTGTGGGCAGCATAGACAATTTTATCAGCCACAAGACAGGGACTGTGGCCAGAACAGGAGTTTGGATGATGAGCATGGTGAGGCTGAACTGCTCTGGAAGCTGAGGCAAGCAATTCATTTGGTGAGGATGTGGAGATCAGGCTGGACAGCTCTCAGAGTCTCCCATGCAGAAAATGGAAACGGATATTGAAGGAATTCAAACAACCTGATGAGATATGGCTGCAGATGGAGAAAGCAAGCTGTGCAGAGAGACTGGAAATGCACACAGAGTGAGGATCCCTGTAGGAGGAAGGGGCAGGACAACTATCTGAAGAATATTGTAAGGAGACAGGAAAAGAGCTCAGTGGGATGAGGATGTGCAGAGGAGCAGAGGGGCTCAGAGCAGTGTGCAGCAGGTAGAGCCTGCCTCATTCATGCCCTCAACACTGTGACACTGGCCCAAAGCTCCGAGAAGACTCTCCTTGTCCCTCTGACCAGGGACAATCACTCCAATATATATGGAAGTAAAAGTGACAGGCAAGACTGTGGCACGATCCCCATGGGAGGGATAGGTAACGTAAGGGCCACACTCGGCACACCTCTCCCCAGAGATCCATGAATCCTGATTTCACAGCAACTGGTTAAGGGTTGGGCACCTTCTCTACCTTGATGTCAGCTGTTGTCACCCCCATAGGCAGTGAACTGCATGGATGCTCCGTGGGTGGACACCAGAGAGAATACTGAGGTCACTAGTGTCCAAGCCCAGGAGACTGCCCATGACTCACAGCCTGTTATACAGACCTAGGTCCTGCGGCTCTGTCTTTCATGTCCTTTTGTTCCTGTGCAGGGAGAGCTGCCCACTCTCTGTCCTGGGACCTGCACACTCTGCAGTCTTCTCTCTAGAAGAGAGCAGTGTTGTTGTGAGGAAGGGATGCTAGGTGTGACCTCATCTGTCACAGCAAATCACATCACTCATGCTCGGGTGTTTTACTGCTCATTATGGCAGATCCTGTATGGGCACTGACTTTGATGCATCTGTGGAAGCACAGAAGGTGACATCTCCTGGGACACACAACTTTTCCCTCTGTGCCTAGCTCATCTCGTAGTGTCCTCAACAAGTGGGGCCATCAGAAATTCTCTGCAAAAGGAGAAGTGAGGTCATTTGTTCTGGGGTATCCTCTTCTTTTCAATTCCTCTCCTAACAACTTGTCCCCAAGGGCTTCCCAATGGACCACATTGCCACCTTGTGTCCCAGGAGCCTGGCGACTCAGGTATCCCTATGAACCACTGTGTGGGTACACACCTGGGTTATACAGTAGGCAAAGCCACCCTGAGCCTTTCCTCTGCCGCATGGAGATTTGCAGTCCGCACTGATGCTGAAAAACAATGGCTGCTCTTGCCAGGTAGGAGATGTCAGAGACTCCTTCCTGTGTGTGACTTGCCAGGGTGTTGTGGGCAGGAGGAGACAGGGCCCTCTGTGCTCTCTCAGGTCCAGGCTGGGGCTGAGACTCTCTAGTGGCATCACATGAAACCTTCAAGTGCCTCAGGTTGAGAGAGCCGCAGGCCCCGTCCTGCAAGTCATTTAGTCTCCCTGAGCAGCAGTGGGTTTTCATAGTTATTCCCATCTCAGTTTTGGTATCAGAGGACATGAAATGCAAGCTACATCCCATGCATCTTACCTGTGTCCTATTGCTTTGACAGTACTTATCCATGCTGACAGTTTATGCTACCTGTAATTCCCATAAGGTCTACAGTAACTGATTCCTTACAAATAGCACAATTTCAGTTTTGAATATCAAATCGAATACCTGAAGTGTTCTGGTGGTTTGACACAACATGATCACAGCACCTCTGCCCTCTGAGTAACTCAGGTTTTCTGGGCCAGGGTACATCTGGGACCCGGCCCTCTCTGACAGGCTTCATGCACACTGTGTAGATACCAGCCTTCCTGATCCCCACAGTGCATCTTTTTGTGATGGGGTGGCCTCTTTCTTCTCTACCAAGGTTCTCTCCGCACTTCAAGTTTTCTTGATTTTCTCCCCTTTTCCTCACCACATTGCATCACACACCCACCAGGATTTCATGATGCTTCATTTCCTGTTACATGTGGGTTGTTATATTTTTCCTTAAATTACCTGATTATCAATTGGGTGTGCTTTGCCTCCCTGCAGTCCAATAATTACTGCTCATTTGGAAACATTCCCAACAAGACCACTATGAGTTTCTGTAGTCATCATCTCTCTTTGGGTTTGCTTGACGAAGGCCACTTTATTTGATGGGCCACTTGGGGGAAGCATGTGTTGAAGTAAGGCTTTGGATAACTGTGGGTCCAGGTGGCTGTCCTTGTGTTTCAGACCTAAAGTTGGAGGTGTCCATTGGATTGAGGAACCCTCCCAAGATGGAGTGCGATGCTCTCCCAGAGGCAGAAGATGCCACCCATGGAACTCATTCCCTCTGTCTCCCTGAGCCTGCCACTGCCCTGAGGCAGACAGTGCTCCTAGGTTGCAGCTGGGGAACATAGGCTGTAGATTCCCCAGCTCTCAGGCTTATGGTGCAGAGGTAATGACATCTGTGGTTGCTGGGTGCACTTATCCTAGATCACTGTCCCCTAGGACCGTTTCCAATGCCTATGGTTCCTCTGTTTTCCTGTGCTCTGCCACAGCTGTGGGAACCCTGTGTGGTGGCTCCACCGTCATGCATGATCTGTGCCCTGCCAGGAGTTCATTCTCCATGTCCTGTTGCAGTGTCATTTCTGGTCTACCTGCTCTGCTGTCCTAGTATACCAGTCCCTGCCACAGGGAAGCCCACCCTGCCTGTCTTCCTCATGACACAAAGAGCCTCTTTCAAGGTTCAGAGCCTGGCTACTTTTCCTGACATCACACACTGCTTGCCTTTGCTACCTTGTCTTTCTGGATTCCCCAGCTCTACCCTCTTTTCCTCCTAGGAGCACGCCCTCATGAATCACAGGCCCACAGCTCCTCCTCCTGGCCTCCTTTGTGGGCCAGACTCAGGCTCCTCACCTCTGATCTGGGACCCATAAAGGGCAAGTTTAAATTGATGTGAAAGAGCCCCTGTTCAGAATAGGAAAGGCACACATGGCTGTAAGCTGGGAGCCCAGCCCTGCCTTAGAGCCAGCTTTGTGTCCATCCCCAGAAGTGCAGGCCTAAAACAGCAACTTTGGTTTTCAGGATCTGTGCCAGGGCCCAGTAGACTCAGTGAAGCTGTTACCAACAAGAGTGTGCTCTGTGGCACCCGAAAGGCACAGCAGTCCAGATGGAGATGCCTCAAGGAGCCATTCAAATCAGACGGGTCACAAGCTCCTTAGGCACTGAGAGTCCCTCTTGCATCCGCTTCCTGAACTCCATGAGCAGGTGAGTATGCAGTGCAGCTCCCCTTTGTCATGGTCTGAGACAGAAGTGAGCATCTCCATGAACTAATGTGGGACCTGTGTGTGTGTGAGCCTGCCATTTTCAGTATCCATGAGATGAAGAAGCTCCCAGGACAGGTGCACGTTAGAGCAGTGGGACTGTCCAGGGAGGGTTTGTCAGCCACTGTAGAAGGGACGGGAGACTCCAGAGGACCAGCGTGGAGACAGCCATGGGTTAGAGATGTTGAGGTGGAGGGCAGGTCACCCCTAGGCTCTGTAAGCCCCATGGACTCTAATTCCCATGGGCTGCCCATGGGTGATGTTCACTAAGACCAGTGGTTTAAACACACAAGTGAGAGTCTCACTGAAGTTTACACTGCACCGTATTTATTCCACCCATCAGTGATTCAATCAGCTGCACATCTTAAATCATCTTACTGTGATTTATGATTAAATCATCCTTTTTTTAATTTATATTTTTAAGACACAGTCCCAGTTTGAAGTTCTTCCTTCTTCTTTTTCTTCTTCTTCCTCTTCTTCCTTTTCTTCCTCCTCCTCTTCTTCTTCTTCCTCTTCTTCCTCCTCCTCCTCCTCTTCCTCTTCTTGCTCTTCTTCCTCTTTCTCCTCCTCCGCCTCCTCCTTCTTCTTCTTCCTCTTCTTCCTCTTCCTCCTCCTCCTCCTCCTTCTTCTTCTTCCTCTTCTTCCTCTTCCTCCTCCTCCTCCTCCTTCTTCTTCTTCCTCTTCTTCCTCTTCTTCCTCCTCCTCCTCCTTCTTCTTCTTTCTTCCTCTTCTTTCTCCTCCTCCTTCTCCTCCTCCTCTTCTTCCCCTTCCTCTTCTTCTCCTTCTCCTTCTCCTTCTCCTTCTCCTTCTCCTTCTCCTCCTCCTCCTCCTCCTCCTCCTCCTCCTCCTCCTCCTCCTCCTCCTCCTCCTCCTCCTCCTCCTCCTCCTTCTTCTTCTTCTTCTTCTTCTTCTTTTGGTACCAGGGATTGAAATCATGACCACACACTTGCCAAGCATGCGCTTAAGCCACTGAGCTAAATCCCCAGGCCTGTCCTTTCCTTCTCTTCTGAGTGATGCTTTTGTATGTTCTTCCTTGAAGCACTTTGGAGTAACACTTACTGAAGCCTTGGGGATCCTCATCCCCATCTCTCCAAGTTCCCCAATAGCCATGGTCATGAGGAGACCTACAGATCGGAGCTCTGCTCCTTCCACCACATGTTTGGGGAAACCACGTGGGGCTTAGGCTCCAGAACCAGGGCTGTCAAGGAGGGCTGTGTGATGTTATGATTGCTGTCCTTCCAACCCTTGTCCTGTGTCCTTGATGCCTCTTCAGTAAATGCAGGACTGGAGGAGGACGGAGTCTGATGGTTCTGCAGGCTTCCCATTACCCGTGGTACACTCATCTTCCTTATCCTAGAGTGCAGAGTCAAGAGACCCTGTGTTTCTCTGGGACGTGCCCTCTCCTACCTGCAGCAGTCTCTTTCTAAATGCGCAAAACTGAGGCTAAGGGCACTCCTGCCGGGCCAGGGATTTAGCTCAGTGGTGTAAGCACTCACCTGGAAAGCACAAGGTTGTGAGTTCAATCCTCGTACAAAAAAAAAAAAAAAAAAAACAGAGCACCCCTCCCTGATTGCTGTGAAAAGGCCTCACTGTGCTCCCCCCAGGAGGATCAACACAGGGACTGGTAGCACTAGCTAAACGTGGATTAACCCAGGACACAACATCCTGCATCAGCGATGAGACTACAGATCAGGAGGGTATTCTCTCCCTTGTGGATGTCACTTTTGCTTGAGGTTTCCAGAGCCCTGGCCCTTTAGCACCCTCCCCCCTTAGATCCTAAGCAGTCTCTGGTCTCTGTCAGTACTGAGCAGAACCTCAAGGTCCTCTAGGTCCACAGGACCTAGCCAATACTGTCTTTTCATTCTCTCTCCTTTTCTCTGGTCTCTCCTGCAGATCGAGGAAAGATGCTGCTTATGTAAGGAAAGCCAGCATCAACAGGACCTCCTGCACTTTACCATCAAATCTATAACAAAAATGCCATCAGGATTCAAGAAAGCCCCTATGAGAAAACTGCATTCACAACCAGTGATGGAGCTGGATTTGTTTTTCTTTTTATTACTTTGCACCTGTTCCTAGTTTTAAGGTTAAAATAAAGAAAATTTTGAAACAAGAATATTAGAGGATAATAAAAGTTCATATGTGTTGGTATCTTTGAAATAGTGACTCATAATAGGAAATAGAGGCATGAAATACTGTCCAAACCAAATTAGTGCAAATCTTTCTTTTCAATGAACTAAGAGACAATACTACTATGTCTTAACTATTTTTGCAAATACACATATTTTTTCCTTTTCCTTTCCACATTTTCTGATTTCTGCCATCCAAATTTTATTTCTGAACAGTTTCTTCCCATTTCATGTCATCTATTATACTTTTAAGATCTTGTTTTCTCTTTCAGCTTCTCACACTTGGGAGAAAATATGATGTTTACATGTGTGAATCTGATTTATTTCACTTACATGTATGGGATCAAGTTGCAACTGTTTACTTTTCAGTCTCTATCCTACTTTTTTAAAATTTTATTTAAAGAAAGACTAAACAAAACAGAAAATGGATAGAAATAATACATAAATTCAAAGGAAAAATGAACAGTAAAAAATCACTAGTTGACGTTTACATACTGTCCTCTTACAAACAGTTGTTCAAGATACAAAATTGGAACATATAAATGGGAATTCAAATAGTGAGACTGCAAACAGTTCTGTTCAACTATCCAACAAAAACTTAGTAATATTGTTATCAATCCTATACACTTAAACATACATGCAGTTATCCATATCTTCATTTATGTTGAGATTAAACAAACTAAAGCAGGCTAAAATCATTCTGAACAAAGAATAATAGTGTTGCTCTATTTCACATCATGACACTCCAGGATCAGCACTGAGTACTGTAGTGTCTTTTAAAAAAAATTTATTTAAAGAAAGACTAAACAAAACAGAAAATGGGTAGAAATAATACATGCTTTCAAAGAAAAAAATAACAGTAAGAAATCACTAGTTGATGATTACATATTATCCTCTTTTAAATAGTTATTGAAGATACTAAAGTGGGGCATATAAAGTGGGGATTCAAACAGTGAGACTACAACCAGTTCTGTTCAACTATCCAACAAAAACTTAGAAATATGGTTATCAATCCTATACACTTAAACATATATGCAGTTATCTATATCTTCAATTACATTGAGATTGAACAAACCCAAGCAAGCTAATATCACTCTAAATAAAGAATAATATTATTGCTGAGTGTCACATTATAACCCTCCAGGATCAGCACTGGGTGCTTTAGTGTCTCTTTTTCTTCAAAGTATCTGTTCATTTCATTATGTGTCATAAGATCAGTTCTCACAAACTGTTTATAGGTTCTACACATGCATGAATCTTAACATGTATTTCTATCCTTTCTATATTAGAGGGAGAAACAAAACAAAGCAAGACAAAACAAAACATATTACCATAAACACATGAAATGAAAAAGACATATAAAACCACTGTACAAGGAGTTCTACCATAGTTCCTGTGTTGTCTCTTGTTATCTTCAATAGAGTTGGCTATATCATCAGACATAGTATAATTGAATATATCAGTACATAACAGTATTAATAAAAACACAACTTTGTGTGTAGTATAAAACTTCAAAAACAGGCAGTAATCAAACCAGAATGTGGATCATAGTGAGTCTTGTCATCCTCAGTGTAGTTGCCTATACTCTCAGACTTGATACTATCAATCATATCAGTTTTGAATAAAATCCATCAATACCAAACAGCAATCAAACAAACCAGATTTAACTAAGCTCATTCAGGATAAAACAGTATAAGTCATACAGGACCCCAGATTAAGTTAATAAGAAATAAAGATGATTACTGTGCTATATCCTAATATTTTTGGGATACCTATCTGTGCCCTCAAATCTAATGCAAGTAGACAAACTGGGACAGAATAAAATCTATCTAAGTAGAGTGGTACAAGTAACGTGGGTTTTAAATCCTGATACCCTTCCCTTTCACTCGCCCAGGTACACTCTGCAGGTCTCACCAAGACCTTTGAACCCTAGATTTTGTGGAATCTCTATACTGAGTCTCACAGTGGTTGTACCAAGTCTACACTCCCACTATCAGTGGAGAAGTTTCCTTTTTCCCCACAGGCCCTCCAGCATTCATTACTGGTAGATTTCTTAATAAAAGTCAATCTTTCTGCAGAGTGACAGTCTCACTTGAGTTTTAAATTTGCATCTGTTGAATGAACTGTGCTGTTCAACATTTTTTCAATTTTTATTTGCTGTTTGTATTTTTCCACCTGAAAAGTGTGTGTGCATCTCATGCACAGTTTTCCATTGGGTCGATGCATTTTCTGAAATATGAGGTGGCTGAATGTCACTGGGATTGGGTCTATACCTTTATTTCTGTGCCACTGATCCTCAGATCTGTTTTGGGTTTTTTTTCAATATCATGTTGATTTTATCACATTAGCTTTGTAGTGTAATTTAAAGTCATGGATTTTGATGTTTTCTGACTTGGCTTTGTTGCCCATAACATTTTTTCCAATTCTATGTCTTACCTGGTTCCAAATGAACTTTCAGAACATGTTCTCTAGTTCTGTGAGATTTGCTAATGTGCTAAAGGGATACCTTGATTGAGATCACATTACATCTATATAGCAATTTTAGATGATGGCAATTTTTCATATGTTGGCTCTTCATATTCAGCAGCAAGGGGTATCTTTCCATGTTGTGATATCCTCTTAGAACTTTTTTATCTAGATGGTGTAGTGTTGAATGTATAGGTGTTTTATATCCATTATTAGGTTGACTCCTAAGTGTTTCATTTTCTGAGTAGTATTGTGGTATGGGGCTCGTCTTCTGTTGGTGGAGGTCTCCAAAGCCCTTTGAAACATAGTGGGGACCTGCTTGCTTCACTTCCAATGTCTATGTGCTGAAGCTCGACACTGGTTCAACTAACTTGGCAACTGCTGGCCCCTCACTGCTGCTTAAGAAGTTTCCCATGCTGCTGGCCCCATCAGGGCCTGCATGAGCACCCAGCAGAGGCCTGGTCTCACTGGCCACACCTGGTAGCTCTGGCCTGGCCTTGCTGGTGTTCCACCTGCCACTGGAGTCTTCATTTTTATTTCAAAGGCCAGCTTTGTTTTGTTTTTCACAAACGTAGTCCCTGCAAGTTGATGTGTAACAAACACTCCAGAAACTTCAGACCTTCATCTAGTTTGTCTCCTCAAATTGCAATTTTAATGCTAAATTAGACTAACAGGAAGTTTTATATTAATATTATTTTTTTATTACCACAAAATAATTTTTAGAAAATTCACTTTTACAGTCTTTTTATTTTATGCACACTGGGGTGGATAAACTTTATGTAAACATTCCAAACCAGTTGCTTTGACCCAGATTTTACCATATGCAGTAGAATATATATTTCTTAGAGTTTTGTTGTCCCTGTTGTTGTATCTTTTGTTTGGTAATTAGGAAATGGTATACAGCTCATATTCAAGTTATCCTAAGAATATATTTGTACCTTCACTCACCTTTATTTGACCAACCCGCTAATCATTGGAGTCTGTATGTTAGGTTATCTTTATCATATATTGTACATCGTCTGCCTAGCAGTTCTTTCTCTGTGTCATTTCTGTGTGTTTCAGAATTCAGGGAGAATCCTGTATTTCTCATTTCACTAAACAACATATTAGACTTCTGTGACTCCTTCATTTGGCAAGTGTCTAAGAGCTGGTTCACCCTTCAAGACACCTTCCAGCATAAGGTGCCTCCCTGAGCAGTTATTTCTCTACTTCCACCCAACACACCTGGCATTTAAAATGTCATTCCCACCCCGTCACCTGTAGCACATTTGCACTGCACTCTCCCTCCTTGTCTAAAGCATGATTTGCCTTTGAGACTCAAATGTACTGCACTGCTGCTCACTCACTCTACAGCATGGAGCGTCCTCACACCTGGTTACTGCACAGAGTTCATCTGCAGCATTTTCACAGTGGCATCAGGAACTCTGAGGATTTCATCTATGGAGTACTCTTAGTCCACCTCCTTGACCCCTAGAAAGCTTGAAGTACATTAAATTATTGACAGAAATGAGGTTGTCTGTATGTTTAGAAAATAAATTTTTGCTTGTAGGGTTATGCATTTTGCATCTGTTTTCAGTGTGCCCTATAGAGTGGTGTGTGCACAGGCATTGGACCCCAAGTGCAGAGCCGGTACACAATGGTGGGGGCAGCACCTCCAGGAGAACCGCCTTGGATTACAAGTCCTGGAGGAGACAAGTTGCATGCAGTGGTGGAGGGAAGATCGTGCCACCCTGTGACACAGCCTGAGTTCCTCAGCCAGTAGGGAAGTATATGCTTTGAGATTTCTTGGGCTCCAGTTACCCCACATGAAGGCATTGTCTCTTAGTTCTGGATGGCATAAGTATAAACCCAAGGCATCATGGGGCCATCCTCCTGTAGCTATCCTAGAGAAAGCTCCTTCCTGCTTCTCTGGTCTTGGAGGCTGCAGGCACTGCAGCAGCATTGCACCCACTTTGGTGCCTCTCCTGTGACTTTCTCTATGTCTGTGTCTGTCTCTCTCCCTCTTTCTCTGACTCTCATTCTCTGGTTCTGTACATATTGAGCTTCATCCACATTCACCCTTTCCTTGAACCTTTGCTTCTGCCCTCCATCTTGCTGGAGTTTCAGGTGTGCACAAAAACACCTGGTTTTTACCTTTCTAAGATAACACTAGCCATAGGATTTTAGCCCATCCTTACCAAGTATGACCTCAGCTGTATGCTTTTCTTCTGCAATGACCAAGATTGCAAGTAAGGTGCCATTCTGGCTTTCCACATTACTTGCCTGTGCAAGTCAGTTGTCCACTCAGTATGAGGAAATGCCAGATGATGTCCCAGGCAAGTTCCAAGAGTCTCCTGCCTCCTGGGCATGTTGTGATTCTTAACTTCAGTGAGGACTCACTTGTGCCATTGGCAATGTGGGGGCGTTTCTGCCTACCATACGTTGGGGCTGGGGCCACTGAATGTGATCTTCAGGGTCCTGGCTGGGCTTCCTCCCCTCCAGGGGAATTGAAAGGCAGCAGGACCTCCTTAGGCAAAAACATGGGCATCTTTGTGACCACTATGGAGCCTCCAGGGAGACACCGGAGTGGGTGCAACAGGAGGAGAGGCTCCAGGCTGGAGTGGATGTGGACAGCAGCCAATGTGCTATTCAACTGTGAGCCCCTGGACAGGCACATCCCGTGCTTCCTTCCTCTGTTTCCTTCCATTCTTTACCTGACCCTGTAGTGCTATGGTTTTTCCTTCTTTTTTGCTGACATTGAAGGGAAGTACATGCCCCCCCCCCACATAGACACACAGCATTTGGTTTCAGGAAACAAATTTTACTAGGCTCCAGGAAGCATGGCTCAGTGGTGCAAAAGTAGGAGCTTAGCATTGGGCCCACCCCTATCACTGCATTAAAGGGTTGCCTCATGCTGGGAGTGGTGGTGTAAGCCTACAATCTATTTACTAGTGTGCCTGAGGCAGGAGGAGAACTGTGACTTCCAGGCCAACCTGGGCTACATAGTGAGCTCAAGGCCAGCTTGAACTACATAGCAAGAACCAGTCTCAAAAACAGAAATCAGCACAGACATATCCAACAGGCTCCAGTAAAGGGGACTTCTACAGACAAAGAGAGGCTGTCTACCTAAGAAATCTGGAAATGAACTCCTTAGTTTGGGGTTTGTGGTACTGGGTGAGGGGCTGTAGCACAAGTAGCTGATCTGAATGCTGTGATGCTAACCTCTGTGACAAGATCTGACAAAGGCATTCATGCATGGAAGTTCATTCCTAGGGACTTCAGATGGTGCAGTGCTGGGGGTGCATCCCTGGGCCTCACACATGCTCAGCACTTGCTCCCCCACCAATCCTCACCCTGGCCTTAGAGGGCTTGACGTGGGCATTTCATTTGGACATGGTGACTTTCACAATAGCAAGACTGAGAACCGGGAAAAAGAACACAAACATGGGGAGGGCAGAAATCCTCCATAGAGGCCAGGCAGCACCCAAAGACAGTGCCTGCTCTTTCTCCAGATACCCACAGTGTAGAGAGACTTGAAAACTGTTCATCACAGGTAGGGCAGCGACCGGGCTGTGCACCATGTTTTGCCTCAGAGCAGGGCACCTGCACGGTTCCATGTGGCCTCTGTGAGGTCTCTGGTGCTGCCGCTCAGATGTCTGGATGTTGACAGGAACCCAAGTCACCCTGGCTGGGCCAAGACTTGAGCTGGGCAGGGCTAGCCAACACCCCACCTCAGTGACCATTACTCGTCTTTGCAGAGGGCCTGGGTCTGGGTTCAGTTCTCTGAGTTCAGTCCTGGGTCTGGGTTTGGTTCTCCAACCTTAGTCTCTGTCCTTTTTATGTGAATGGAAGCTGGTGAAAGGGCCAGGGAAATGGGGTAAGGAAAGGGCACCAGCACCAGGGCTTGGTCAGGGTGTGTTACTCAGTGTTCAGGCCCCTGGGGTCGTAGCCCTTCTTCTAAGAATTTATTACTTTGTTTTTATTTATGTTGGTTTTCACTTGGCAGGTTTCACTGTGCTGTTCAGGCTGACCTGGAACTCCTTGTGTGTCTTTGTATCCCAGGCTGGCCTGGACCTCTCCAGAACCTTTCTTCCTCAGCCGCAGTACTGCTGGGAGCAGGGCTTTGCCACTAGGGCTGGCTCTATTTTATATTGATTTGTCAATTTATTGCTTTCAGTGACCTACCTTCTCTCTGTCCCTGGCCCTGCCCATCTCTAGCTCCCTGGGGTATTGGTCTTTCCATTGATTTATTCATTCATTTATTAATTGGCTGATCTTTTTGGGATAGAATTATGCTGTGCAGTTTAGGCTGACCATGCTGACCTGGAACTTTCTGGCATTCTGACTCAGCCCCAGCAGTCCTGAGAACAGGTTTGACCACCCAGCAGGTGCTCTTTCCCCCTATTTACTCATTCATTTGTTAATTTCTGTGACCTCCCCTTTTCCTCTGTCCTCATGCATGTCTCTATTTGTGTTACTGGGATTACCCCAGGGCCTTTGCACTGAGTGGCACTGCCAGCCCATTTTGTATCTGTGCAGAGTTTGGACCAGAAGTGAAGCACTGTCTATGCCCACACTGTGGTCTCTGTGACCTCTGGCTCTGTGGTGACCTGGGTTCAGCACCAGAAGGGCGAGAAGAGCCTCAGCGTCAGAAGAGGTTGGCCCAAGAAGAAGTTGACCAGCTGCTTGTGGAAAGGATGTGGTGAGCAGAACAGGCCCAAAAACCAGGGTCCCAAATCTAGGCGGCAGGCCAGCCTCTAGGCCCCAGCAGGGGGATCCTGGCTCCCACTTTCTGCCTGTAGGGTCGCCCTGGCTCCAGGTGTTCCTGTCCTTGCTTGGGGGATCCCGGGGCCTGGGAGCAGCAGGCAGGCCTCATGGTTTCTCCCCCTCGCCCTGCACTCTGAGCTTCTCCTCTGCTCTGTCCTTCTAAGGGGCGGGGCTGAGTCTCCTGCGGGGTGCAGGGCCCAGGGAAGAGGGCTGAGGCATGTGGGGGAAGGGGGCATGGCCGTACCCTGTGTGGGAAAGGGGCTCCAACCTATGGAGTTTTTACCGTGGGAGGGCGGCTGGCCTTCCAGCCCTGCTGAGGAGTCCTCAGGGGAGAGGAAGGGACTGAGGAGCCACCGGAGCGTTGGTGGGGACCCAGCTGTCTTGCCTTCCCATCCTCCTCTCCCTTCCTCATCCCACACCTGCAGGAGCCAGCGCCACTCTGGGGCGACCCCTGGGTCCAGTGTTTGTGTTTGCACTGTGCGAGCTCCGTGCTGTCCGGGCCTCATCCTCAGGACTTCCGGAGTCAGGTCGGTTCCCAAATCCTGAGACAGTCAGGGAGTGGACGCTGATAGGATGGCCTTGCTGGCCCCGTGGGCACTTGTACCAGGCATTCATGACAAGGCTGTGTTTGGTCGTCTTTAAACCAGAAGAGGGCGCTTGTCGACCAGTTCTAAAGGTTACTTCCAGATCATTTTACGTTTTTATGTGGTATGTGTGTACGCAGGGTAGCTGGTAGTTTTATTTGCAGCCTATTATTTAAACGGTCACCTGTACCAGAGCTGAGGCTATAAAATGTGTCAGTTTGTTGGCAGGGGCAGAGGAGGAGATTGCGCCAACCTGGGGGAAGCTGCCTGTGGCCAGTTGCTGGGTCGGACTCGTCTCTGGACTGGGCAGCCAGGTTTGTCCTGGGGCCACATGTGGTTCCTGTTGGGCTGTCTCCTCTGCAGGAGAATCACCCTTCACTAGGAGCAACTTTACACCACGTAATTGTGTTAATTGTGTCTCACTGTTGTTAGAGGAAGCTCAGACAGCCTGTGGACCCTGATCCTGCCCTTTTCAGAAAATTTTTCATTCTGTGTGTGCTTTTAAGTAAATAGTTGCTTTTTGTAGTATAAATGTTTGCACTTTGTTCTACTTCCATATTTCTTAGAGCAGTGCATGTGAATGATTCTGTCCGTTGTAGTCCTCTGTTACTAATATACTTTAAAACCGAGAAATATCATATATCATTTTTTAGGTGGAAACCATTGTGCTTTGATAGGTTGTTCTTTGATTTTGTAATTGTTTTCTTTGTATACAGCAAGCTTTTAATGTGATGTACTGCAGTTTCTTGTGCAGTTGGTGTTCTGCTCAGAAAATACTTGTCTATACCAATGACTTCAAGAGCTTTACCTTTTTTTGTGTTAAGGAATTATTTCTGCTTTATTATTTAGATTTTCTATCCATTTTTATGTTAATTATAGTACATGTTGACAAATAGGAGCCCAGCTTCAATCTTCTGCATGTGTATATAGCCAATATCCCCAACACCATTCATTTAAAATGTTGTCTTTTGTTCAGCATATTTGTCAAAGATGAATGTGTCTAGGTTTTTTCTGCATCCTCTAAGCCATCCAGTTGAGTCTTCTTGCCTGTTTCTCTGCCAGTGCCGTGCTGCTTTTTTCACTGTAACTTTATCATATAACTCAAAATCCAAGATTGTGTTTGAAAGAGTTGCTGGGCCAGATCGGACACTGTAACCAGGAAAACTCCTGCCTCCCCCCACCCCCTATAGACTTGACTGTAATCCTATACCCCCATCCCTAGGAACCTGCTTTCTGGCGCTAAACCTGTGTGCCAATGAGATACCGGTACATCTCTAATGGCCTTAGGGCACTGCCCTAAGCTTAGGCTATTTATATTCCCCCACACTACATGTCCGAGAGAGAGATCGCCAGAAAGAGAGAGATCGTCAGAGAGAGAGATCGCCAGATTCCAGCGGCCAGTACGCCAGTCTCCTCTCCCCGCATTAACCACGGCCCTGGGTGCAGTGGAGAGGCTGCGCCCGGGGCCGGCGGGGGGAGGGTCTCTCTTCCCGTGTTCCCGAAATAAAGCCACCACTGCCCACTACTTTCACGGCCGTACACTCCACTCCTTCCACGGACCTCGACCTCGGACCTCGGACCTCCACCTCTCTCCCTCCTCCCATCCTCTTCTCCCTTCTCTCAGACCTAACAGATGGTGCCCTGTGACTCGGCGGCGGCAGGTGAGAGACTATAATTTTCCCAGTTTTGTTTTATAGTCCCCTGCTGGTCACCCTCCCACCGCGTTATAGCTCCCGACAGTCATGGGACGGTCTCCCGGTCTCCCGCGTGGCCAGCGAGGCCTAGTCACCCCAGGGGGGCCCCGCGCCCGGCTCCTCCTCTCCCTCCCCCTCCAACCGCGTTATAGCTCCCTTTCTTTAGCCGGCGCAGTGGCTCTGGGCGCGAGCTGCGGCCCTTCCCACATTATAGTTTCCTTTGTTTCCCACTTTACGCCAGCCCATCCGGCACCGCAGTTCTGCCGAGGTTAAATGAGACCAGACAATAAGAGATTCACATAAAACTGCTTTAGATTTTAAACAGCCTTTTTTTTCTTTTTGCTCTCACATCGCGTTCCAATTCTGTGGGCCCCGCGGCTTTGGCCTCCAGCCCAGCCCATTTCATGTTTCACCGACCCGCGCGGCCGCACCAGCCGCAGCATCCCACAGTGTCCCTGCACCATACCCCGCCCGCCGTAGCCGCCCGGAAGCCGTCGCTTTCACAGTGCGCCCAGGTCTGGCGCGGCCCGTGAGCCTTTCAGACCAGAGCCCGCCTAACTTCACGCTGTGCCTCTCCCGCAGCCACAGCGTAGTACTCGCCCCGCCCCACGCGCGGGGCCCCTTGCAGCAGGCCGTGCTTCTGACTGCCCCTGCCGTTGCCTTGGCCGCCGCCCCACCCCTCCGGGGGACCGAACTCGAGCCGCAGCTCCCATTGGTCTGGCGCCAGGTGCCACCTGGGATCACCACTTGGGGCCTCCAAGCCCCACCCCCTTACGTGGTCGCAGCGAAACGACGTCATTTCCCTCAGCCGCTTAGCGCGTCATAGTAAGCCTCTGTTCTCTGCTTACCGTGTCCCGCGTTAGCCCTGCCCACTCTACACGTTCCTTGCCTGCCCGCCCCTCCACGGCACCGGGCACACAGGCTGCCCAGGTTTATAGGTTTTATGCAAGCATGAGTCTTAACATGTATTTCTATCCTTTCTATATTAGAGGGAGAAACAGAACAAAGCAGGGCAGAACAAAACATATTCATATAGATGCATAAAATGAAAAAGACATATAAAACTGCTGTACAAGGAGTTCTGTTATGGTTACTGTGTTGTCAATAGAATTGGCTATATTATCAGATATAGTATAATTGAATATATCAGTACATAACAGTATTAATAGAAATACAACTTTGTAGATAATGTACAACTACAAAACAGGTAGTAATCAAACCAGAATGGTTATCATAGTGAGTCATTGTCATTTTCAGTATAGTTCTCTATACTCTCAGACTTGATACTATCAACCTTAACAGTTTTGAATAAAATCTGTCAATAGCAAACAGTAATCAAACAAATCAGATTTAACTAAGATCAGTCATGATATAACAGTATAGGTTATACAGGGGCCCAGATTAAGTAAATAGGAAATTAAAGATGATTACTATGCTATATCCTGATATTTTTGGAATAGCTGTCTGTACCCTCAGATCTAGTGCTTCTATGCGAAATGGGATGGAATAAGTTCTATCTAAGCAGAGTGGTGTGAGAAATATGGGTTTTATTTTCTGATACACTATTAGCAATATCTTCTGCTGTCTTTTTTAAGACTATGCCTCCATTTTCACTCCATCATGGTGTACTGTACATTTTTAGGTCTCCCCAACATCCTTGGTTTTACACTGGGGGGGCAACCTGCAATTTACCTAAGTGGTCCCAAACCTTCTCACCCCTGGACTTGATCTCTAGTTGGATTTCTTTACCTATTAAAGCTTGTTTTTCCAACCTATCCATAAATTCTGGTCCAGTTGCCCCTATTACTCTCTGGTTCTCTATCACACAGAGTACTGTTTTCTCATATTTGATTTTCAGTCCATATACCCATCTTCAGGTTAATAATATTTCCTACAAAGTGCATCTTGGTGGACCCTATCTCTTGATCCACTCTGCCTGTGATTCTCTCTTTTTTTCCTTAATTTAGTGTATATAGGCCATCTAGATTAGAAATTATATCCAACCTTCTCTGCTTCATTTCTGTTGTGCTCTTTTTCCATCATTAGTTGTCTGTCTGTCTTCTTGACTTCTCATTCTGCTGGTATGGGGCTTGTCTTCTGTTGGTGGCGGTCTCCAGAGCCCTTTGATACAGAGTGGGAGACCTGCCTGCTTCACTTGCGATGTCTATGTGCTGAAGCTCGACACTGGTTCAACTAACTTGGCAACTGCTGGTCCCTCACTGCTGCTTAAGAAGTTTCCCCTGCTGCTGGCCCCATTAGGGCCTGCATGAGCACTCAGCAGGGGCCTGGTCTCACTGGTCACAGCTGTGTATCCCTGCTGGCTCTGGCCTGACCTTGCTGGTGTTCCACCTGCCACTGGAGTCTTCATTTTTATTTCAAAGGCCAGCTTTGTTTTGTTTTTCACAAACGTAGTCCCTGCAAGTTGATGTGTAACAAATACTCCAAAAACTTCAGACCTTCATCTAGTTTGTCTCCTCAAATTGCAATTTTAATGCTAAATTAGACTAACAGGAAGTTTTATGTTGATATTATTTTTATTACCACATAATAATTTTTAGATAATTCACTTTTGCAGTCTTTTTATTTTATGCACATTGGGGTGGATAAACTTTATTTAAACATTCCAGACCTGTTGCTTTGACCCAGATTTTACCATGTGCAGTACAATGTATATTTCTTAGAGTTTTTTGTCCCTGTTGTTGTATCTTTTGTTTGGTAATTAGGAAGTGGTATACAGCTCATACTCAAGTTATCCTAAGAATATATTTGTGCCTTCACTCACCTTTATTTGACCAACCCGCTAATCATTGGAGTCTCCATGTTAGGTTATCTTTATCATATATTGTACATCGTCTGCCTAGCAGTTCTTTCTCTGTGTCATTAGTGTGTGTTTCAGAATTCAGAGAGAATCTGTGTTTCAGTTTCTCTAAAGAACACTTTAGACTTCTGTGGCCTCCTTTATTTGACAAGTGTCTAAGAGCTGGCTTGTCAGTGAACATCCTTCAAGACACCTTCCAGCATAAAGTGCCTCCCTGAGCAGTTATTTCTCTACTTCCACCCAGCACACCTGGCATTTAAACTGTCATTCCCACCCCGTCACCTGTAGCACATTTGCACTGCACTCTTCCTCCTTGTCTACAGCATGATTTGCCTTTGAGACTCAAATGTACTGCACTGCTGCTCACTCACTCTACAGCATGGAGCGTCCTCACACCTGGTTACTGCACAGAGTTCATCTGCAGCATTTTCACAGTGGCATCAGGAACTCTGAGGATTTCATCTATACTCTTAGTCCACCTCCTTGACCCCTAGAAAGCTTGAAGGACATTAGATTATTGACAGACATGAAGTTATCTGTGTGTTTAGAAAATAATTTTCTGCTTGTGGGGTTATGAATTTTGCATCTGTTTTCAGTGTGCCCTATAGAGTGGTGTGTGCACAGGCATTGGACCCCAAGTGCAGAGCCAGTACACAATGGTGGCATCAGCACTTCGAGGAGAACCACCATGAATCACAAGTCCTGGAGGAGACAAGTTGCATGCAGTGATGGAGGGAAGAGCGCGCCACCTGTGACACAGCCTGAGTTCCTCAGCCAGTAAGGAAGTATATGCTTTGACGTTTCTTGGGCTCCAGTTACCCCACATGAAGGCATTGTCTCTTAGTTCTGGATGGCATAAGTATAAACCCAAGGCGTCATGGGGCCATCCTCTGTAGCTATCCTAGAGAAAGCTCTTTCCTGCTTCTCTGGTCTTGGAGGCTGCAGGCACTGCCGCAGCATTGTACCCATCTCTGTGCCTCTCCTGTGCCTCTCCTGTGACTTTCTCTGTGTCTGTGTCTGTGTCTGTGTCTGTGTCTGTGTCTGTGCCTGTGTCTGTTCTGTACATACTGAGCTTCATCCACACTCACCCTTTCCTTGAACCTTTGCTTCAGCCCCCCATCTTACTTGGAGTTGCAGATGTGCACAAAGACACCTGGTTTTTACCTTTCTAAGACCACCAGCCATAGGATTTTAGCCCATCCTTACCAAGTATGACCTCACCTGTATGCTATTCATCTACAATGACCAAGATTGCAAGTAAGGTGCCATTCTGGCTTTCCACATTACTTGCCTGTGCCAGGCATTTGTCCATTCAGTATGAGAAAATGCCAGATGATATCCCAGGCAAGTTCCAAGAGTCTCCTGCCTCCTGGATGTCTTCTGATTCTTAATCTCAGCAAGGGTCATCCACGCCATAGGCACAGAGTTGGGGTGCTCCTGCCTACCATACTTTGGGACTGGGGCCTGGCTACTGAGCATGATCTTCAGGTGCCTGGCTGAGCCTCCTGCCCTTCAGGGGAATTGAAAGGCAGCAGACAACCTCAGGCAAAAACATGGGCATCTTTGTGACCACTATGGAATCTCTGGGGAGACCCCAGAATGGGTGCAACAGGAGGAGAGTCTCCAGGCTAGAATGGATGTGGACAGCAGCCAATGTACAGTTCAACTGTGAGTGCCTGGACAGACCCATCCCGTGCTTCCTTCTTCTGTTTCCTTCCATTCTTCCCTGACCCTGTAGTGCTATGGTTTTTCCTTCTTCTCTGCTGATATTTATGGGAAGTAAATGCCTTCCCTCCTCCACACACAGAGCATTTGGTTTCAGGGAACAAATTTTACTAGGCTCCAGGGAGCATGGCTCAGTGGTGCAAAAGTAGGAGCTTAGCATTGGGCCCACCCCTATCTCTGTGTTAAAGGGTTGCCTCATGCTGGAAGTGGTGGTGTAAGCCTACAATCTATTTACTAGTGTGACTGAGGCAGGAGGAGAACTGTAACTTCCAGGCCAGCCATAGCTACAGAGCAAGAACTGGTCTCAAAAACAGAAGCCATCACAGACATATCCAACAGGCTCAGGTAAAGAGGACTTCTACAGACCAAGAGAGGCTGTCCAGCTAAGAAATCTGGAAATGAAGTCCTTAGTTTAGGGTTTGTGGTACTGGGTGAGGGGCTGTAGCACAAGTAGCTGATCTGAATGCTGTGATGCTAACCTCTGTGACAAGATCTGACAAAGGCGTTCATGCATGGAAGTTCATTCCTAGGGACTTCAGATGGTGCAGTGCTGGGGGTGCATCCCTGGGCCTCACACATGCTCAGCACTTGCTCCCCCACCAATCCTCACCCTGGCCTTAGAGGGCTTGATGTGGGCATTTCATTTGGACATGGTGACTTTCACAATAGCAAGTTGTTGGTTTTCACTTGGCAGGTTTCACTGTGCTGTTCAGGCTGACCTAGAACTCCCTGTGTGTCTTTGTATCCCAGGCTGGCCTGGACCTCTCCAGAACCTTTCTTCCTCAGCCGCAGTAGTGCTGGGAGCAGGGCTTTGCCACTAGGGCTGGCCCTATTTTTCCATATTGGTTTATTAATTTATTGCTTTCAGTGATCTACCTTGTCTCTGTCCCTGGCCCTGCCCATCTCTAGCTCCTTGGGGTATTGGTGTTTCCATTGATTTATTCATTTATTAATTGGCTGATCTTTTGGGGATAGAATTATGCTGTGCAGTTTAGGCTGGCCCTGAACTGTTTTTGTAGCCCAGGACGGCCTGGAACTCTCTGGCATTCTGGATCAGCCCCAGCAGTCCTGAGAACAGGTGTTTGACTACCCAGCAGGCCCTGTTTTTCCTTATTTATTCATTCATTTGTTAATTTCTGTGACCTCCCCTTTTCCTCTGTCCTCATGCATGTCTCTATTTGTGTTACTGGGATTACCCCCAGGGCTTTTGCACTGAGTGGCATTGCCAGCCCATTTTGTATCTGTGCAGAGTTTGGACCAGAAGTGAAGCACTGTCTATGCCCACACTGTGGTCTCTGTGACCTCTGGCCCTGTGGTGACCTGGGTTCAGCACCAGAGGGGGAGAAGAGCCTCAGGGTCAGAAGAGGCTGGCCCAAGAAGAAGTTGACCAGCTGCTTGTGGAAAGGATGTGGTGAGCAGAACAGGCCCAAAAACCTGGGTCCCAAATCTGGGCGGCAGGCCAGCCTCTAGGCCCCAGCAGGGGGATCCTGGCTCCCACTTTCTGCCTGTAGGGTCGCCCTGGCTCCAGGTGTTCCTGTCCTTGCTTGGGGGATCCCGGGGCCTGGGAGCAGCAGGCAGGCCTCATGGTTTCTCCCCCTCGCCCTGCACTCTGAGCTTCTCCTCTGCTCTGTCCTTCTAAGGGGTGGGGCTGAGTCTCCTGCGGGGTGCAGGGCCCAGGGAAGAGGGCTGAGGTATGTGGGGGAAGGGGGGCACGGCCATACCCTGTGTGGGAAAGGGGCTCCAACCTATGGAGTTTTTACCGTGGGAGGGCGGCTGGCTTTCCAGCCCTGCTGAGGAGTCCTCAGGGGAGAGGAAGGGACTGAGGAGCCACCGGAGCGTTGGTGGGGACCCAGCTGTCTTGCCTTCCCATCCTCCTCTCCCTTCCTCATCCCACACCTGCAGGAGCCAGCGCCACACTGGGGCGACCCCTGGGTCCAGTGTTTGTGTTTGCACTGTGCGAGCTCCGTGCTGTCCGGGCCTCATCCTCAGGACTTCCGGAGTCAGGTCGGTTCCCAAATCCTGAGATAGTCAGGGAGTGGACGCTGATAGGATGGCCTTGCTGGCCCGATGGGCACTTGTACCAGGCATTCATGACAAGGCTGTGTTTGGTCGTCTTTAAACCAGAAGATGGCGCTAGTCGACCAGTTCTAAAGGTTACTTCCAGATCATTTTACGTTTTTATGTGGTGTGTGTGTATGCAAGGTAGCTGGTAGTTTTATTTGCAGCCTATTATTTAAACGGTCACCTGTACCAGAGCTGAGGCTATGAAATTTGTCAGTTTGTTGGTAGGGGCAGAAGAGGAGAGTGCACCAACCTGGGGGAAGCTGCCTGTGGCCAGTTGTTGGGTAGGACTCAGTCTCTGGACAGGGCAGCCAGGTTTGTCCTGGGGCCACATGTGGTTCTTGTTGGGCTGTCTCCTCTGCAGGAGAATCACCCTTCACTAGGAGCAACTGTACACCATGCAATTGTGTTAATGTTCTCACTGCTTTTAGGGGAAGCTCATACAGCCTGTGGATCCTGAACCTGCCCTTTTCAGAAAATTTTTCATTCTGTGTGTACTTTTAAGTAACAGTTGCTTTTTCTAGTATAAATGTTTGCACTTTATTCTACTTCCATATTTCTTAGAGCAGTGTGAACATGTGAATGATTCTGTCAGTTGTAGTCTTCTGTTACTAATATACTTTAAAATATCATATATCAATTTTTTAGGTGGAAACCATTGTGCTTCAATAGGTTGTTCTTTGATTTTGTAATTGTTTTCTTTGATATACAGCAACCTTTTAATGTGATATACTGCAGTTTCTTGTGCAGTTGGTGTTCTGCTCAGAAAAAAAACTTCTCTATGCCAATAACTTCAAGAGTTTTACCTTTTTTGTTTGAAGAAATTATTTCTGTTTAATTATTTAGATCTTCTATCCATTTTTATGTTAATTATAGTACATGTTGACAAATAGGAATCCAGCTTCAGTCTTCTGCATGTGTATATAGCCAATGTTCCCAACACCATTCATTTAAAATGTTGTCTTTTGTTCAGCATATTTGTCAAAGATGAATGTGTCTAGGTTTTTTCTGCATCCTCTAAGCCATCCACTTGAGTCTTCTTGCCTGTTTCTCTGCCAGTACCATGCTGCTTTTTTCACTGTAACTTTATCATATAACTCAAAATCCAAGATTGTGTTTTGCTCTTATTGTCCATGATTCCTTTTCCTATTCTACGTGTCCTTTGATTCTCCATAAATTTTAGGATTGTTTCCTAGTTTTGAGGAATGCTGTGGTATTTTCCTTGGGGTTGTGTTTATTCCTGGTATCATTTTGGGATTACAGCCATTTTGACGATATTGGATCTGCCTATTCAGAAATGAAGGAACGTTTATGTTTTCTAATGTGCTCCCTAATCTCATTTTTCAAAATATTGTAGCTTTTATGTTTGAGGTCATTTACTTGCTTGGTTAGATTATTTCCTAAGTGCTTGGTTTTTCTTAAGACTACTTCAAATGGTACTTTTTTTCTGTATACAAGATTCCTCTTGGTTTTTGTGGATTCATTTGTTATCCTCCTATATTACTGAATTTGATTTTTACTTGTAGGAGCCTACTGGGGAAGTTTCTTTGATTTCCTGGATAAAGGATCATGTCTTCTGTGAATAATAATAGTCTGACTTCTTTCTTGCCTATAATTGTCCCTTTTATTTCTTCCTCTTGCTTGATCCCTCAGGCTGAACTTTACTGAACAGAAGTGTAGTGATCATGAACATACTTTTGGCTGATATTGTAACAGGCTCTCATTATTCCCACACTTACTATGATTATTGTCAATAAGTTTGTCATCAGTGGCTTCTATCACAATGAGGTAAACTCCTTTTATTTCTGTTTTCTTCAAGGTTCCATCATGAGTAGATATCAGATTTTGCTATTCTTTTTAGCACATCTACTGAGAAGATAATGTGGTTTTGTACTTGCTTCTGCATTACGTAATGAAGTGATTTATGTGTGCTGACCTAACTTTATATTGTTGAGATGAAGCCTACTTGGTCATGATGTATGATCTATTTTATTGATTTGTTATCCTCTGTTTGCCATTATCTTTTTGAGGATTTTTGCATCTCTGTTCTTTAACACATTCACAGTAAGGCTGTACTTCCTATGTCTCATTGCCAGGTTGCTTGAAGTAGCAGTGGAACATGTATGGGTGCCCAGGGCACGAGTGTAGGATTTATACCACCAGTGATACAAGCTGCCCCCACGACCATCACTCGTGTATCAGTGGAGGATCAGGGCCATGGGAATGTGTTAAAGAGATTGCCCTGAAGTAGTCTTTTTTTCAGTTAATCCTTTGGTTTGGGACTATTAAGGTAATGCTCCCCTCTAAGAATGAGTTTGGAAGTGCTAATTCCCTTTTAATTTCATTAAGGAGTTTGAGGCATTTTGGCGTTAGCTCTATCCAATTGAGTGGTGAATATCTTGAGCCTGGACTTCTCTTTTATGGTAGGTGTTTTATTGATTCCTTGATTTTGTGACCTCTTATAGCACTGCTCAGAGCTTTCACCTTCTTGATTAAGATTGGTTTTTTTTCTCCTTTTTGAGACAGGGTTTCAGTATATGGTTGAGGCTAGCTTTCATATCACTTTGTAGCTCAAGCTGACTTTAACTTGCTGAGATCCTGCTTCTGTCTCTCAAGTGCTGAAATTACAGACGTGTGCCACATTTCCTGGTATCTGCTTGGATAATTCATGTGTGCCAAGGAATGTATCCATTTTTCAATATTCTCAAATTTATTGAATTACATGTTTTGAGAGTACTTCTATTGGCTGAAGTTTTGCTGAGTCCCTTTGGTTTTACCTTTTTAATTTCTAATTTTGTTGATAAGGGTTTTTCTCTTCCTTATTTTGGTAAATTTGGTCTAAGGATTGATCTATTTTGTTTATTATTTAAAGTGCTAGCTCTTTCATTCACTGATTTTTATATTTTTATCACAGTTAATTTAATTTCTGCTCTCCTCTTTATACTGTTTCTTCGTATTTGCTTTGTGTTTGCATTGTTCTTGTTTTTCTGAGACCCTTCAGGTACATCATTTAGGTATTTGTTCCATAGATAACCACAGCTGTAAACTTCCCTCTTAGGACTGCTTCTGCCATAGGCTGTTCCATGTTGTAAGGATCTTATCATCTGAATTTAAAAAGTGTGATTTCTTCCTTGATCTCTCCAGTGACCACTTTATTATTCAAAGGTTGCATTCTTTCTTTCTTTTTTTTTTTTTTTTTTTTTTTTTTTTTGGTACCAGGCAGCGAACTCAGGACCATGCACTTGCAAGGCACTCGCTTATGCTGCTGAGCTAAATCCCCAGCTAAGGTTGCATTATTTCATTGCCATGTTTTGCAGAATTTCTCAATTTTTGGCCATTGTTTTCTAGTTTCATTCCACTATGTTGTGATATTATAACTGAAGTAATTTCGTTCTTTTGTATTTATTTAAGCAAGCTCTATGGGCTATGATGTGTGTTTTAGAGCCAGTTCCTTGGGCTGGTGTTCCTTGTGTGGAAAAGTGCGTGGATACCCATGATGTCCATGTGTTTGATGGCATAGTCCACCCCTGATATTTGTTAGCTGACCTTCTGTGCTGTGGATGTGTCTGGTTCTGTGAAAGTTGCCACCACTAAAAGGTGAGAAAGGTAGTGAAAGGAAATAGGGCAGCAGCACAAATGGTTAGTCAGGTACCGATTCTCAGGGATGTGGCCCCCTGGGGTCTTGGTGTTTCTTCTATTGATTTATTTAATCTTTTGTGATAGAATTATACCATGCAGTTCATGGTTGGTCTTGAACTCACTTTGTAGCCTAGGCCAGCTCAAACTCTCTGAGATTCCTTTGGCTCAGCCTCAGCAGTCTGGGGAACTGGCAGTTGACACCAGACCAGGCCCTATTTTTCCATATTCATTCATTCATTCATTTTTTGCAGTGATCTCCCCTTCTCTCTGTCCCAGGCCCTGTCCACCCATATTTTCAGTCCTGGAGTTTGCCCCAAGGCCTTTGTACTGAGTGGTAACCACAGACCATTTTGTATCTACGGCAATGAGGCTGGAATGGTTTGTTTTGGTTTGCTTTGGTACTAGCAATTGAACGCACAACCTCTTGTTTACCAGGCAGCACTTATGCCACTGAGCTAAGGCCGCAGCCCCTAGTGAGGCTGGAAGTAAAGCACTGTCCTTGCCCAGGCTGCTGGTCTCCATGACCTCTAGCCCTGTGGTGACTCAGGCTGAGGGACCAGGATGGTGGCAAGGGCCGTGGGGACTTAAGCCTGTATTTACATTTCAAAACAGCAGAAAAAAATTATCAGTGTAGTGTCCTTAGTTGGGGAGAGGACAGAAGATGTGATGAAAGGGAAGTGTTTCCATGGCTGAGATGAATGCTTCCAGCTCTGGGCACTGAGCCCTGCTGCACTTCTGGCTCGAGGAAAGAACTCACCAGGGGGAATGTGGAAAGTGTGCTCAGCACACTGCAGCCACCTCTGGGCTCAGAGTAGTGACTGACCTTCCAGGCTGCTCTGGACCACCCAGACCTAAGTCAGCAGAGGGACACAAACATGATGGCTACTTTGTTAGGGAAGGAGTCACTGACACTGTCTGTGTTTTATAATTCTTCACTTTCCTGTCATAGTTTTCTCTCAGCAGCCAGGGAGAAGCAGATCCCAGTTGGACACATTGCTGATTGCTCTCCTTAGCCAAAGTTTCATCCCTGGCACAGGCTCCCTTTCAGACACTGCTGGGAGAAGCTGCAGATACGTTATCTGCCATGGTGCTGTCAGGGTTATCTTCCCTACAGTTCACTAGCATTCTCCCTCTGTGTGTAAAGTCTCCAGAATCACTGTGCACCTGCACATTTCCAGCAGCACCTGAAAATCCTCCTTTTACCACCCCTACCCTCCTATGGCAATGCAGACTCCATGCTCTCTGCATTCAGCACCCCAAACCTGCACAACTCAGCCAATGTTAGATTTTGCAGAAGCAGAAACAATGCAAAACAAAGAGAATTTCCTCAGGGGATGTTGGAGGCTGCAATTCCCATGGTAAGAAGCTGGAGCTGAGGGCAGGCTCAGTGCAGTTGCAGCCAGAGACTACAGGCCAGAAGAGCTGCTGCCCAGCAACCCCAGGCAGGCTGGCGACTTCCTCATTCCTAGCAGCCCTGCTGGAGCTGTGCAGGCTGCTGCTGCAGCTCTGCTCCAGTGTTCCATCCCCACCTCCACTCCCCCTCCACACACAGCTGGCCAGTGTCTTCACTGCCTTAATGAGCACCTCTTAATTACACCTGTTATGTCCCTGTGGCATTCTAATATCATCATCTCAGGATTCTTCTGGACACTGCTGCATGGACATCCTGAGGCTGTCTTTCTTCCCTGCCCTGGTTGCCTACCACTTTGTCATGCTACAATGGCCACAGCTCCTCACAAGTCGGTTCCCCCTTGCTGCACCACTGGCCACCTAGAAAATCACCTGAGGTATTTAGACTAAAAGCCCCTCCCTTTTGGCTACCAGGAGCAGGCACAGCAACCAGTGCTACAGGGCTGCCCAAGATCACCCAGCCCTGCTGACTGCTTCCTGGCAGGTCCTCTCAGTCTGGTTGCTGACTGGTCAGTCCGAGAAGAGAGGTGCTGTTTATCTGGGCCATGCACCATCCCCACCAGATAAGTCACATCCCAATTGGACCACTGAGCTCTGCAAATTTCCAGGGACTCAAGAACATAAGGAGCCAAGCTGAGTAGCTCTTCAGGACCTTTTACACTTGGGCTTGGACATCAAATTCATCTAACCCAGCCCTACCAAAACCATTTTGGCCTTGGCCCCCACTCACTGGCAAAGAGCAGCATTAGCTGGCCTGGGGTTGAGCTTGACTGGGTTTTGGAACAATACTGGGTAAGGCATCCCAGGCTGGCAGGAGGATATATTGTGCTGCTTTTTGAAAGGCAGTGCCCTGGGCCCAGGAAGGTCATATGCTTCAAAGAGGAATGGTACATAAAGTGAGAAGCTAAATCAAGTCCTGGCTGCTTTGCCATACCTGTCTAGAACTGCCTAAAGCTTCACAGAAGGCTGAACATAATGAGCATAGAATTATCCTTGGAAACAGCAGTTGGAAGGATTTTGCCCAGCCTAAAAAGAGGTAGAAGTAGGCAAGTACACAGAACAGATTTGGTTTGCTACAATACAAAACTTCTGGGTTTACTCTCCTCTCTGAGATGTTTCCCTCCAGGAAACCCTGGAGGGCTGCTGAATCAGAGCCCAGGAGTAGCTGGAGGAAGAAGATAAGTATCT
This sequence comes from Cavia porcellus, assembly GCF_034190915.1. Classification (NCBI taxonomy): domain Eukaryota; kingdom Metazoa; phylum Chordata; class Mammalia; order Rodentia; family Caviidae; genus Cavia; species Cavia porcellus. The sequence continues at coordinate 65,671,272 of NW_026947505.1, forward strand.
CATGATGCCTATGAATGTCCCCTTATCATGGGGAGTGAAGCAACCAGGATGTTACCAGGTGAGACAGGAACAGCCCGGCTTCCTAGGCTCTTACTGTCCAAATGAGTGACTCAGCACCCTTGGGGGATTTGAACAAATATCATTTGTTTTAGGGCAGAAGTCAGAAGGGACTAAGCCTGAAAGAAATACTCAGGAACAGGAGAGAAGATTAGGTTCTGCACTCAGCACAGGTGACCTTGAGAAGCTGAGGTCAGTGGCTGAAAAGTCCTCACTGCCTTCCTCCTGTGTCTTCTTGCACAGCTAATCCAAGCAGTGCTATTGATCATGTACTAGAATATCGGCAACAGATGCCATGCTCAGGGTGTTGTCATGTCAGAAAGACTGGTTCTGGCTGCAGGGTTTGTTAGTAACCTCATGTTCCCTGTCTGAATTTCCTACTGACCTTCTTGCTGCTGACCTTCTTCTCCAATATTTTGCCAAAGGAGGCAGAAGTGCCCATATCACATTGCCCATGTTAGTGGCCAGAAATGAGTCACCAAATGCAGAACTGACATCTGGTTCCTTAGTGAAAGGGTTGCTGGCTCAGACCGGACACTGTAGCCAGAAAAGCCTCAGCCAGAATTAGGGAACTCCTGCCTCCCCCGCCCCTATAGATTTACCTGTAACCCTATACCCCCATCCCTAAGAACCTGTCCCTGGTGCCAAACGTGTGCCAATGAAATACCTGTGCATCTCTAATGGCCTTAGGGCACTGCCCTAAGCTTAGGCTATTTATATTCCCCCACACCACTTGTCCACGAGAGAGATTGCCAGATTCCAGTGGCCAGTGTACCAGTCTTCTCTCCCAATGTTCTCGGAATAAAGGCCTCTTTTGTCTTATACTCCTCAACTTTTGGAAGCATCTTTTATCCTCTGAAGATAATCCTATCATTTGGTGCCCTGTGACTCGATCAGCAGGTGATTGACTCTTGGGACACACGCCCAATTGGGTCCCCCCGCCGATTCACGAACCAAAAGCATCCCGGCCTAACTCTGCGCTCCTCCTGCCAAGACACATTCCATCTCTTGCCAGCTGCCTCCACTCACCACCGCCCCGATTGATTTAAGGTGAGCACACTCCAAAAGACTCTTATCACTGGGCCCCGCCCCAGTCGACTGGTCTCTCCCCCGTTCGCTTTAGCCCCGCCTCGTGGCGCTATGGGATTGGTGATAGCTTTTCCTTTGGGCCACCAGATTTTTGCTTGCCTTATTCACTGATGGGAAATTTACTTCCTACATCCCAAAAAATGCCTCTACAGTGTTTAATCTCCAATTTACGTACTTTAAAAATTAAAAATACCATAAAAACTAAATTATTAACTTTTTACTTCCAGGAAGTTTGGCCTACCTACCCACTCCTTGGCAAACGCTGGCCTCCAGAAGGGACATTCGATGTTTCAATTCTACAAATGCTCTATGATTTCTGTAAGGCCAGCGATAAGAGTCATGGAACTCCAATACATAGAGGCATTTTTGGTTCTGAGAACGCGCCAATCCCTCATTAAATCTTGTGCTCCCGCTGAGATCCTTTTGGCCACCTCTACTGCGGCTCAAACTTTTCCATCCTGTCCTCAAGATTCGCTTGAAGATGTTCCCCGTCTTTGCGTCATTGCCACCTGCTTACCCAGCTTGTTCTCTCCTGTTACCCCTCGCCGGCCTTCCCCCTGTGCCCAGTTCCCTCAGTTGTGCGGGTCTCAATGTGTCACAGTTACCTTCCTCTGTGCGGATCGTCTCCCCCTCTGCCTTCCGAGATGCAGGCTCCTTCCGGCAGCTCTGCTCTGCCTTCTGATACCTTCTCACTGCCCGCGTACCACACTAGGTCACGTTCATTGTGCCCCGCTGGCACACAGTGTGATTTTTCTAGCTTGCGCCATGGACAGCCGCCATGCCCCCCATGCTCTGGCAGCTATATCGGTAACAGGGCGCTGCCATGTTCCGGAAGTTCAGGTGGATCATGTGGGCATGGAGCGCCGTCCGGTTTGCTTAGTTGCCATAGTGACGGGGCGCCGCCATGTTCCGGAGGCTCAGGCGGGTCATGTGGACATGGAGCACCACCGGGTTCGATTGGTTGCCATAGTGATGGGGTGCCACCATGTTCCGGAAGTTCAGGCAGGCCGCGTGGCGACAGAGTGCCACTGGGTTCAGATAGTTGTTATGGTGATGGGCCACCGCCATGCTCAGAGGGGTCACATGGCACACCACCATGTTCATTTGGTTGCCATGGCGACAGGGTGCCACCATGTTCTTTCTGGTCTCACGATCAACGGGCGCCCTCTAGTGGCTCCTCTTGGAAACAGCAACAGCCGCCCTGTCACACCCATTTTAAGCCACGCAATACAATGTCATCTGCCTATACTTCCTCCTCACAGGGTAAACAGCAGCTGCTCGGTAGCCGCTCTTCAGATAATTACTCACACACGTCTACCAGGCGGATAGCTGCCCAATAGCACTTTCCTCCACGTTCCTCTCCTCAGGCTCTGCTGCCACTTCAGGAGCAAGCTGGCCCTGAAGGCCTCGTAAATATTCACGTGCCATTTTCTCTTTCTGATTTGTCTCAGATTACCCATAAATTGGGCAGCTTTTCTGTCGACCCACAAAATTATATCAGACAATTTGAATTTATCACCAATTGCTATGATTTGCATTTTAAAGATGTTTATGTGATTTTAAATACCACCCTTAGCTTGCAAGAGTGAAATCAGCTGTGGCAAGCAGCTCACGAGGAAGCTGACCGCAGACACAGGGCGAATACTACTGACAATGACCCTGACCCTGTAGCCGTGCCTGACCAAGACCGTGACTGGAACTATCAAAATGGTCAAGGTTCAAAAAAATTACATAAGATGATAGAGTGTCTGATTGTGGGCCTTAATAAGATTGCTCACAAACACAGTAATTATAACAAGCTTTTAGAACAGGTCCAAGAGGCTAATGAAAGCCTGGCTGTGTTTCTAAATCGGCTTCGGGAAACCTTAATTAAATATACCAATGTAAACCCAGACTCTCATAAAGGGATGATTGTAGTTAATTCCTATTTTATTTCACAGTCTGCTCCTGATATTCGTGCAAAACTACAAAAGGATGAACAAGGCCCTCAGACTCCACAAGGAGATCTGCTTAAATTAGCCTTCCATGTCTTCAACAACAGAGATAAGCTTCAGAAAGAGGAGAAGCAAGCTCAGAAATTAAGGCTTGCTAAATATCAGTCTGACCTCTTAGCAGTGGCACTCGGGGCTCCCAAAACAAGCAATCCACAACAAGGTGTGGCTGCCCAAGTCCCACCCGGACCATGCTTCAAATGCAATAAGCAAGGACACTGGGCACGAGACTGCCCCAATCCTGGCACTCCTCCTGGGCCCTGCCCAATCTGCAAAGATGAAGGGCATTAGAATAGAGATTGTCCTAGGCACCAGCGAGCGACTAGGCCATCCTCTAATCCCTTGCTCTCACAGGAGACTTCGTCAATGCCAGATTCGTCGCTGACTGACCTGCTCGGACTTGCTACAGAAGATTGATGGGGCTCGGGGCTCACAGCCCCCACTCCAGTCACCTTGACGGAGCTCCGAGTCTCACTGGAGGTCTCAGGCAAAATAATATCTCTGCTTGTAGATACGGGGGTCACCTATAGTGTGCTTTATAAATTTTCAGGACATTATACTAAGTCTCTGATTTCTGTTGTGGGCGTTGACGGCCAGCCAAATCAACCTTTACAGACTGGGCCTATCCCATGCAGATTCCAGACCCTTTTCTTTACCCATAGCTTCTTCGTAATCCCAACATGTCCCACGGCCCTTTTAGGTAGAGACCTTCTTCAAAAGCTTAATTTTTCCTTCACTTTCTCTCTCCCCACATCTCTAATCCTCCAACTGCCTCACAATGCGTCACAAAGCCATTCCCCCCTCTCCCTCCTTCTTTGGTTGACCCCATGGTCTGGGACACATCCAATCCCACTCTGGCTACACATGCCATGCCTGTTTTAATCCATCTCAAGGATCCCTCAATTTTTCCCTGTGTTCCCCAATACCCCATAGCCCCCCCCCAACATTTAAGAGGACTTAAACCCATCATTAAGCGGCTTTTAGACAATGGTTTTCTTAAACCTACCCATTCACCCCACAATACTCCCATTCTCCTGGTGCTCAAGGCTGATGGGTCCTATCGCCTGGTACAGGACCTTAGGGTGATTAACAGTGCCATTACCCCAACTTACCCAGTGGTGCCAAATCCTTATACCATGTTCTCTCATATCCCTCCCTCCACTACTCACTTTACAGTTATAGATCTTAAAGATACCTTCTTCACTATCCCCCTACACCCTGATTGCCAGAACCTCTTTACGTTTACATTGACTGACCCAGACACTCTCAGGTCTCAACAACTTATTTGGACAGTACTCCCCCAGGGGTTCAGGGATAGTCCCCACTTCTTTAGTCAGGCTCTTGCTACTGACCTCACAGAACTCAATCTCAAACCTAGTGTTCTTCTTCAATACATAGACGACCTCCTATTATGTTCTCCATCCCATATGTTGGCCATACACCACTCAGCCAGTCTTCTTAATTTCCTTGCTAACCGTGGATACAGGGTGTCTCCCACCAAAGCCCAGATAGCCTCCCCAAAAGTCAAATACCTAGGTCTTGCTCTCACCTCCATCACCTCAGATGGTAAGGCAATTCTTCATGATCTCCAGGTGCCCACAACTAAACGGCAGGTTACATCTTTCCTAGGTTTAGCTAATTTCTTTTGTCTCTGGATTCCTAACTTTGCAGCCCTAGCTCAACCCCTCTACAAGGCTGCTAAGGGTTCCTTATCAGAACCCCCTGGACCCTACTAGGCCCATACATGCCCCCATTCAAAAACTAAAAGAGGCTTTCCTAAAAGCTCTGGCTCTTACCCTCCCTAATCCCACCCAAGCTTTCATCCTATACACTACTTGTCAGGGCCACAATGCTATAGGTGGACTAGGACACAAAAAGGGACCTTCTTTTCAAGCAGTAGCTTACTTATCTAAACAGATCACACAGTAAAAGGATGGGCTCCTTGTCTCCGAGCTCTTGAAGCTGCAGCCCTCCTGACACAGGAAGCTAAAAAGTTTACATTAGGACAATCTATTACAGTACACTCACCTCATCACCTATGTGACCTTATCTCACATAAGGTGCTCCCCGCCCTAATGACCCCTTCTCACCTTCAACAGGTACACTTAGCTCTCTCTCAAGACCCTTGCATCTCTATTGCAACTAGGTGGTCCTCTTAATATAGCAACCTTACTTCCCACCTCAGAGGGCCATCCTCACCATGACTGTATAGAGTTTTTACAGATGACTCCCACTTCTTTCCCTCACATCAGTAGCACACCTCTCTCCTTGGCCTTTGACACATGGTTCATAGATGGCAGTTCAACAAACACAGACAACCAAAAGAAGGCAGGATACGCAATAGTTAACCAGTCAAAAGTTATAGAGGCAAATTCACTGCTACCTGGGACCTCTTCCCAGAGGGCAGAACTTATTGCCCTTACAAGGGCCCTTACACTAGCAAAAGACAAGATTATAAATATATACACTGACTCAAAGTATACATTTAGCATCTTACACTCTCATGCCTCTATCTGGCAAGAAAGGGGTTTTATTTCCACTCAAGGAACCCCCATTATTAATGCCCCCTTATCCTTAAGCTTCTAGAGGCAGCCCAACTTCCAAAGCAGGCAGCAGTCATCCATTGCAGAGGACGCCAAAGCTCTACAGATCCTATTGCTCAAGGCAATGCCTTTGCAGATTCACAAGCCAAGTTAGCTGCACAAGGGCCCTGCCCTTCTCATCTTCTCCCATTAGTCCCAAACAGTCTACCTCAGCCCAATTATTCACCAGAGCAGTTACAGCTACTTCATAAACCAGGTTACACACAAAACACTCAGGGATGGATTTTTCAGGGATCTAAACTTGTTCTCCCACATCAACAGGCCTCAGACATCATCACCGACTTACACAACTGTTTTCATATAGGATCTCAGGCCCTACAAACTTTTGGCCCCAATAGTCACACACCCTTCTCTAAAAGCCATCATTCTTAAAACGACTCACACCTGTGATCTCTGTGCCAGGACCTCTCCTCAGGGACACATGGCACACCCTTCCTTTCCTACCCATCAATTTCAACAACACACCCCTGGTCAGGACTGGCAGATAGATTTTACACACATGCCCCGCCACAAGACTCTCAAAATAGGGAGATGCAAATTTAAATGTTGAACTACAAACATTCACAAAGAAGAAAGATGTATTTTTGGAACATGAATGATTTTAATTTTGAATAGTTTCCATAATTTTGTAGAACAATATTAGATATGTTTGTTTCATATATTTAGAACTTGTCTTGTGTGGATTTTATTTTGATACATAAAAATGCACAAATAACACAGGCATTCTATCAACAGCAGGATGTTTTTACTGTTTGATTTTTTCAGCTCAAGTGAATTTTAGGCAGAGTAGACATGGGTGGGTATGTGTGGCCTTGTGGTCACATGAGCTGCCAGGGTCTGCTCTGTACACTGCTATGAATTGACAGATTAGATTTTGCTACATAACAATTTTTATAGGCAACTAATATTTAAATACTATTTGAGAATTTAGAAAGGTATAGTTAGGAAACTAAATATCATTTTGTGAATGGAATCTAAATTGCTAAAGTGGTTCATTTTTTCTTCCAGATCCAGTGAAACAACCTATTAATTACAAAATGGCAAATTGTTCTAGAAGGGAAAAACCCAACATAAAAGGAAAGGTCTGTGGACAATGCAAGAACAAAGCTGCTCTGCTAGGATGTATATTGTAGTCAAAAATTACAATCCAACTTCTATGCGGTCTTATACGCCTTATGCTTTTGTTTCATTCCTTTTTCAGACATACATATGCTGCTTACTTACTTAACTGAATTGCATCCTCTCACTCTTGTTTAATGACATTGCTATAAATCTTGTCATCTGTCCTTCTATTTCTTGTTATTTCTTTAAAACTGTTATAAGCATTTATATGCAACTCTTTTTTCTTTCAAATTATGTACATTTTATTCTTTTCTTAAAAGCTGAACAAAATGAAAACAAAAGCTCATATAATAATGTTTTTTGTCAGCTCTCCAGCTTTTCATAGGTGCCAATTTCTTGATCATTTCTAAAAATTGTGATAAACATTGCATATATAAAAGTTGCTATCATAGACTGTGATGTTAAGTATATTCAAATTATTTTGCTACTATTACCGCTATCTATTTACAGCACTTTTTATCTTGCAAAACTGAAATGTTTTACTTGTTAAACAAAATCTCATCATCATCCCCACTCTAGCCCCCAGCAAATGCCATTTTATTTTCTATCTCTGGAGTTTGCCTACACTAGCTACCTCATATAAATGGTGTCACATGGTATTTTTTTATTTTGAAACTGAACTTGGCTTAATGTATCCCAGCTAAGTGCTGAACTTAGCTTAGCTAAAGGTTCAGTGATGTTGGAAAATGTTACAATTTCCTTTCTTATTAAGAGTGAAAAAAATACATTTATCAAATTTTACTTATCTATTTATCCATTGATGGGTATCTGGGTTGTATCCAGCTTCTGGCTATTGTGAATAGTGGTGCTATAAATCTGAGTTTACAGATATTCCATTACACAAATGGTAAATTGTTAGTTGTATCATAGTTTATTAGAACTGTTTGATGCAGTGTCCCTCTCCACACCTGACTCTCTCCATCTAACTTCCTCTGAGTAAAGCTCTCACAGTTTTTTTACTTTGCAGGTCTTAATTCTGTCTTTGACAGTTTTTTGTATTCTTGATCTCTAAATCTGGTGTGCCACCAGCCCTTAGGACCCTTCTACTGGATATTTATTTTTACTCTTTATGTATGTTTATTGACTATGTTGAATTTAAAGATGACATCTACTTTTTGATTTCCAGATTTACACATTTATCACATCACATATCTCAGTACTGAATGTTTTACTCACAGTGCTTACATAGCATGTTTTGGATATCTAATAAGCATCACTGACTAAACATGCTCAAAGTCAAGTTCTTGATTTCTCTCCAGCAAACATTCTTCTCCCACAGCCTCATAATATGAGTTATTCTTTGATGATCCTTTAAAAACTAGCAGAAGCTTGAGTTTCAGTCTTTAGTTTTGTGAAACCACTTCATACATCCTCATGACATTCATCACTGTTTAGATTTGCATCACCATGATAAAATTGCTGAATAAGTGAGGTACAAAAGGAATGTACTTCAGCATAGTAAAGGTAATATATAAGAAGTCGAAAGCTAATTTCACATCATACTGAATGCACGCACAATAAAAGAATTCTGAGTTCTGAAACAAGACAAAAATGTTCACTTTTATTAATTTTATTCAACACTGAATGGACGCCTTTAGCCATAGTTATCAGACAAGATGAAGAAATAAAATCATCCAAACTGAAAAACAGGAATATGAATTTCCACTGCTTGCATATATCATAATCTGTGAAAAATAGCCAAGGATCCCATAAATATACTTTTAAATCTAATAAATGAATTCAACTAAATTTCAGGAAATAAAGTCAACATACAAACTCAATAGTGATGCTATGTTCCAATAACCAGTTATTTGAAATTGAAATAAAAGATGAATCTCTTTTGCCATTCCTACAAATAACATCCAGTACAAAGTTATCCAAGGAGTGACAAATCTTTACAATAAAAGCATAAAATAATGATGAAAGGAAGTGAGGAGGACATAAAAATGTAGAAAGGCATTTTGTACTACTGAATTAGAAAAATCAAAATTCTAAAAGCACTGGCGACAGAAGTAGAAAAATAACCTGATATTATACCTCAAACATCTAGAAAAAGAACAAGTCAAGTCCAAAGCCAAAAGAAGCGAGGAAAACATAAAAATCAGAGCAGAAATTAATGCAATAGAGACTAAGAAAACAATCCAAAGAAGCAATGAATCAAAGAGTGGTTCTTTGAAAGAATAAATAATATTGATAAGCCCCTAGCCAACCTAATAAAAAAGGAAAGAAAAAGCTCAAATTCATGCAATAAATAAAAAGGCAAAATCACTACAGACCCTGTAGAAATACAGAAGATCATCAATACCTATTTCAAAAACCTCTACTCTCATAGGTTCAATAACACAGAAGAAATAGACAGATTCTTTGAAACATATGCAGTACCAAAGCTAGGTCAAGAGGATATAAAACTGATGAATAACCCAATTTCTATCAATGAAATTGAAAATGTAATTAAGTCCTTTCCTACAGAGAAGAGCCCAGGCCCAGACAGATACACTGTGGAATTTTACAAGAAATAAAAATACAAAATACATGAAATACAGAAATACAGGGTTTTCAGAAGCAAATAACAGAAAACAAACAATGGCTACTATATTATCTCATTTTCCATAGGAAATTTGTTTATACTTTCACACATGATTCAATCCAATAAGGTACAATATGATAGAGCCAATGGAAACAGAAGCCCAAGAGCATGGTTGGACTTCACAGTAAGATGATATTATATCAGTACTGGCTATTATAATGACTTGTTCCGCTCAAATTAGCTGTTCATACCATCACAGATAAGAAAATCAAAAAACCAGGACAAACATATTACAACTGTGATCATTATAAGGCTTCAAAACAATGCAAGGGGGGAATCACTATTACCATAAACTCTTATGTAGTCTTACTATTTTTTACACTAGGGAGACCATATGGTATTTATACATGTGAGTTTGATTTATTTTGCTTATGAGTATGGTCTCAATTTGATCCCATTTATTAGCAAATATCTCAATGTGATCATTCTTTATAGCTGAGTAGTACTCCACTGTATAAAAATACCTCATCTTTTTTATCCATTCCTCAGTTGATGGACACTTAGATTGTTTCCAACATCTGACTATTACAAATTGTGCTGCTATAAGCATGGGTGCACATATATTACTGTGTTATGATGTTTTCAGTTCTTCTGGGAATATGCCCAGAAGTGGAATAGGTGGGTCAAATGGGACCTACAATCCCAGATTTTTGAGGAATCTCCAGACTGACTTCCACTAACAGTTCAGGAGAATTTCTTTTTCCCCACATCCTCTCCAGCATTTGTTGTTGGTAGTTTTCTTTATCCTGGCCATTCTTTCTGGAATGAGATGAAATCTCAGTGTTGTTTCAATTTGCATTTCTCTAATGATTAACAGTGATGAACATTTTTTCATGTATTTATTTGCCATTTCTTTTTCTTCATCTGAAATCTGTGTATTCTTCTCGCATGCCCACTTTGGTTTGGGTCCTTGAGTTTCAGGGGTCTGATTTTTTTTTTAATTCTTTATATGTTTTAGGCAAAAGTCCTCTGTCTGAGGGACAGTTAACTAAGATTTTTTCCTGCTTTTGTGGGTTTTCTTTTCACTATGCTCGAGACTTATTTTGACATGCAGAACTTTTTAATAACACGTGTTCCCAGTTATTGATTCTAGGAATTAGTTCCCATGTGGTTTGATTCCTATTTATGAATTCTCTACCTACACCTATGGCTTCAACATGTTTACCTACTTTGTCTTCCAAAAGATTTAGTGTTTCTATTTTAATATTCAGATATTTGATCTATTTAGATTTTAGTTTAGTATATGGTGATACCATGGGTCCAGTTTTAATTTTCTGCATATGGAGAGCCAATTTTTCCAGCACCATTTATTAAAGAGATTGTCATTTTTTCAGTGAACTTGTTTGGCCCCTTTATCAAAGATAAAGTGATTGAGTGTGTTGGTAGTTATGGTTGTATCTTCTAGTCCATTCCACTGATCTTCAGATCTATTTTTATTCCAGTACCATGTTAATTTTATTATACTAGCTTTATAGTATAATTTCAAGTCAGGGATTGTGATTCCTCCTGCCTTGCCTTTGCTGCTTAGAATTGCCTTTGCTACTCTAGGTCTCTTCTGGTTCCAGATGAAATTTAAGAGTGATTTCTCTAGGTCTATGAGGTATGTTGATGGTGTTTTCATTGGGATTGCATTGTATCTGTACAGAAATTTTGGGAGAATGGACATTTTCACATTTGTTCTCCCTATCTATGAACAAGGGATGTCTTTTCATTTTCTGAGATTTTCTTCTATTTCTTTTTTAGGGTATTATAGTTTCCCTGTATAGATCTTTTACTTCTTTTGTGTAATTAATTCCTAAATATTTGATATTTTTGGATGCTAGTGTGAAGAGTGTGGCTTCTCTTATTTCTCTCTGTAATTTTATTTATACTGTATATAAATGCTATTGATTTTTGTATCCAGCTACATTGGTGAATTTATTTATTATATCTAGGAGTCTTTCAGTGGAGTTTTGGGGATCTTCTATGTAGAGTATCATGTCACCCGCAAATAATGATAATTTAACTTCCTCTTTTCCTATCTTTACCCCTTTTATTTCTCTCTCTTGTCTAATTGCTCTGGCTAGTACTTCCAGTGCTATATTAAATAGGAGCAGTGATAAGGGACATCCTTGTCTTGTGCCTGATTGTAAGGTAAAGCCTTCAGCTTTTGACCATTTAATATGATGCTGGCTGATGGTTTGTCATTGATGACCTATATTATACTGAGGTAAAGACCAGCTATTCCAATTTTCTGTAAAGTTCTTATCATAAATGAATGTTGGACCTTATCAAAAGCTTTTTCAGCATCTATAGAAATGATCATGTGATTCTTACATTTGGGTTTATTGATATGGAGTATTACATTTATTGATTTACATATGTTGAACCATCCCTGCATTCCTGGGATAAATCCCACTTGGTCGTGGTGTATAATCTTCTTGATAATTTGCTGCATCCTATATGCCAATATTTTATTGAGGATTTTTGCATCTGTATTAATTTGGGAGATTGGCCTGTAGTTCTCCTTTTTAGTTGGGTTTTTCTCAGGTTTTTGTACTGAGTTACGTTTGCTTCCAGGAATGTCTTAGGGGGAATTGCTTCCCTTTCAATTTCATTGAAGAGTTTGAGGAGTGTTGGCATTAAGTATTCTTTGTATTTCTTGTAAAATTCTGCAGTGAATCCGTCTGCATCTGGGCTCCTCTTTGTAGGTAAGGGATTAATTACATTTTCAATTTCATTGATAGAAATTGGGTTATTCAGCAGTTTTACATCTTCTTGACCCAGCTTTGGTGCTTCAAATGTTTCTAGGAATCTGTCCATTTCTTCTGTGTTATCAAATATATGATAGTAGAGTTTTTGAAATTGGTTTTGATAATCTTCTGTATTTCCACAGGGTCTGTAATGATTTCACCTTTTTCATTCCTTATTGCATGAATTTGAGCTTTTTCTTTCCTTTTAAAAATCAGATTGGCTAGGGGATTATCAATTTTATTTATTCTTTCAAAGAACCAACTCTTTGATTCGTTGATTTTTTAGATTGTTTTCTTAGTCTCTATTGCATTAATTTCTGCTCTGATTTTTATGATTTCCTCCTTTCTTTTGGCTTTGGGCTTGACTTGCTCTTCTTTTTCCAGATGTTTGAGGTGGAGCCTCAGGTTATTTATTTGTATTTGTTTTGTTTTCCTGGTGTGGGAACTCAGTGCAATAAATTTTCCTCTGAAGACTGCTTTCATTGCATCCCACAGATTCCAGTAAGTTGTATTTGTATTTTCATTTGCCTGTAGGTATTATTTAATTTCTTCTTTCATTTCCCCTGTGACCCACTGATTGCTCAAGAGTGTGTTATTCAACTTCCATGTGTTTGTGGGGTTTTTACAGTTTCTTTTATGGTTAATTTCTAGTTTCATAATGCTATGGTCTGATAACATTCATGGGATGATTTCAACTCTTTTGCATTTATTTAAATATATTCTGTGGGTTAGTATGTAGCCTATTTTAGAGAATGTCCCATGTACCACTGAAAAGAATGTATATTTGATGTTATTGCATGGAACACTTTGAATACATCTATAAAGTCCATTTGTTTTCAAGTGTGATTCAGTTCTACTCTTTCTTTGCTGATTTTCTGTCTGGTTGATTTGTCCCTTAGTGTCAATGGTGTGTTAACATCTCCTGTTATAATTGTGTTATTGTTAATATGATTTTTCATTTCTATTAATACTTGCTTTGTATAACTGGGTGCTCCAGAATTTGGTGCATATATATGTAAGATTGTTATCTCTTCCTCTTGAAGTTTTACCCTAACCAGTATGTAATGACTTTCTTTATCTCTTTGGATCATTCTTGGTTTGAAGTCCACATTATCTGCAAACAGGATAGCTACCACTCGTGGTTTTTTTTTTTTTTTGTTTGTTTGTTTGTTTCTGTTGTATGTAGTATGGTTTTCCATCCTTTGACTTACAGTCTATGATTTTCCATTATGGTTAGATTGGTTTCTTGTAGACAGCATATGGTTCGATTTTGTTTCTTGATCCACTCTCCCAGTCTGTTTCTTTTAATTGGTGAATTGAAGCCATTTACATTAATGGTTGTAACTTTTATATATTGGTTTATTGTCAACATGTTATCTTTTTACTGTTGCATCTTCATGTTTCCATACTGCTTAGTTTTCTTTCTTGTTTATTGTTTTTTTCCCTATGTACATCTAAAGTGTTTTTCAGTATTCTTTGCAGGGGTGGCTTGCTTCTCATGAAGTTCTTCAGCTATTCTTTGTCATGGAAGTGTCTTATTTCTCCATCCATTTTGAAGGATAGTTTTACTGGGTACATCAGTCTAAATTGGAAGTCATTTTCCTTTAGAATCGAAAATACTTCACTCCATGTTCTTCTTGACTTCATTGTTTGTGTTGCGAAGTCTGTAGTGATTCTGATAAGCTTTCCTTTATAGGTGATCTGTCTCTTCTTTCTGACAGATTTTAATATTCTATTTTTATGTTGGATTTCTGGGATAATGAGTATTATATGGCTGGGTGTAATTTTGTTTTGTTTAAGGCTATTTGGAGTTCTATATGCTTTACTAATCCTAATGTCAGTTTCCATTCTCATATTTGTGAAATTTTCAGCTATTACTTCCGTAGGTCTCTTGATATCATTTGTGTTGTCCCTTTCTTTTTCATTTGTCCCTATCAATTTTATGTTGTTTTTCTTTGAGTCATCTTGTAACTGTTGGATTGTTATTTCCTGATTTCTTGTTATTTGTAACAGATCTTTCCTTTCCTGTTCACTAGCTGCATTCTTGTCTTTGAGATCTGAAATTCTATCTTTGCTTTCATTGAGATGGTTTTTACAACTTTCAATGTAATTTTTGATTTCCTGTATTACTCTTTGAATCTACTTTATGTATTCTGTTTTTTCTTATATTGTTTATCCAGGGACTCTATCTTTTTGTTTTATTCCTCTGATTTTTTAACCGTGTCTTCTTTAGATGTGTTTAGCATCTTGGTCATTACTTTTATTATTTCTTTCTTTACCTGGAAGATTATTTCTCATTTGAATTCCTTTAAAGCTTCCTGGAATTGCTTCTTTATTTCAGTTACTATTATTTCACATTTTTCAGATGTATGGCATGTATTTTCTTCTATGTACATGGCTCCTAGGCTTTCATGGGATGGGCTGGAGCTTTGAGATTGCATTTTGGTCTTTGATTTTGTCATTTTCCTATATTTATAAATCTTCCCCTTAGCATATTGGAAATTGTCTCCTATGTCCTGGGCTCCTGGGACTCCTCTGGTAGTGTAGCTCCCTCCTTGGGCAGCAAGGCCCCCAGATTAAAAGAAGGTTTCCAGGCTTGTCTCAGGTAGACCTAAAGCCTCCTCAGGCCACACACCTCCCTCCTCTGGCTGCAAAGCTCCCTGAGTGGAAAGAAGGCCACCAGGCATGGTCCTGGCAGACCGAGTCCTGCTAAACCCAATCTAGTGTGGCTGCCAGCTGAGAGGACCCCTAACCACCTAAAGCAAAGATCTCAGACTCTCCCAGGGATCAGGTGTTTTGTAACCTTCCACCTCCTTGAGTTTTCAAGCTCCCCAGGCTGAAAGAAAGTCATCCCTATGGCCTAGGTAGACCTCAAACCTCCTCTGCATGGCTGCTCCCTCCTCCAGGTTGTGGCAGTAGTGCTGGTGCTGTCCAGGGTGAGAGAGGGTCACTGGCAAGGCTGAAGCAGGTTCTCTTGGCTTGGCTCAGCTCCCACCTCCAGGTGGGGCAGCTACGGCATGCTCTACAAGTGGAGAGAAGGTCACCAGCAAGCTCCATTTCTTCACATACAGTGAATTCATACAAAAGAACCTAGTATAAAACTGATCTGAACAGGAGGAAGAAGGCATTTTAGGTCTTCAAGACCAGACAAGAAGGAAGTCAACAATTGCTGTCATAGTGTCTCTCATTCTCTTCAAAATGGCTCTCCACACCTTCACATATGTTGAAATTAAACAAAACAAAACAGACTAAAATCACTCAACAAAGAATAATAGTATTGCTTGATTTCACATCATGATACTACTGAATCAGCACTGAGTACTGAAGTGTCTCTTTTTCTTCAAAGTAGTTGTTCATTTCATCATTCATTACATAATCAGCTCTCATAAACTGTTTTATTTTTCTTTTATTTTGAGACAGGATCTCTCTGTGCAGTTCAGGCTGGACTTGAGCTCACTTTTTAGCCCTGGATGATCATGAACTCACAATGATCCTCCTGCTTCAGCTGCCTGAGAGCTGAAATTACAGGCATGAGCCATCACAGCCAACTTCATAAACTGTTGGTAAATTATACACATGCATGAGTCTCTACATGTATATCTATCCTTTCTGTATTAGAGGGAAAAACAAAAAAGCAAGGCAAAACAACAAATTCCTAGAAAAACATTAAACAAAAAAGTCATGTAAACCACAATACAAGGTGATCTACAATGGTTACTATGATGTCTCTTGTTATCATCAATAGAATTTTCTATATCATCAGGCATAGCGTAATTGAACATATATATAACAGTATATAACAATATTAATATATATAGCAGTATATAATAATATTAATAAAAACAAAACATTGGGCACATTACAAGACTTCAAAAAGTAGGTAATAGTCAAAGTAGAGTGAATATCCTAGTGCATCTTGTCATCTTCAGAGTATTTACCTATACTCTCAGACTTGGTACTATCACTCAGATTCAAATAAAATCAGCCAATACAAAACAGTGATCTAACAAATCAGATTCATATAGGATCAGTCATAATAAGACAGTGTAAGTTATAGAGGGCTTCAGATTAAGTTAAAAGTAAACTAAGGATGATTATCATAATACATCCTGCTATTTTGGGGAGAGTTCTCTGTGCCCTCAATTCTAGTACAAGTAGACAAACTGGAACAGAATATAATTAAACTAAACAGAACAGTGAGAATAATGTAGAATTTTAATCCTGATACACTATTAACAATATCTTATGCTTCCATTTTTAGACAGTTCCTCCCTTTTCACTTCAACAGGATGCAGTGCACATTTGGGTCCCACCACCTACATCAGTTTTTAGATTGTGGGGGCAACTTGCTATTTACCTAAGTGGTTCTGAACTTTCTCACACCTGGGCTTGACCTCAAGTTGTATTCCTTTACCCACAAAAGCCTCAAGGTTTTCCTTCATTATAGCTGAGTAGTTCTTTACTGCACAAAAGTATCATGTCTTTCTAATGTATCTGCAGGTGCTGGATGAATTGCCCCTATTTCTCTCTGGTTCTCTGTCATATAGAGCACTGATTTCTCATTCTTGAGTTTTGGTCCATAAAACCTCTTTCAGGTTAATTATATTTTCTATTCAGAGCATCTTGATGTACCCTATATACTGATCTACTCTGCCTCTGTTTCTTTTTATTTATGAGAGCTGATTATGTAATGAATACTCTGTTTTCTTTTTATGTATCAAGGCCATCTATGTTAGAGATTATAGCCAACCTTCTCTGCCTCATTTCTGCTATGCTATTTTTCTGCCATTGGTTGTCTACTTTTCTCCTTCATTCCACTGTCTACCCCATTCATTGAGGCCCTTCTGCCACCATTTCTGAAATCTTGGTATTATTTCTCTCTCTCTAAAATGTCCTTTAGTATTTTTTGTAGGATTGGATTGGTGGTCACGAATTCCTCCAGTTCCTCTTTGTCATGGAAGCATCTTGTTTTTCTATTAATTTTTAGAGACAATTTGGCAGGTTACATCAATCTGGATTGGAGGTTATTTTATTTCAGGGCTTGGAATACTTTGGCCCAAGCTCTTCTTGATTTGAGGGTTTGTGTCAGGTAGTCTGACAAGATTTTGATAGGTTTTACTTTATAGGTGATCTGTTTCTTCTCTCTGATGGCTTTTAATATTGTGTTCTTGTGTTGAATTTCTGAGATCTTGATTATTATATGTCTGGGTGTAGCTCTGTTTTGGTTGTATGTGGCTGGAGTATTGTAGGCCTGATACATCTGAATGTTCTTTTTTATGTTTAGGAAGTTTTCCTGATTATTTCTGTGAATAGCCTTTACATTTTTTGTGTTTACCACTGCTTCTTCACTCACATTGCCTTCTTCTATCCTTGTAATGTTGTTGCCTATTTCCTTGTTATTTTTAAGAGATCTTTCCTTTAATGATCACACATTTCAAGCATATCTTCCAGTTTTGTTAATCTATAGTTTCTTTTAGGCAATTTTCCCAGCTTTCAATGGAGTTTTTAATTTCCTGGTAATCTCTTTGAATCTATTTCACATATTCTAGGTTTTGTTTATATTCTTTATTAAATGTTTCTCTCCTTTTTTGTATTCCTCCATTCTTCCATCAATGTCTTCTTGAGAGGTGCTTAGCATTTCTTTAACTTTCTTATATCTTTCTTTACTTATATTAATACTTTAGTTTTTAACTCTTCTATAAAGTCACAAAGGTATCTCTTTATATCAGCTGATGCTGTGTCCAATATCCTATGTTTGGTGTCCTCAATCTCTTATGTGTTTACCTCTCTTGGACCAAAATTGTCAGGTTTGGTGGCAAAAGTCAGAGTTTTGCAGCCAGCAGGGGCTGGAGGTGAATAGGCCAATACTGGACGCATTTCTAGTGATGCAAAGGTTCAAGTTCCAAGTGGTGGGGTTTGCACATCACCTGCTGGTAGTCTGGAGTCAACATCATTCATTTTTATAAGCATTCATATTTTCTATGTTAGTTTTTAAAGCCCTAAACTCTGATACACTGTTGAGGATAAATATTCAAATCATGATTTTTTTTTCTGTTCTTGGGATTAACCAAGGCCTTTTCACTGAGAACCATATCAAGCACTTTTGGAAAACATTTTAAGAATGTATTTCTGTGCTGTGCTGGGAATGAACTTAGGGCCATTACACTAAGTAAATTCTCCACTATCTGTGTCAGTCTGTCTATCATCTATCTATCCATTTATTTTGGTTTTTTGAAACAAAGTCTCACCATATACCCTAGGCTTGTCTTGAATTCACTATGTAATCCAGGCTGCCCTTGAACTGAGCAATACTCCTGCCTCAGTCTCTGCAATACTGGTATTACAGGCATGTGCCACCATACTTGGCATTTGATTTGCAACACAGCATCTTGCAACATTATTAAGTTGCTCAGGCTTAAATTAGAACTCTCAGCCTTCATTCCTTAACCTTTCAGAGTGCTCTGACTATAGGCATGAATTCCACCCTTGTACTTTCTCCTTGTACTTTCTCTTGATACTGGGTTTACTGTGGTTCATTGTTACCAGATTGGGTTAACATGACACTGACTTGCCCAGTCTCCCAAATCCAGGCTTTCAGGCAACCCTTACCATTTATGACATGTTGTAAATTGTCTGTTTCAGCAACAGTGCCCTCCTATGTATCCAGTCTGAACTGGAGCTCAGCACCTAACCTGGAGTATCTTCAAACTTCCAACCCTGCAGCCTCAGTTTAATTTTGGACCTAGAATATCAGTCAATCCCCATCAACAAAGACAAAACAAGCACTGCAATCCTTGACTTTAATTATACTATAAAGCTATTGTGATAAAAACCACATGTGTACTAGCAAAAAGAAAACAGATTCAAAGATCAATGGAACAGATTAGAAAATACAGAGGCAACTGCAGATACACTAAGCTACCTTATCTTTGAGAAAGATGCCAAACACATTCACTGGAAGAAAGATAGCCTCTTTAACAAATGATTAAAAGGCTGGAAAAACTGGCTGTACACATGCCGAAGATGAAAGCTGGGCCCATCTCTTTCACCATCTACTAAGCTAACATCAGAATGGAACACAGATCTTAATATAATAAGAACTCAAAAAAATCAGTCCTTCCAAATTTAAAGACCCAATACAAAAATGGGCATCTGAGATGAGCACACTTTTCAGATAAAGAAATGCAAACAGCAAATAAATATGTGGATAAATGTTCAACATCACTGGTCATTTGAGAGATGCAAATCAAAACAACACTTAGATTCTACCTCACTCCAGAGAGAATAGCTATTATCAAGAAATCAAGCAACAACAAATGCTGAAGGGGAATGGGGGAAAAAGGAACTCTTTTACTGTTCATGGGTATGCAGACTGGTTCAACCACTGTGTAAATCTGAAAGGAGATTCCTCAAAAAACCAGGGTTGGAGGTCCCATTTAATCCAACTATCCCCCTTCTAGGTATCTTCCCAAAGAATTAAAAACATCATACCACAGTGATATATATGCACCTGTGTCTACAACAGCACAGTTTATAATAGCCACATCCTGGAATCCATGCCCATCGACTGTGGGATGGATAAAAAGATGTGGTATTTTTATACAATGGAGTACTACTCAGCCATAAAGAATGAAAAACTTGAGAGTTTTTTTAGGTAAGTGGATGAACCTTGAGAACATACTCAGTGAAATAAAACAAACATGCATAAACATAGTTATAATTTCATTAGTGTGAACAGCTGCAAGAAAAACATGTATGTGTGTGTGCATATGTATATAAAATAGTTAAGCTAGTTATACTACTGATTTCCCTGAGTTGGCTGAAGAGAAAGATTTGTACTGATAGTGTTTGGAAAATTGAAGGCAGATGTCTTGTGCTCTGGGTGAATGATTTGGGGATGACAATACACAATGTATGTACCATTGTCACTACCTGATTGATGCAATTTAAAATTTTGTTGTGGTTTTCTTCTTCTTTTTTCCATTTCTTTTTATCTATGAATAAAGTAGATTTGAAAAAATAACAATATATTTGGACTGTGTTACGCATGCTATCTGTAAAATAATGCAGATATTATCTGTGGAGATGAAAATAATCTGAACCTGTATGTACCCAATACACAGTGGTTGCCTTAGAGCATATTTGTCTGTTCATGCTAAGGCATCGACCTTCTCCTCCTGTGTGCATTACTAAATTTATCTGTTGTTTTTATTTTCTCTACTTTTTTTATAAGCTCTCACTATATAGTTCAGGGTGGCCTGGAGTTCACTTTGTAACCTAGCCTGGTCTCAAACTCACAGAGATTGACCTGACTCAGCCACCCAAGTGCTGGGATTATCAGTATGCACCACTATGCCTGATTTTTGTCTCTGTTTCTTATTTCATCTTTTCACTGTACCCTTCATACAGACGGTGGTGGATCTTGGCCAGGTTCCTGGTAAATGTTCTGCTGCTGTGATCATTGAGAGGTACGCTAGCCAAAATGACACTGCTGGTGACAATTGCCATCCACCTCAAAGGCAGTCTCCTAAAAACCTTACTATGTATCCTCCTTGGCCACCTTATTCCCCAGACATGGCAACATATGGTGGTAGGCTCCTTCCCAACACCAAACTGAAGAGCAACGGTACACATTTGAATGGATGTAGGACACTGAGACAACACAACTAAAGACACAAAACAGGATTTGAAAAACTGCTTCATAGGGTGACAGGAATTATGGGAAGTGGTGGCTTGTACCTGTTTGTAATCTTAGTACTGTGGGAGCCAGAACAGGAAGATGTCAAGGTCAAGTTCAGCCTCAGCTACTTTCAAATGAGTCCTCTTTTCTTTTTACCTCAAATTGTGGACTCCCTTGATTCAGTCGGTGGTGAGCAGTCAAACCTGAACATAAGAGTTTAAATGGTCTGTAACATCAGGTGTCGAACATGCCCGTCTTCATGAGAACTGCAAGTGAGAAACTCTCTGCAAGACATTGTCCCCTTGTCTGTCAGCTTACCACACCTATTTAGAGCTAACAGCTCAGGCACACAATCAGGACAGCAGGGTCACACCCAGAGCCACAGAAGCAGCTGGAAACCCCTCAGGGCTCTCTCCTCTCCCTGCACTGATGCCCCACATCCTGCCTCCCACGGACTGGTGGCAAGCTGTGCAGCTCACTCTCCTGGCCCCTCAAACAGTGCAGGCACCTGGTGATGCACGTCCTGCAGCATCTGCCCCATGTCTGTGCCCTCATCTCCCTGTGGCATCATGGTCTGAGAAAAATGAAATAAAGCTAAATAAAAAAGAATCATACTACAGGTGGTGGCATCTGTCTACAATCCCAGCACTGATAGGCTGAGTCACAGAGGATGGTCACAAATGTTAGGCCATCCTGGAGTTCACAGGAGTTTAAGGCCAGCCTGAATTGCATGGCAAGGTTATGTCTAAAAAAACAATTTAAGAAATGATTCTGAGATATCACTGGGTATAGTGACACATGCCTGTAATCTCAGCACTCTGGGTGACTGAGGCTGAAGGATCATTGTCTGACCTCAGCCTGGAGAACTTACAGTTAGCATGACTCTGTCTCAAAATAAGACTTAAAAAACAAAAATGAGGGATTAAAAAATCATTGGTTTAATACACAGAATTAAATATATACTGTATGTATATACAACCGTAGTGGCTTGTCACTGCTCAGGATAGATCCCATGGCACCACAGCAGCCTCAAACTGCTGGCCAATTGGAAGAGACCAGATCTGGGGGAGCAGCTGAAGGTGGAGATCGACCCTGTGTGTAGGGCAGGAATAAGGCTGGTCTGAGAACAAGCAGCACCTGATGTGAGCCACATGATCAAGCTGTTCCAGTCTGAAGAACACCAAGACCCAAGGCAATCCAAGCAACAGGTTGCTAGGCAAAGGGGTATCATGTGCTCTAAACCTAACAAATGTATAAATAAACGTGCTGACAGCTGAGCAGTTCCTTTCCTCCCATCGGGAGAGAGGGCACTGCCTGATCCCAGATTTCTATACCTTGTCTTCATTTCTTCACCTACTCACCACCACTCATGATCCTCACCCTGGGAACTTCTCAGACTGTGGAACAAATCTTTCTCAGCAGCCCAAGAAGGTTCACCCTTCAGCATCCCCAGGTGTCTCTTGAGTCCCCAAAAGAAACAGGAGAACTCTATGCTTTATGCCATGTTACGTTCACAAAAATAACTGTGTAGAATTTAAAATTTAGTTGGATTGAGATATCAGAGTCTCCCAGCAGGACAGTCATGTGCCCAGTTCCAGGAGAGGGCTACATGGTCAGCTAAGGCTCAGAGGAGTGATCAGTAGCATAGAAATATACTGCCTCAAGCAAATAAGAAGTGAAAGCTTTCAAGTAAGTTTCTGGAGAAGATGCTTAAAAACCCTGCTTAGAATTCTCAGCTGGAGAAGGGGTGAACTGTCTTCAAATGTGCTTGGAAGGGTGCACTGACTTGGTGAGGACCACAAGAAAAGACAAGTAATCACAACAGGGCAGAAAGGTCCCCAATCTCCAGGTTCCCTGCACCCTAAGGGTCATGCTGAAACTCAATTA
This sequence comes from Cavia porcellus, assembly GCF_034190915.1. NCBI lineage: Eukaryota > Metazoa > Chordata > Mammalia > Rodentia > Caviidae > Cavia > Cavia porcellus. The sequence continues at coordinate 65,694,020 of NW_026947505.1, forward strand.
AGCAGAAAGTATAAGACTGAAACCAGACCTGGCCCTCCCAGCCCAGAGCTAGCTTGCCACTGCTCTCTGCAGGGAATTCAGCTCAGCACCAAAGGCTGTCATTAGCAAGCACAGGATGTTGTGGAAGAGATAAGATAGCAATTCTGCAGCTCCTGGGACATCTGGAGACCCTGGAGAAGTTACATTAGACACTTCAAGGACTCTGCCCATTGAGATGGAAGACTACCAGAGAACTTTGACCACAGATGTTTACTGGAATCTTTTAACTAATGTTCCATGTCTTCTCCCTATTCTTATAAAAAGGACACACTTCTCTTTGACCAGAGTGTTGATCTTATCACTCTGTCTACCTGCTTGGACCCATGCACAATAAATTCCATGCCATTTTGTCTTTACACAAACCTGGTGGTCTCTGCTGCTTTCTCCTCTGTGCCCCAATATGTTACATATTTTATAGAAAGTACTGTACATTGGTAAAGAATAAACTTGTTGGTATCTTCCCTACTGGACATTCCACAGAGTCAACTAAACCAATAGGGCCTGTGGGAGGGGCAAGAGACAGGCCTTCTTCCTCTAGGAAAAAGAATTTTGGGCTAATTTTTTCCCATGGTACTAGAGAAGGAACCTAGAATTGTTTGAGCTACATCCCAGCCTGTTTTTATTTCTAGGATTTTTTTCCTAATTTTCAAAGAGGCTCTCAAATCAAAGTGGGCTCCAATTTTGACCAGCCTGCCTTATCTTCCCAACCTGCAGGATTATAGGTGTGCACTGCCACACCTAGCTGAAGTGGTTTTCACAATTCACATTTCTAGAAACATACTACAAGACAGCCTACTGCACCTTCTTGGATTCCACAGTAGCTGGGATTCTGTTCAAATGTGTTAAAATGAAACTTCTGCAATTTTCTATTCTTTTCTCTCTCTCTCTCTCTCTCGCTCTCTGTCTCTCTCTTTATTTCTTCTTTTTCTTTTTTAAAATATAATGAACTGGAGTTTTGGCCTTCACACTGCACACATACTGAGCAGCATACACAGCCACTTGATGATTTTGATCTTTAATTTTGCATCAAGTCCTTAATCAGTGACTAAATTTCCCAGGTTGGACTTGTGCATTTGTTTCTTCTGCCTCTGCTACCAGAGCACTGAGATTTCAGTATGTACCACCATGCCCAGCTAAACTTCTGCACTGCTCTAGTTCACCCTAATCACTAAAAGAAGTTTGCCCATCAGCTCTTCAAAGCATTCAGGTTATTGAAGCCCTTTGGGATCCTCTGAGCTCCTCACCTGAGGGGCACACCTGCTGTTTGCTGGATGAATTCAGGCAAATTCTTCTCCCTGGCCAGGTCCCAGGCTTGCCAGCAGGAAGTTGGAGGAAGTCAGCCATGTGCTTAGGTTTTCTGCCAAGGTTATTTGAGGTGCTGGATGAAAACTACAAGTAGAAGTGCTATTGTAGGGACAGAGGAACCTAGCCCAGGGTAGAACTGGGAAGCAGACCTGGGTGGAGAGGACAGGAGAGAACTTGCCTTGTGGGGAAGACAAGAAAACAATCTGGCTGAAAGCAGCCACAGAGTGAGGAAAGGCTGAGACAAAGACTAAGACGGTGCTGATTCTGAACCTAGACCAATAACCCAAGTAGAACACTGTGCCGAGAGTATAAATGTAAGAGCTACATCAATCACAGTGGCATTCTGTGCTCCTCTACACAAGCAGGGAACTCTGTCCAAGACCAAATTCCACAGCATGAACACATTGAGTTACTGTGGGAGAGGGCTGTACAAACCCCCATAAAATCACCTGACAGCAGGAGCTCTGGACTCCCACCTGCAGAATCAGGAACAAGGTAAAGTTGATTGTCTTACCTTGGACAGGACCCTATTTTAGCATGTGTTTACTAAACAGAGATGTAGCCGGATGTGGTGTTGCATGCCTGTAACCCCAGCACTGGATGGTGAGGCAGGAGGACTGTTAGGAATTCAAGGCCAGCCTGGTCTACGGAGTGAGCTCAAGGCCCGACTGGACCATGGACCAAGAACTTCTCTCAGAAACCAGCCAAACAAACAAAGGAACAAGCAAACAGCAATGTTCATGATGTCCTTCATTACTAGTCACATTCCCTGCTTAGACTGATAAAACAATTGCTCAGGAGTTAAAATGTCTGATGAGAAAGATAAGGCTGGTTTAATTCAACCATGTATAAAAGGCTTTTATGCAGAATGTAGACCTGAGACACAAGAACCTTAACCAAAAGCCACAAAGCTGAAGAACTGCCATCACACAGGCCCAGTTTTCTCCTCCATTGACGGGGAAAATTCATGAGCACCAACTCAGTTGAATGGGTTTCATCAGTAACTAGAGAAGACAAAGCATGGGAATGGGGCAGAATGGCGTCTCCTGTTGTGTGTGTCTGGAAATTTCCAAAGAATTGATGTGGAACTGAGCCCAGTATGGGGTCATTACTGTGTTCAAGATGCTAATGTATGAAATACAGCATCTGTCTCAGCACGGAGTTGTAAGCCTTTAACCCAGCACTTGGGAAACTGAGGCAAGACTATCATCTTGAGTTTACATCAGCCTGGGATACATAAGGAGCTCAAGGCCAGCCTGGGTTACATAATACACTTTGTCTCTAAAAACAAATAACAGCAACCACAAAAGTCAGCTGCAATACAAACAAACCAAAAAATGAAAAATAGTTATGGAATCTGAATGTTGTGGGGAAGTGTTTATATGAGTTTACTGTGCACAGTATGGAAAGAGAAGGCTAGGGATTTAGCTCAGTGGCCTAAGGACCTTCCTGGCAAGCATAAGGTCATGAGTTCAATCCCCGGTACCAAAAAAAGAAAGAAAAATGAAAAGGAAAAAATGGCAAATGAAAAATTCAATCTTATTTATATGTCTGATGTTGCTCCTGATCACCTTGTGTATGGACAAAAGACAGGGCTCCTGAACCTGTATCTGTGAGCTTCATAACCAGAAGAGACATGAGAATGTTGATTCCTGCAGCAGCAGGCACTATGCAATGCCCCTGTCAGAAGAAACTGACCCTGAAATGCCATGGTATTACACGTGTGCAATCCCAGCACTTGGGAGGCTGACCAGCAGGATCACTGAGTTCAAGGCCACCCTGAGCTACACATTGAGTTTGAGGCCAGTGTGGGCTATGTAACAAGTTCAAGGTCAGCCTGGGCTATGTAGCAAATTCAAGGCCAGCCTAAATTACCTAGCAAGCACTAGTCCAAAACAAAACAAAACAAAACAAAACAAAACAAAACAAAACAAAACAAAAAAACAGATTCTGGAAGAGCTACTAATGTCTCTTTTGGTGACACATTCACTGGCATCTGAAGAACATCTTTTTCTCTGTAACATCCCTATGAGCCCACAATTACTTTTTTGTTACTCCTGTATTTCTCATGGTTTCTTTGTTTGCTTTTTGTGCTGTGCTTTCAAGATGAGGTCTCCCTATGCATTCAAGTGTGCCCTTGAACTCACTATGTAGCACAAGCTGGTCTCCAATGCTCAGGGAGCATCTGTTTCAGCGTCCCAGGTGCTGGGATTTCAGGCACGTGCCATCATGCCTGGCTGTGAGACCACAGCTTCTGTTCTCAGGGATTCTTGATCTCCTAATGCTCTGGTTCTGGCTGGCAATACTGCCCTCTCCACTCTGGCCCAGCTCACATTCCTAGATCTGGTCCTCTCAGACCAGATCACTGAGCTGATCCCAAATGAACCACCCTCTCCCTTTTGAGACAGCAAAGACAAAGTGTCCCTCCCTGCCCTCAGGAATAGGCTTAGTTTAAGAGCTCCACTGAGTGCTCTTTTTGGATTTACCTATGACCTCTAAAGCAAATTTCTTTCCATCATCCTACCTAGCCCCTATAAAAACGTACCCAGGGTTTGAGATTTTTTCAGTTTTTCACAGGGTCCCTCTAAGTATAGTCTCCAATAATTTCATGGCCTTCCTACTCACTTCTGTACTTTTGTTTGTTTTTGGTGTTGGTGTTTTGAGACATGGTTTCACCCACAGTTCATGTTGGCCTTGAACTCACATTTTAACCCATGCTGGTTTTTAGCTTGCAGCGATCTTTCTGCCTCAGGGCTTCCCAAGTGCTGGGATTACAGGCATGTGCTCTGATAGTAATTTTTGCCTGACTCCCTTTAAAATAGACTTCACCTTTTTCTTTTCTCCCAGTACTGCAGAATGAACCTTGGGCCTTTGTAATAAGCAATACCCACACCCCTTTTCTTTCATATTTTAAAACTGGATCTCACTAAATAGGTAAATTGCCCTGGCTGAATTTGATCTTGGGGCATCCTCCTGCCTCTGCTTCCCAGAGTTCTGGGATTACAGGCAGGGGCCACCAAGTCTGATTTTCACCTGAGTCTCAAAGACCAAGCTCACCCTCAGTGGGCCCTCTCCTCCCTGAGTGGGCGCAGGATCTGCTGTCAGGAAGCACAGCACCAGGGCACCACTGTGCTTACACTGAGGAGGACTTCAGTGAATTCACATAGTGGTTTTAACTCTGGAATATTTTGATCATTTTTCTGTACCCTAAGATCCTTAACCACAGGTTTTTCTGGGTTATTTTCCCTTCACTGTCAGAGAGGATAATATACTTCACTGTCACACACAATTGTCACATATGTGTAAAGTTCAACAATGGTGTGGAGTCCATCAGTGCATGATTCCTGGATTTCCAAACCCTTCTTTGTTCTTGCCTTTCCAAATGGGACTTTTCATCCTATCTGTGCATTAACCTGGAGAAACCTGAGAACCCGTCAGGATTTATTAGGTGGAGCTCAGACTCTCCACTCTGATTGGAAAGCACTATCTGATAAGGGAGACAGGATCCGGAGTCAATAAAAGCCTCTGAGGAGCCACCTGGGACCCTGGAGCCTGGAGTCACTGCCTATCTTCCTTAGAGAACTGAACACCCCACCACCCTCATCCAACCCTGGTGAGTTACCACCCTTCTGGGCACAGGCAACCTTTCTGCTTGGAGCTAGTCCCCACTGTGACCTGCAGTGCAGGAGGCCAATAATGTTCCTTTTTCTGTAGACTCACTTAAATGTATGTGAGGTTAGATTTATTTTAAATTGCAGATTTACATTCAGCTAAAATAATTTGATTTCTTATATAAATGCCAAGTCTTTATTTTCTTTGGGTATTTAAGAGAAGGCCCACTACGTAGTTCAGTCTGGTCTTGAAAACACTCTCTAGGCCATGGTGGCCTCAAACACCCAGCAATGCCTGCTTTAGCCTCCCAAGTGCTGGGGTTTCAGGCATGCTCCACCCCCCATACCTGCCACCAACACCTACTTTTACATGCATTAATTTGTTCTATTGTTTATGTGATAGCTCAGACCCCGGAATAAAACCCAAGGAAGCAAGAAATTAAAATTTGGGGAGCAAAGGCTTTATTTTAGGCCAGGCCTGGCGTCACAGTCTCCAGGAGCCAATTTGGAGACTGCGCACCTTATAGCTAGAAAGGTTGGGTTTTAAAGCCGAAAACCACAGGAATGTTATAATCCCTGACACAGATAGCATCTGGGCCTTATAGAATTTCCTGTAATTTCCTTGAAGTTAATCATTACTTAAAGAACAGCACATTTTATTACAGATAGCCGGATGAGGGGTAGGGGAGGGGGTTACAGGAGACTGATACCTAAGGCTTTTACAGCTTTCTCAGGAAATTGAAACTTAACCTAGATAGACAGGAAGGGGAAAGGGGAGGGGGAAGCAGTAAGACGCATACAGAACAGAAAATGAGGTGCAATGGTTAAAACTAGGTTACAACAGTTTATGATACTGAGATTTGAACACAAGGCCTTTGTGCTGACCTAATTTCACCCTATTTGTGATGTTTCATTTTGGAGCAAATTGATTCTCAAATGTCATGTGGCCCAGGATGAATTCAAACTTGTTATCCTTCTGTGCCTCACCACTGGAGTGCTGGGATTACAGGGTGTGTGACCACTCTTGAGCTGTGTTTCTTTTCTGTGTTTTGGGTTTTTGTTTGTTTATTTGGTTTCCATTTTGGGAAGGCACTAAGTTGCCATATTGTCTTAGCTAAGAACAAATATTATGACATCTCTAACTGGTAATTTTTGAGGGTGTCATGAGAAGATTCTCAGTGAATCACCATGTTGTCTTAGCTGGAAAAAAATTTCATTACATTCCATGAATCTTTTTTTAATTCTCACAAAGTCACCAAGTTCCTGGGGCCAGATCGGAACTTGTGATCATCCCAACTCAGCCTAGTAGATGATGGAATAATATCCATGCACCACAAATCCTGGTTTATACATTTTTAAATAATTTTTCCCGTTCACTAAAATTATTGATTACTAACTTTGTGGTGGTATGAATGGATAAATCAAAGTTTCTTTTAACAAATAAGTGTTATTCAGTACTTGAAGTAGATTAGCTTGGTATGGTGGGGCATGCCTATAATCCTAGCATTTGGAAGGATGAGGCAGGAGGATCTCCAGGAGTTCAAGGCCAGCCTGACCTCTAGACCAAGACTATTTCTCCAAAAACAAAGTAAAAGAAAAACATGTGGATCTGTCTCATGCACATTTTCATCTTAAGTGGTAAATTTCACACATGTGAGAATGTGTGGGAATCTACATCTCAGTATTTGCCATGCTAACTTTATTTTCATTCATTTATTTACTGTCTTTTTGAGACAGGGTCTTGTTATGCATTTCTGGTTGGCCTTCACCTCACTTTGTATCCCAGGCTGGTCTGGAACTCTAACAATCTTCCTGCCTCAGTCTCCCAACTGCTGGCCCTGAAGGCCTGCACCACCACATTCAGCTCCATCCTAATTTTAAAGTGCTCAAAACTATTGATACATGAATTTCACCAGTACTCACTAGAAATCTTTTGGTGGTGCATGAAATGGCTTTGACCGAGGAGAAAGGGAGAAAGGGAACTACATTTCTGTTGACTTGGAAGTTTGTAGTAAGTAGATGATTGTTTTAGCTATTGTAGTGGAGAGCTTTCTTTTACTTTGTTTTTGGAGAAATAGTCTTGGTCTAGAGGTCAGGCTGGCCTTGAACTCCTAGAGATCCTCCTGCCTCATCCTTCCAAATGCTAAGATTATTGGCATGCACCACCATACCAAGCTACATCTGAGAGATTATAAAGAAGGGGTCAGCTATGTACTCTCATAAAATCAGCATGGATTTGGAGCTGTATTGAGGTTTGGGGTCAGACATGTAACATGTACTCAGAACAAGGCATCAGAAAACTTTGTTTTTATGTTTTGGTTTGCTTTTCATTTGTAGTTTCGGCTGAGTTAGCCTTAAACTCACTCTGTGGCCCGGGTTGGCCTTAAATTCCCAGGGACCCTCCATCCACACCTTCAGACTGCTGGGCTTACAGGTGTGGCCACCACACCTGGCTGACATCAGCAACTCCAAGGGGCACACCAGAGTTTGCCTAAATCTATCCTGAATTACTGAGCAAAGTGCTCACTCATCCTCTACTTGCTGGTGAGGAGACTGAGGAAGGTTAAGGCATCTGCCCACACAGCTCCCATAGGGCATCACCCAGAGAGAAAGTGGGGAGGAGAGGAAGTCCTTATGGTCCATCCCTCTTCAATTGCCCCCAGCCTCCAGCTCCCTGGGAGCCTCAGTCCCTCGGGGGTCCATCTCCTCCTCCCCTCTTGTGTGTTCTACCCTCAGACTTGGCTCCTCCACTCTCCCACCTCCACCTGCATCTCTAAAGATGAAAACCTCAGAGTCCTCATTGTCCAGTCGTGGGTGACAAAGGAGCCTCTGGGAAGGGTGTTTGAAGACTGGGGTATAGCAGAGTGTGATGTGGAAAGCTGGGAGTCACAGCAGTGGTCATTTATTTCTGCTTCATGAATGAGCAGGACAAGCCCATGCTGGGACTAGGGATGGGGTGGGTAATAACAGGGGATGCAAACCTTCCCCAGATTCGCTGGAGAGAATGGAAAGTGAGCAAAGAGTAAGAAACATTGCAGAAGCATAGATGCTTAGGATTCTGTGCAGACTCCCTGCTATCCTTCACCCCAAATCCTAGTTCAAGCTGGAAATCACAGTAGTACCTCCCTCAAAGAATGAATGAGGAAGCCAGGTGTGGTACACATCTATAATCCCAGCATTCAGGAGGCTGAGGCAGGAGGATGGTTGAGACAGTGGGCTACAAAGTGAGTTCAAAGCCAACCTAAAGTATAAAATGAAGCTGTGTCTCAATAAGGCAAAAAAGGGGGGAGGCGAATAGGTTCACTTGTGAGCTCATTCACAGGTGAGGAAATCTGAGGTTGACCATTTGACCAAAGCCACACAAGACACAGTGGTGGACAGTAGAATGCTGGTAATGCCTGTTACCCAAATTTCCACAATCCAAACTATCATCCTGCTCTCCACTGTGCTCTCCAGAATTTTCCTGTTTTGATAAGCTCATTGATCTCCTCTCCCTCTTTCTAAAATATAGAGAAGCCTTTCCTGTCCTCTTGGGGTCTAAGAAGGTTTATAATTGTAATCCTAAGGAACAGTTATTAGAATTCTAGTGAGTTAATTCCAGTCTACACTTCCCATATATCCCATGGCAAGAAGATTGACACTGGGACATGTGTACAGTTATAGGGATCCGAGGGGTCCTAAGTCCAGCCAAGGTGGTGGTTCCCCAGCATGACGCCTCCACCCAGAGCCCTTTCCAGGTCTTATCAATTCCTCCTGAAGGGAGTGGCTCAGGGATGAGTGACAGTGAGAGTGGTAGGAAGTGCATGGCTGCCCCGAGCTGGGCTAGGTAGGAGGTCTGAGATCACCTCTGCCAGGAGCAGAGGGCAAGAAATGCAGAGAAAGCAATCTGCATAACACATTTGAGGCGTGTCTAACAATTTGGGGTTGGTGCTTCAGTTCTGATGTACAATCCTGTTTGCCCTGGGAAGTCACAGCCTCTTCTCAAGGTTTGGAGTCAGCCCACAGCATGGAGCACAGCTCTCCATCCCACCCAGATCAATCACAGATTTGGGGAGTAACTGGGTGGGGTAACACTGACCTGTCCCTTTGCTTTAGATATTATACATCAGCTGCCCAGCCAGCCAATTTACATTGCTTAAAGTCAATTGAAGGGACAAGGAAATGGCCTATCTAGCTATGTGTATATCAATACATGGAGACGGGGAAAAGTTTATCCACAATGGAAATAGTGGCTCCTCTTTTCAAGGAGAGTAGTCTCTGGTTCCCCCCACTAAATCACTTCTTTCACCTTTCCATGCCTCAGCTCCACTAACTTCTGATTCACGTACAGAGGAATCCCAACTTGCAGTTTATGTGCCTAGAGCTCCTGGGAATTGTGAAAAACCATCCTTTTTATATATGGTCAGGAAAATGCCTATAAATGCTTGGCTTTGTGGTTTAGGTTCAAAATATATTTCTCCCACAGTTGTGTAATTTAATTTATAAATATTGTTAATAAAACGTTAGAAGGTGAAGGGTGTGGTTTTTGTTTTGTTCTGTTTTTTCTTTTCTTTTTGAGACATGGTCTCACTTTTGCTGTTGAGGCTGATCTTGAGCTCACTTTGTGGCCCAAGCTAGTGTCAAGCTTGCAAAGATTTTTATGTTTCAGCCTCCTGAGTACTGGTATTATAGTCAGGCACCACCACACCTGGCTGGTGAAGGGTATTTTGTAGGCATCTTAAGGATCTCTGGGATTTAAGAAGATGAAAACTGAGAACATGTGGGAGAGTTACACGCTTTATAGCAATCAGTTATGATGCAGGAATGCTGATGCATCTGCCAGAGATGGTCACAGTGCAGCAGCAGCCACTCAGCAGCATGGAGCACTGCACAATGGTTTTAGATTGGCTATTTGGAGGTCTCACACAATAAAGCAGTTGCAAAGGATATTTGGGGTTTCCATGAAACTGAGGGGTTTCTATGATCAATTATTCCCTCTGCTCTCAAAGGACTCTGCGCCATAGTGTCATGGAGGTACACTGTATTTTCATCTAAACAGACATTTTTCACCTAAGAAATTCCCAAACCAGCTGCTGACAATGCTGTGTGTTTATCCACTGAGTTTCTGTTTCCACTGCCAAGTAGCAGATAACTAAGGAACCAAAAGTGGTGGTGGACATATCAGATCTGTCCCTGCTCCTGCCAGCTGTGGGCTAGTCTATCATTATTGAAATGAATATTTATGACATTCATTTTGTAGTCTGTGTATTTGTTTTAGCAGGCTCATTTGAGAAGGGATAAGTTAGAGACTGGACCATATGACTTTTCCATTTTTTTGGTTACATTTCCTTGGAGTGAGCATGAGAATATTTTTCCCCAACACGTGGGAGTCAGTTTCCAATTTCCTGGCTCCTATTTTGCAGTGGGTCCAGAGTTCAGGGCTCTCAGTTGGAAAAGGATCTATTGCTCTCACCTTGCTTCATCTGAGTACTAGCAGACAGTCTTCCTGGTGACCTTACAGGTGGCAGCAGTCCTTTGGGAATGAGCACAAACTGATTTGGACAACTGAGGTCTCTGCTACCCTCCTTGCATCGGGGATTTTTTGGCAGCACATTTGTTTCCTGATGGGTGCAAATGGGTGTCTCAGCCAACACTGAAAGGATGTCTCTTTTCTCCATGTCTCCCCAGCACTCCTGGCCTCCCAGATTCACCAGGATGAGCATCCAGTCCCCACACAGACTACTGAAACTGGCCATTCAGAGTCTGCTGACAGACAAGGCATTGGCCATGAGGGCTGTGGAAGATTTGCCAGGGGAGCTCTTCCCACCAGTGTTCATGGAAGCCTTCACCAGGGGACACAATGAAGTCCTTAAGGCCATGGTGATGTCCTGGCCCTTTCCCTACCTGCCCCTGGGAGCTCTGACCAGCATGTGGAAAAGAAAGAACTTAAACACTCTGGTGGATGTTGCCCAGGTGCAGAACAGGATGATACAAGCTGTGCTGGGTGGTGTCGATGTGCTGCTGAGCCAGAAGCTTGGTTCCAGGTGAGTGTAACCCAGGTGTCCTGCAGGGAGGGCCATGGAATTTGAGTCAGGGACTGAAAGTGCCAGGGGTAGGAGGGGCTAAAGAGTAAAGTAGAGGCTTCTGATGCTGACAGACACAAGGTAGAGAAGCCTTGCCCACTCTAAGCCACTGAGACATCCAGAAAGGGAGGACAGCTAATGTTGGAGGCAGTAGTTAAAGAGAAAGGAGTCCCTGACTCCTGCCATAGGCACTAGAAGTAAAAACTGGACACATCCAAAGGGCAGCAGAAAAAGAAAATAGCAATAGACTCCAGAGTTGTGGAAATCACAGGAGGAAACAGGGTCCCAGGCTCAATTCTCAAGACTCCTTCCTGATCTACCCACAGGAGGTTGAAATTGCAAGTGCTGGATATGCGGGATGAGAATCAGGACTTCTGGAGAGTCTGGGCTGCAAATGAGTTGGAAGCCTGCTCCTCAGAAGTCATGAGGAAGAGAAAAACAGAGGAGATTCCACCAAGGGTAGCAAAACAGCAGCCACTTACAATGATTTTAGATCTGTGGCTCAGTCAAGACTATCTGAGTCCATCCCAATCCTACCTCCTCAAGTGGGCCCAACAGAGGGAAGACCTAGTGCAGCTGGATTGTACAAAGTTGTGTATTACAACTAGGTGCTTTGAAATGATCACGGAGGTCTTGGAAATGCTGAACCTTGATTCTGTGCAGGAGTTGAGTGTGGGTCATTACTGGACACTATATACCTCGGCTTCTTTTGCCCCTTTTCTGGGTCAGATGCGAAATCTTCACAAGTTAGTTCTGTGTGATGTCTCTGTGGTTCCTATTCCCATCATTCACCCAGAGAAAAGAGATCAATGGCTCACCCAAATCATGTCTCAACTTCTTAAGCTTGAACATCTGCAAGAGATTTATATGAATTCTGTCTCTTTCATGGAAGGCCACCTGGACATGGTACTCAGGTAAGAACTGGAAGTTTCTCTGAAAAGTCATAAAAGCCTTTCTCTCTTCTAAAAAGATTAGGGAACATATGCAGTGTACCATCCATGGGGGATGTGACAGAGATCTAGCACTGGAGTACCATCACATTGCTTTTTTCATTCCTTAATCCTATAAAATGGTGTCACATAGCCATCACATGGAATAGACAGAAAGGAAAGGGCTACCCTGCCAGAAAGCCAGGAGATGGGGATCTGATATTGTGAGAGCAGGTGTGTGATTTCATCCTCAAGAAGCCTATCTAGCATGAGGAGCTGATAAACACCAGGGCCTTTCTCTGATCCTCTTAACAGTCACCATGAAACACCTCTGCCCCATGGTGGGCCAATCACCAGATGGGAAGTATAGGAGTCTGCAGATGATGGCAAGGAAGAGAGGTCCAGGACAGGGAACAAGGACACAAAATCTGCTGAGAGCATTTTGGGCAATCTGTGTCTTTGCCAGATCTTGCCTGATTTTTCCTTTCTGCTTGTGTCCTGTCACCCCCATCAGGAAAGAGCTGTGGTTTTTTGCTTGGGTGTGAGGAAGAGGACTGCCAAGATTAAAGACCCAGCCACTCAAGCAAGTGGTGGAAGTGCCATGCTTAAGTTGGGCTGACTCAAACAGCACTTGGTCCTCCATGTTGCTGTTTCCCACCAGTCCCTACTTTTCACCACCAAGTGCAGAGTCTAACCAATTGGTCTCTCTGCAGGTGCCTGACGTGCCCCTTGGAGACCCTCTCATTAACTCACTGCCAGCTTTCACATACTGACTGGAACAGGATGCCCCACTTGGAAATCACCAGACACCTAAAACACTTGGATTTGAGTTACACCAGTCTGACTGACTTCAATCCAAAGACACTCCAAATTCTCCTGGATAATGCTGCAGCCACTCTGAGCATCCTGCATTTGGAAAATTGTGGGATCACAGATGCACAGCTCTGTGCCTTATTGCCTGCCCTGAGCTGCTGCTCCCAGCTCACTGCCTTCTGCTTCATAAGGAATTTCATTTCCATAGACACCATGAAGAGCCTGTTGTGCCACACCGCCAGGATGAGCAACTTAAGGCTGGAACTACACTCTGTTCCTCAAGAGGTTTACATTCCCTGGCATGATGTCAACCAGCAGATACAGAACCATGTTCAGGAAACAATGAGGAGCATCATAAAGCCACTAAATCATCCTAGGACAGTCTGGTTTTGTGTTTGTCACTGTGCACTCTGTTGCACCTCGCCACTGCATAAAATTCACCTTAGTCCATGCCCTGCCTGTGTCCCTGTCTAGCTGAATATGCATATCATATGTTTCCTTATGGACCCCAGGAACCCAGAGCTCTTCTGTCACTATGAGTGAGACAAGGACAGCATGCAGCAACTTTGGAGAATCACTGACTTGAGAGCAGAAGTGACCTTTGTGTACCTGGGGCCTAGACAGAATCAGAAATAGGAATTTGAGTTTGTAGATGTAAATTCAGACTTGAGATAAATGTGTGAATAAATGTAAAGAAATGATCAGAAATAAAGAGAATGTGAGTCATCTGGTTTCCTTCTTCTTCATTTTATCTGACTTCCAGATTAGAGATCATGAATCTCAGTGACTGAGGGGGAAAAGTGCCTGAGCTCTTTGATGAATGAGGTCTGGCCTCAGGAACTCACAACAGCAAGCAGAGATACTCCATACTGTGCATTCCCTTCCCATCCTTTACTTTTCTCTAGTCATACATTACCTCCATGTTTCCTGGTTTTTCTCCCCCTTCCTAACGTGCACATGTTGCAGAACTCATCTTAGGGCCTTTCCACTGAGATGCAGCCATAGAGATTTTTGATTCCAGACAATGTCCTTCTGAATGTCTGGGCTAGGCTTGCCCTTGTAAGTGCTAATGCATGAGAAAGTTACGCTGCCAGGATGGACCTTTATACTTGCTGTTTTACTCTTCATTTCTTTTTTAAAAATTTGATTTAAAGAGAAAAAATAACAAAACAGTAAAAGGGTACAATAATACAGAATTTCAGAAAAATAATAAGAAATCACTAGTTAATATGTTACATATTGTAGTCTTAGAAATAGTTGTTTAAGTTACAAAATTAAAGCATACAAAGTGGACATTCAAACAGTGAGACTGCAAACAGTTGTGTTCAATGATCCAACAAAAACTTAGTAATATTTTCATTTCTCTTACACACCTACACACACTTGCAGTTCTATCCTTTAGACTACTTTCTTTTCCTCTTTTTTTACAATAACAATTACACATTTTGGGTTTTATTACTCCCACAGTTCTTATTACATTTTTTTGGAAGACAATAAAACCAAATGTGACAAAACAAAGCAGAGTCAATCAAAACAAAGGATGGACATAATACATGATATAAAAACAGAATACAAGGTGATCAACAATGGTTACCATAATGCCTCTTGCTAACTTAAAAAGAATTGCCTATATCATCAGGTATAATAAATTTGCATGAAACAGTATAGAACAAAACCAAACAAACTGAAACATTGAAAACATTACAGGATTTCAAAGGAAGATAATGGTTAAACCAGAATGGGCATCACAGTGACTCTTACTGCCTTCAAAGTAGTTGCCTATACTCTCAAACTTGATACTATCAAACAAAACAGAATAGAGTAAAATCAGTCAAAACAAGATGGTGAGAGCAATACGGTGCTTCAAATCAAGTTAATAGCAAATCAAAAATGTTACTATAATATATACTGCTAATTTTATTTTTCCCTTAATTAAAAATAATTAGGCACTTGGAGAACTGTGGAGCTTCCAATGGGTGGGCGGGCACATGCTATCCCCAGAGCCCAGCCTGTTTGGGACTCCCGCACCTCACCATCAGTGTGCAGAGGAGGGGCTGGGCAGATCTGGGGTGCCGGTATCAGCCTCCCTGTGTGTTTGGAGGACGGTGAACGTCTCAGTGGGCAGTGGAGCATCCTAGGTTCCCCAGGCACTGCGGCCTGTGGTGAGTGCTGAGCGCACTCTGCCCAAAGCCTAGACTGTTCAGGACCCTCCAGGCTTCTGGGTGCAGTGAAGTGGAGAAGTGGGTTTGAGACCTCTACATCCAACTCCCCATCCTGGCTGCACTTGGAGAACTGTGGAGCTTCCAACAAGTAGGCGGGTGCACACTATCCCCTGAGCCCAGCCTGTTTGGGACTCCCGCACCTCACCATCGGTGTGCAGAGGAGGGGCTGGGTGGATCTGGGGCACCTGCGTCAGCCTCCCCATGTGTCTGGAGGACTGTGGATATCTCAGTAAGCAGGGGCGGATCACAGGTTCCAGAGGCACTGCGGCCTGTGGTGAGTGCTGAGCGCACTCTGCCCAAAGCCTAGACTGTTCAGGACCCTCCAGGCTTCCGGGTGCAGTGAAGTGGAGAGGTGGGTTTGAGACTTCTACATCCTCCTCCGCATCCCGGCTGCACTTGGAGAGCTGTGGAGCTTCCAACGGGCAGGTGGGCGCACAGTGTCCCTGAGGCCCAGCTTATCTGGAACTGCAGAGTTCTGAACAGGCAGAGGAGGGCCATTGGTTCTGCAGGCCCAGTGGCTTGGGGTAATGGGGTGTGAGAGTCCAAGGTGCTGGGAACATAGAAGGGGATTGCCAACAGACCCCGAGGAAGCTTTCAAATAACACTTAAAACACAGAAATATAGGAAAATGACAAAACAAAAGACCAAATTACAACCTCAAACCTACAGCCTATCTAAAGAAACCCTAGGAGCAATGTATATACAAGAAAATATACGCCATTCACCTCAAATATCGGATACAATAGCTACTGAAATTAACAAGCAACTCCAGGGAGCTTTAAAGAAATTCAAACTCGAAATAATCTGCCAGGTAAAAGAAGAAATGATAAAAGAAATGAAAGAGATTGTGAATATATCTAAAGAAAACACAGATAAAAAATTGGAGGGACTAAACAAAAAGATAGAATCCCTAGATGAGCAATACAAGAAACAAACAGAATACAAAGTGCAGATGCACAGAGATATAAAGGAAATAAAAAACTCCACTGAAAGTTGTAAAAACCGCCTTAATGAAAGTGAAGATAGAATTTCAGACCTTGAAGACAGGATTGCAGATAGTGAACAGGAAATGAAAGATCTTTTAAAAATAACAAGGAATCAGGAAACAACAATTCAACAACTGCAAGACGATGCAAAGAAAAATAACATAAGAATGACAGGGATTAATGAAAAAGAAGGAGACAACATAAAGGATGTCAAGAGGATATTTAGAGAAGTAATAGCTGAAAATTTCCCAAGCAGGAGATCAGAAACCGACATCAGGATCAGTGAACATATAGAACTCCAAATAGTCATAACCAAGATAAAACTACACCCAGACATATAATAATCACCATCCCAGAAATCCAACACAAGAATACATTATTAAAAGCTGTCAGAAAAGAAAGATCACTTATAAAGGAAAACCTACCAGATTCACAGCAGATTTCTCAGCACAAACAGTAAAGTCAAGAAGAGCATGGAGTGAAGTATTCCAAATCCTAAAGCAAAATGATTTCCCACCTAGACTGATGTATCCTGCAAAACTATCATTCAAAATGGATGGTGAAATACAATACTTCCATGACAAAGAACAGCTGAAGAACTTCATGAACACCAAACCAACCCTGCAAAAAATATTGAAAGATAGTTTAGATACACAAAGGAAAAAACCACTAAGCAAAGCAGATAATTAAACAGAACAGAAAGATAAAGATGCAACAGCAGAGAGATAACATGTCAACAATAAACCAGCATTTAACAGTAATACCCATTAATGTAAATGGTCTCAATGCACCAATCAAAAGAAACAGACTAGCAGAATGGATCAAGAAACAACATCCAATCATATGCTGTTTACAGGAAACCCATCTAACCCAGAAGGATACTCACAGACTGAAAGTCAAGGATGGAAAACAATACTTCATGCAGCAGGAATCCAAAAAAAGGCAGGAGTAGACATTCTGTTTGCAGACAACGTGAACTTTAAACCAACAATGACCATAAAGGACAAAAAAGGTCACTACATACTCGTAAGGGGAAAACTCCAAGAGGAAGAGATAACTATCTTAAATATATATGCACCAAAATCCAGAGCACCCATTTATATAAAACAACTATTAAAAGAAATGAAAAGTCAAATTATCAGTAACACAATTGTAACAGGAGACCTTAATATGCCATTGACACCAAGGGACAGATCAACCAGACAGAAAATGAGCAAAGAAATAACAGAACTGAGTCACACCTGTGAACAAATGGGTTTGATAGACATATACAGAATGTTCCACCCAACAACATCAGAATACACATTCTTTTCAGCAGTACATGGATCATTCTCTAAAATAGACCATATATTAGCTCACAGAACATATTTAAACAAATGCAAAAGAGTTGAAATCATCCCTTGCATGTTATCAGATCATAGCGCTCTGAAATTAGAAATTAATGATAAAAGATACTGCAAAAATCCCACAAATACATGGAAACTGAATAACACACTCTTGAGTAATCAGTGGGTCACAGAAAAATTAAAGAAGAAATTAAACAATACCTAGAAGAAAATGAAAATACAGATACAACTTAATGGAATCTGTGAGATGCAATGAAAGCCGTCCTCAGAGGAAAATTCATTGCACTGAGTTCCCACATCAGGAAAACAGAATGAATACAAATAAATAACTTGATGCTACACCTCAAACAGCTAGAAAAAGAAGAGCAAGTCAAGCCCAAAGCCAAAAGAAGAGAGGAAATTATAAAAATCAGAGCAGAAATCAATGCAATAGACACTAAGAAAACAATCAAAAATCAACAAATCAAAGAGTTGGTTCTTTGAAGGAATAAATAAAATCGATAAGCCCCTAGCCAACCTTATTTTAAAAAGGGAAGAAAAAGCTCAAATTCATGCAATAAGAAATAAAAAGGTGCAATCACTACAGACCCAATAGAAATACAGAAGATCATCAACACCTATTTCGAAAACCTCTACTCTCAAAAGTTTGGTAACACAGAAGAAATAGACAGATTCTTAGAAACATATGAAGTACCAAAGCTAGATCTTGAGGATGTAAAACTGTTGAATAATCCAATCTCTGTTAATGAAATTGAAAATGTAATTAAGTCCTTACCTACAAAGAAGAGCCCAGGCCCAGATGGATTCACTGCAGAATTCTACAAGAAATACAAAGAAGACTTAATGCCGACACTCCTCAAACTATTCAATGAAATTGAAAGGGAAGCAATCCTTCCTAAGTCATTCCTGGAAGCAAATATTACTCTAGTACCAAAACCTGAGAAAGACCCAACTAAAAAAGAGAACTATAGACCGATCTCCCTAATGAACACAGATGCAAAAATCCTCAATAAAATATTGGCAAATAGGATGCAGCAAATCATCAAGAAGATTATACACCATGACCAAGTGGGATTCATCCCAGGAATGCAAGGATCGTTCAACATATGTAAATCAATAAATGTAATCTACCATATCAATAAAGCCAAAAGTAAGAATCACATGATCATTTCTATACATGCAGAAAAAGCCTTCAATAAGGTCCAACATTTATTCATGACAAGCACTTTACAGAAAATTGGAATAGATGGTCTTTACCTCAATATAATAAAGACCATTTATGACAAACCAACAGCCAGCATCATACTAAATGGCCAAAAATTGAAAGCCTTTACTTTAAAATCAGGCACAAGACAAGAATGTCCTTTATCAGCACTCCTATTTAATATAGTACTGGAAGTACTAGCCAGAGGAATTAGGCAAGCAAGAGAAATAAAGGGGGTAAAGATAGGAAAAGAAGAGGTTAAATTATCATTGTTTGCAGATGACATGATACTCTACATAGAAGACCCCATAAACTCCATTGAAAGACTCTTAGATACAATAAATGAACTCAGTAATGTGGCTGGATACAAAATCAATATTCAGAAATCAATAGCATTCCTATACACGAACAACAAAATCACAGAGGGGGAAATAAGAGAAACTACACTCTTCACATTAGCAAGCAAAAAAAAAAAATGAAATATTTAGGAATTATTCTTATGAAAGAAGTGAAAGACATACAGTGAAAATTATAACACACTGACAAAAGAAATTGAAGATGATCTCAGAAAATGGAAAGACATCACTTGCTAATGGATAGGAAGAACAAACATTGTGAAAATGGCTATTCTCCCAAAACTGTTAAACAGATTTAATGCAATCCCAATAAAAATACCATCAACATACCTTATAGATCTAGAGAAATCACTCCTAAATTTCATCTGTAACCAGAAGAGACCTAGAATAGCAGAGAAAATTCTAAGCAGCAAAGACAAAGCAGGAGGCATCACAATCCCTGACTTGAAGTTATACTACAAAGGAACAGTAGTAAAATCAACATGGTATTGGAATCAAAACAGAGCCGAAGATCAATGGAATAGATTAGAAGATACAACCACAACTACAAACACACTCAACCACCTTATCTTTGATAAAGGAGCCAAGCAGGTTCAGTGGAAGAATGACAGTCTCTTTAATAAATGGTGCTGGAAAAACTGGCTCTCCATTTGCTGAAAACTAAAGCTAGACCCATGTCTATCACCATGTACTAAATTAAAATCTAAATGGGTCAAAGATCTGAATATTAAAACAGAAACACTAAATCTATTGGAAGACAAATTGGGTAGAAATCTTGAAGACATAGGAGTAGGTAGAGAATTCATGAACAGGACTCAAACCGCATGAGAAACACTTCCCAGAATCAATAACTGGGACCACTTATTAAAAAGTTTCTGCATGTCAAAAGAAATCTCCAGCATAGTGAAAAGAAAATCCACAAACTGGGAAAACATTTTAGTGAACTCTCTCTCAGACAAGGGACTCTTGTCTAAAACATATAAAGAATTAAAAAAACTCAGACCACCAAAATTCAAAGATCCAATCCAAAAATGGGCATCTGAGATGAATACGCACTTCTCAGATGAAGAAATGCAAATGGCAAATAAATACATGAAAAAATGTTCATCATCATTGGTCATTAGAGAAATGCAAATTAAAACCACACTGAGATACCATCTCACTCCTGAAAGAATGGCCAGGATCAAGAAAACCAACAACCACAAATGCTGGAGAGGCTGTGGGGAAAAAGGAACTCTCCTACACTGTTGGTGGGAGTGTAGACTGGTGCAGCTTTTGTGGAGGTCTGTCTGGAGATTTCTCAAAAAGCTGGGATTGGCAGTCCCATTTATTCCAGCTATTCCACTTCTAGGCATATTCCCAGAAGAACTGAAAGCATCATACCACAGTGATATATGTGCACCTATGTTTATAGCAGCACAATTTGTAATCTTCAGATCTTGGAAACAACCCAAGTGTCCATCAACTGAGGAATGGATAAAAAAGTTGTGGTATTTCTATACAATGGAGTATTATTCAGCTATAAAGAAGGATCACATTGAGATATTTATCAATAAATGGGCGCAGCTTGAGACCATACTCATAAGTGAAATAAATCAATCTTGCATGTGTGAATACCAAATAGTTTCCCTAATATAAGTAATGATTCAAATATATAAAAATATGTGGTAATCATGATTCCCCATTATGTGGCCTTGAAGCCTTATAAAGTTTTCACTTATTAATTGGAAAGGCTTTATTCTGGGCTTCTTGATATGGAAATATTTGAAGCTATAGTATATGAAGTTTCATTCAAATATTTCAAGGAAAAAAACAGACACTATGGTAACTACTATTAAGTCGGGTTATTTGGTGGTGAAGCACTAGGTTGCTGAAACAGTCATGCTTTGACCTGTATTGTTATATTGTTATGTCCTGTTTTATCTCAATCTCTCCCTTATTCATTAAAAAATCATTTAATTATTTTTTGTTTTTTTAATTAAGGGGAAAAATTTTAAAAATTAGCAGGATATATAATAGTAACTTTTTTGATTTCCTATTAACTTGTTTTGAAGTCCTGTAATACTCCCACTATCTTGTTTTGACTGATTAGACTCTGTTCCATTCTGTATGATAGTATCAAGTTTGAGGGTATAGGCAACTACTTTGAAGGCAATAAGATTCACTAAGATGCCCATGCTGGTTTGCTATTGTCTCCTTTGGAAGTCCTGTAATGTTTACAATGCTTAAGTTTTATCGGTCTTGTTTTCTACTGTTTTGTTCAACATTATAATATCTAATGAGATAGACAATTCTTTTTAAGGAAACAAGAGACATTGTTGATAACCATTGTTGATAACCTTGTACTCTGTTTTACATCATGTGCTATGTCTATCCTTGGTTTTGACTGACAGCTTTGTTTTGCCATATTTGACTTTATTCTCTCCCCCCCCAAAAGTAATAAGAACTAAGGAGTAATAAAACCCCAAATGTGTAAATTTTGTTGTAAAAAAGAGAGGGAAAAAAAGAGCTCTAAAGGATACAACAGCAAGTGTGTTTAGGGGTGTTAAATAGCTAACCATATTAATGTTTTTGGTTGGATCATTGAACACAACTGTTTGCAGTCTCGCTGTTTGAATGTCCACTTTGTATGCTTTGATACTGTGATTTGAGCAACTATCTCTAAGATGCTAATATGTAATCTATTAACTGGTGATTTCTTACTTTTTTTTTTTTTTTTTTTTTTTTGTAGTTCGGTATTACTTGTACCCTTACACTGCTTTGTTTTGTTTTTTGTCTTTTTCCTCTTAAATAAAATTTTTAAAAAAAAGAGTATTTCCTCTACAGAGCGGAATGTGTGAGGGTTTTGCGGTGGAAACGCTGCCTGTCTGTGCAGTGAAAAGGGCGACATTTCTGCCAGTGTCCTGTACATTTGTGCATAGCAGAAACCCATTTGGGAGAAACGCCACCGGCCAGGATGGTGACTATCTACTGGGAGATAAAAACTGGCATTTTTATCTACTGGGAGAGCAGAGACCCTTTCTAACAAAGGTAAAGAAATGGCAAGGAAAACCAGGCCCCGGGCTCTGTGTGGCGCCCTCAGGAGCCAGGGGTCTGGCTCTATTAGCAGCAGTTCTCTGAGAGCTCCTGAAGGAGCCCGCAGGGCATGTAGATGCCTAGTTAGGACCCAGCACATCTCTTCTGGGAGTGGTGCGGGGCTCCTGCTTTATATCCAAGGTTCTTCCAGAGACTGTAAGAGGAAGTGATCTCTTGCACCAAGGCCTGGGCTCTTACAAAACTGTGTTTATCCTGGATGGGAAGAGATCAGAGTGCATTTCCAGGAGTCCCATGTTCAAGCTACCAAGTTCCTTGAGCTGCTATAGCCAACCATCTTAATATACGCTTTTTTTCATTGTTTTTTCTCTCAGTGTAGGAAATTTGTCAAAAGTTGCCTAGTGACCATGGTGTGAATTATAGTTCCCCCATATTTGGGCTTTCCCTTCTTTTTCCCCTTTAGGAAACATTTGCAGTACATAATGTTTGCCTTCCTTGTTGGGAGAAATGAGGTGTACACAACCCATCTGCATTCCGTTTTTATCCACTTTACCTCCCCCTCCTTCTCTTGATTCCCTTCTACTTTGAAAAAGATTTAGCTCCCTACTTCTTATCTATCTCTTATTTTACTCATTTTTATGCTTTGAGTTTCTCGTATAAGAGAAAATACAGAATATTTAAGCTGTATAACTGATATATTTTATTTAGTATTATGCTCTTAAAGTGCATTCGTTTTCCTAGAAATGATTCAAGCTTATGCTATATAGCAGGGTAATACTCCATTGTATACAAATGCCACATTTTGCTTATCAATGCATCTTAATGGACATTTAGGCTGCTTTCCAGATTTAGATATTATAAATTGTGTTGTTATGAAAGCTAAAGTGATTTTTAAAGCAAAAATCAATGAAACATAACTTTGATATATGGAATTTTATTTGTGTAAAGAGTGAACCATGGCAAATTTGAGTATTGTCCAGTGGTACTTTGCATGTATCATTACGATCATGAAATTTCTCTTCTTTTTGTATTAACATACAGCACAGGATGTACTTCCATATAGCATAGGTAGATGTTGAAAGTGTAATGCAATCTAGTGCACCTAACAATTTTTGTAGTATTATTAAGCCATATACAGTCCCAATGAAATTAAATGAATCTCAAATATTTACTACTGACAATGAGTAATAAATAAGAGAAAGGAAAATATCAATGAAAATCCCTAGATAGAGAAGGTAAATATAGCAAAAGCCGGGCAGCTGGGCCTATGCATCACAGAGAAAAACCTCTCCACCCCAGAAGGAGTAAATGTTAGTAGTTGCCCCTTAGTTATACTGCTGCCTAGAAAGAACAGTGTATGCCACTGTTCCATGCAGACATAGTAACAAAAAGACTCTTGTGAGTGTCTGATGGAAACCAAACATATATACTGAAAAACTCAGAGAAAAATAATAATGAAAGTAAATAATATACTGTTTGAGATGGTGGGGTAGAAGTCCCCAAAGAAACCACCATTAGCAATGAACTTCCATGCTCCACGACACTAACATTTAAAGAGCTGTCTCACACAAAATCTTGTGTTACTTTATCTTTTCATGTGTTCAGTTTCAGCTATTTTCTTCTCTTGACAGATTACCCCAGCTCACAGCGTTGAGAGCTTTAACTCACAGCACATTACACTTGACATTCCATTTCATAAGGAGATTTTTCTATATGAGATTTGTATGATATGAGAAAAATGCAACAAAATTTTAAGCAGAAAACTGAAATGTTGGCTCTCATCATAGATTTTTATAATTTAACCAAATGTAAATCTTTAGTTAATTCTTTCACAAAGTTTCCAGATGTCAAAAATGAATGATCTGGTGTTGCATAGGATCTCCTTCTACATTGGAATAATTTCTACATCGAAAATGGAAGAAAGAAAATTATAAAATATATGAAGATTACTAAGAAACAGCTTGTAAGGAAATTGTTTCAGAAAGCATGATCCCAGGAGAAGTACAAAATATCTTCAATAAATGAAAATGAAAACAGCATGTAGTACAAATTGTGAGGTGCTGGTTAATGCCATCAGTTTATAGCTATTAACACTTTTGAGGCTAAGAAGAAATTACTGAAATCAATGACCTATTCTTCCACTGCAAGTATCTAGAGAAATAGATTTATGCTAATAAACATAAAATTATAAGAATAAAGTATATTAAAGACATATATCTGTTCATCTATCTATATAAAAAATGACTAGAAACCAAATTGTGTAAATATAATACTGAGAGAAAAATACTGACATTAAAATGTAACTACATTTTACTACATAAATACTGCATACTACACAGAGAGTTTTAAGAGTCTAGCTTACAAGCGAATTCTATATTATTTGATATTTCCTATTAAAGTTTCTCCATAATTTACATAGTTAATAAAATATAGTTTATAGTATGATATTGTTTTCACATATGCACATCACTTGCATTTTAATCTATTGCAATGTCATTTAAAATTTATTCCAGTTCAATATAATTCAATATTTGTTTTTATTATTATAAGATTATAATGGCTTCTTTTTCTAAATCTCTATGGGTAGATACAAATTACTTTTACTTTCCTCAGAAGTTGCTATTTCCATGTTAGAGTCTCCAGTTTATCACCAGTTAGAAAACAGTTGTTTTGAAAATTCAATGTGTGCATAGAAACTTTATTATTCTATTACCCATGGTTAGTAGGTTTCCCTTCAAAATCTCATGTACTCTTATGTAGGGATGTCCAGAGGTGGCTTATCTAAGGTATATGAATGTGGATTAATAGTGTTATACTTGCATAAAGGGTCTATGGATTCATTCCCTGGGTATGGATATTGGAAGTCCTACCCTGGGTGTGTATGACACTAGTTAATAGGCTTACATAGCCTCCATAGCCTCTATGGAATATAAAGGGAGAGAGACACATCAGGCTGCTGCTGCAGGTCTCATCTCTATCCTGCCACAGACTCTTTCTCCTTTGCAACTCCCCTGTGCCATGGCTCCCTGCCTTGGAGTCAGCCGACTATAGATTTAAATCACTACAAACTGTGAGCTAAATAAACCTTTCTTCTTTTAACATGGATGTTGTGTGTCTCATCCTAACAATAAGAAAAGTACCTAAGATGCATAAGTATGTTGTTCACATATTATGGAATGTATATATATTTGCTAGATGTTTTACTGTCTGAAATTAAGAAAGTCATACAGAGACCACATAGCCATTCTCTAACTGGAAAAGACCTCTAATTCTAGGTCATTAATATTATATTATCTGTAAGTGTAAAATTATAGTAAAATTCTAAATTCTAAAGCATAAGTGTTCTAATATAACTCATTTCTCCTCTCTACCTTTTCTCAGCTTGGCTCCCTCCAGCTGTGGAAAATGTAATCGATTTTATTGGTGAAACTATTATTATGAATCTTTACAGCAATAGTACATTTATGCTTCATGAGCCATAAGCATGTTGGAGGCTCATTCTGAGTTTCAAAAACTGTATTGCACAGATTTTCCTATTTTATTTTTTTAAAAAACCTAATCCTCTTAACAATTATTATTTCTGAAAGCCAGTGGTGATCAGTAAATTTTCATGGTACAAAACTTGAGTCTTAGATCTCTTGTGTTGTAGAGTTGCATTTCTTCGCAAAGAGCCACTTACTTCTGAGATCATATGTAGAATTTTTAAAAAATTCTTTTTGTTTTTCTGACAGATGTTAACTCTGGGTCTAAAATATATATATACACTGCATCTGTCATTGTTGATGAAAATAGTGCAAAATCATGGCAATAAGGAACTCAGGAATGCACACATTTATAGGAGCTGATGCTACTGCAGGTGGTACAGGGCAGGCTGGCACTGACCTTGCTGTGAGAGGCTCCCAAAGTGGTGGAATATTTACTAAGAAAGGCAATGTGTGTCCTGACTAGGGACTGCCTGCTTAAAGTATTTTGAGAGAAAACATGATGGCAGCAATTTCTGTATCATACAATCCATGTGTCTGTTTCAGC
Source organism: Cavia porcellus (assembly GCF_034190915.1). NCBI lineage: Eukaryota > Metazoa > Chordata > Mammalia > Rodentia > Caviidae > Cavia > Cavia porcellus. The sequence goes on from NW_026947505.1 coordinate 65,719,955, forward strand.
CTGTGTCAAGGTCATACAGGGAAGGAGGGAAAGATCACATAAGGAGCTAATCACTGCAAAAGTAGAGTTGATGTAGAAAAATCCAGCAATTTCTTATTAAAAACAACAGTAACAGCCAATGGCTGCACTGTATTGTTGTATCATTCCTAAAGGATTCTGACAACACAAACCACAATTGAAGAGTGTAGGATGAAAATTGAGGAAACTTGGTATATCTCAAGTACAGATATTAAAATTAAGTGTTTAAATTTTTAAATTATATTTACCTCCTTCACAAAAATGAAGTCTTTACATATTGATGACTGATCAAAGTATAGACTTTATTACTGGGCTTCTTATTCTGTCCCTTGGTGAGAGTGTGCTTTTATCGATGTCTTTTATAGTTGTGTTTAAAACCATTCTATAATCAAGATGTAGCACCTCCATCTTAATTATCTATTTGATGACTGCTTTGAGTATTTGGAAGGTTCTGAGATTTCATGTGAATTGTAGAAATATTTTTTTCTTTTTCTTTAGAAACAACCATTGAAACTTTGATAGAAGTTACTTTTTATCTGTAAATCAAAGTGAGCAATAGTGAAATTCAACTATCAATCATTTAAATCCATGAGTATGGGAAGACTTTCTATTTTTTATGTCGGGTAATTTTTTCAGGAATGTTTGAATTTTCCACATAGAGCTTTCACCTCATAGCTTTAAGTATTTTCCAATCAATGTTGGTCATTTTTTTTTGCAATAATAAAGGAGTTCTTTTGTTGATTTGTTTTGCACATGGTTTGTTACTGAAATTTAGTAATAAGCTCACTCTGTGCTCTCATTTTTGGTCCTGGAATGCTAATGCTAATCTATTAGTTGGAAGTATTTTACAGAGTTTTGGGGGGATTGCACAGGAAGGGTTATTAAATAAGCAAACAGAGGGACAATATTATTGCTTCATTTCTAATTTGGATGCAATTTTTAAATTTTTCATTTTTTCCTCCTATTGCATCTGCTAGTACATCTAGGTTTTGATGGATATGAATAGTGAGCTAGCTTTGTATGAGATTGTAAAGGACAAGCTGTGGATTGTCCCATTGAGTGGTGTTAACCAGACTTCTTATATCTTTTTGCATGTCTTCTATGAGGGTAGCAAAATATTCTTCTGTGCCCAAGTTGTCTTCAGTTCATGTCAATAAAGCATACAGGATCTTGTCAGATACTCTTCCTGCATCTACTGAGCTGAGCATGTGTAATTTTTTGTCTCACTTCGGTGCGGTGAATCTCACTGACTGATGGCATGGCCCAGGTAAAGAAAACCTTGATTCACATGGATAAATCCCACATGGTATTTTACAATCAGAACTTAGTTACTGCAGCTTCAGACGTGAACATAAAATTGATTAGCAACCTACATGTAACACCTGAAAACATAAAAAATCTCAGAAGTAAACATGGTGAGAAATTGTCTTGATGTTGGCTTGATTTTCTTGATGTTGTAGCTGATGTTTTGGAGGTTAGAACCAAGGCTCATGCAATAAAATCCTAATAGTGAAATGAGATGACATCATACTACAAAGGTATGCATAGCAGAGATCACATAATTAATGAGACAACAGATTCACTTTAAAAATACCAAGGGACTAGGATAAAATTTTTGTAACATTTAAATACCAGTATCCAGGAGGAATTAAAAAGGTTTTCAGAAAACAACATAAACGTCCATCACAAATGAAGAGATATATTTTAATATATGCAACACTGAATATTATTCAACAGTGAAAAACAAGGAAAGCCATTTGTTACAGCTTGGATGAAACTGATAAACATTTGCTACATGAAATATGGCAGCCACCATATATTATTATGTGACCTCATGTCCATATGGATCCTAAATAAATGAAAACATAGATAGGGAAGGCAGAATGATGGTCTCCAAAGATGTACAAGTAAGATGTGGGTGAAGTGGCACAAAGGTGAAATTTTGTAGGGTAAATAGTTTAGATTCTTGACGTAAGCATGGGACCTAACATTAGGAATGTTGTGCTCTATACTAGAAATTTCCCAGGAGAATTGATATCATGTGTTCTTATACAAAGGAAAAAAGCTGTGTGGAATGAAGATCATTTTAATTTGCTTAACAGTAGTAACCATTTTACAACACATATGCAAATGCTTTGTCATTAATCATACATTTTGAAATACAGGGTATTGAACCCTGGGCCTGCACACTGAACTACATGTACAGAGATTTTGAATTTTTTTTTTTAATTTTGAGGTAGTTTCTTGCTGAACTCTTAATTGCCTAAGCTGAGCTGACACTTGAGATCCTCTTGCTCAGCCTCCTAGGGAGGTTGGATGGACGGCATGTGGCCATCAAGCTTGAGTAAAACATCATGTACTATTCCTTAATAATTAGAAAAAAATGGAAGGCTTTCCCAAGCATCTATGTGAATCTTTAGTCCTGAAATATATCCCTCAGGGTCCTACAATACTGACAACCTTCTGGATATGTTTCTTTTTTTTTCTTTTTTCTTTTTTTATTTAAGGAGAAAAGAAAAAAAAGTGAAAGGGTACAAGTTATACAGATTTACAGAAGAAAAAAATGAACAGTAGGAAATCACTAGTTAATGGATTACATATTGCCATCTTAAAAATAATTGTTCAAGTCACAAAATTAAAGCTTGTAGAGTGGACATTCCAACAATGATACTGCAAACAGTTCTGTTCAATGATCCAATAAAACTCTGTGATATCATTTTCTATCTTATACACTTAAATATACATGCAGTTATATAGTTTAGAGCACTTTCTTTTCCTCTCTTTTGTACAATGATTATTACACATTTTGGGTTTCATTGCTCCCACGGTTCTTATTGCTTTTTTGGAAGAGAGTAAAACCAAATGAGACATAACAGGACAGAATCGATCAAGTCAAAAGGGTGGACATAATAGATAATATAAAAACATAATACAAGGTGATCATCAATGGTTACCATAATGCCTCCCGCTATCTCTAATAGAATTGCCTATATCATTAGTTATAATACAATTGAACAAAATAGTAAAGAACAAAACTGACAAAACCAAAACATTGGAGACATTGTAGGTCTTCAAAAGTAGATAAAAGTCAACAAGAATGGGCGTTATAATGAATCTCATTATCTTCTCAGCTGATGCCTAAACTTTCGAACCTGATACTATCCATCAAAACAGAATAGGGGAACATCAGTCAAAAACAAGATGGTGAGAGTAATACAGGGCTTCAAATCGAGATAATAGAAAGTCAAAGTGGGTTACTATATTATATCCTGCTATTTTTTCCCCTTTAATTAAACGGATAAAAATAAAAGGAGTGGAGATTGAGAAAAAAGAGGGCATAACAGCAAAACAGTGCAGATCAAAACATAACCATTTAAGCAGAATAGTGTTTCACCACCAGATAATTCCGACCTAAAAGTAGTTACCATATTGACTCTTTCCTTGAAGTCCTTGAGTACAACTTCATATACTGTAGCATTAAATATATCAAAACAATGTAAAACCATTTAAGAGAATGACAGCATTACGGAGTATTTAGAATCGACTAACAGAAAATGAACAATGGTTTCTGTATAATCTCCTTGTCTTTAAAAGGTTTTTGCTTATACTATCGTACAGAATAAAATCCAATAAGATACAACCTGTTTAGACCATTGGAGACAGAAGAACAAAAGCTAGATGAGACTTCAAAACAAGATGATACTAAATCAGTATTACCTATTAAGATGTCATTTTCTCTAAAATAGCTGTTCCTATCATCCAATCTTCTCTGTCTCATTTCTGTTGAGCTCTTTTTCTGTCAGTAGCTGTCAGTTTGTCTTCATTTTGTTCTCTGCTCCATTCGTTGTGGCCTCCCCACCACCATTTCTGGGTTCTTTGTATTTTTATTTTTTTAGAATATCCTGCAATACTTTCTGTAGAGTTGAATTGGTGGTTGCAAATTCCCCCAGTTCCTCTTTATCCTGAAAGCACCTTGTTTTTCCATCAATTTCCAGGGACAGTTGTGCAGGATATCTCAATCTTGGCTGGAGATTATTATCTTTCAAAGCTTGAATTATTTCCCCCCATGCTCTTCGTGATTTGATGGTTTGTGCAGAGAAATCTGCTGTAATTCTGATGGGTGTTCCCTTGTAAGTGGTCTGTTTCTTGTCTCTTACAGCTTTTAATATTCTGTTCTTGTATTGAATTTCTGGAATTTTTATTATTATATGCCTGGGTGTTTCTCTGTTAGGGTTGTAGGTAGCTGGGGTCCTGTATGCCTCGTACATCTGAGTATCTTTACCTTTTGCTAAATTAGGAAAATTCTCCTGGATTATTTCTGTGAGTAGCTTTTGTAGTTCACTTGTTTGTGTCCCTACTTCTTCTTTTATGTTCTTAATCCTTAAGTTATGGCTCCTCTTATCATCTTCTTGTCTTTGTATTATTGCTGTTTGTTTCTTTGTTATTTTTAAGAAGTTTTTCATTTCATTCTCCCATATTACAAGTCTGCCCTCCAGCTCAGATAGTCTGTCCTTAGTTTCTTTCAAGCTGTTATGCCAGTCTTGGATAGACTTCTTAATTTCTTGATAGTCCCTTTGAACCTGCTTCACGTACTCTATGCTTTCTCTGTTTTCTCCATCAAACAATTCTCCCCTCTTTTTCTGTTCTTCCATTCCACCATCTGTTTTTTCCTGGGTGGTGCTTAACATTTCTCTAACTATTCTGCATACTTCTAGCTTCAGGTCATTGATAACTTCATTCCTGAATTGGTCTATGAGGCTCTCTATATGGCACTTAATGTCTATTGGTGCGGTGTCTGCTATTGCCTGTTTCTCAGAATTGGGGGCCGAGGAGCCTTTCTTGTTGCTTCCCTTCCCCATTTTCTCCGTTCCTTATAAAATGCAAGCTTACATAGGAGGCCCAACTTCCCTGCCTGTCAGCCACAGCCTGATCAAATTGCACTGGCTAGGTGTTCCCACCCACCGCTGTGCACCAGGGAGTTATGGACTAGGCAGCCTACGCGGGAGTCACCCCTCCGGGCCACCGTCAGGCTCTGGGATCTGGGTTAGGCCAGCCTACTAAGTCTGCCCGCAGCGTCACGCAGGCCAGGCACTTTTCACCAATCCCGTCCGAGAGGGGAATGTGTGGCTGGAGTCGCCACCGCGCCCTGCTCTTACAGGACTGCCCGAGCCCAGAAAGTCCTCCGCTGGAGTCAAACTGTGGTGGAGTGTCAGTTTCTCTCACTCACCTCGCCACCAGTCAGTGTACGCCTCCTTGTCCATCCTGTTTTCGACTCCATTCACAGACTCCCGTTCCCAGAGCTTCTGCGCATCTCTCCTTGCCGAGCCGCTGTGGAGGCAGCCAGCCTCCGAGCTGCGGGAAATCCAAACCGCGGTTTCCAATGGTGCGGGGTCCAGCCTCCACACCGAGACTTTTCTGTTCCTATTTTAGAGCCAGGACTGCATTCCAAGTTGGTTTCTCTCAGCCCAGTTCGTTCCTGAGTCAGCAGAGCATTTCTCTACCAGCTCATGTCTCCTTAGTCCGCATCATTCCTGATTTCTGAGCCGAGCCTTTCAGAGAGCCTCCAGTAGTTGCTGTTAATTATCCGCCATGTTCTCCCGGAAGTCTCCTGGATATGTTTCTGATCTATGTAAGAAGGACACATAACCACATCAGTTTCTGTCCCCATCCTCAAAGTTATTCATCCTGGGGGAAGAGTATGGACCACAGAAAAGTCACCATCAGAATTTTCAAAGAAGACTTTAGCTCTTCTTCATATTATGTATTATATCATATTTTATTATACTATAGATAACAATATTCTGGATGATGTAATGACAAAACAGTGAGAAAAGCACATGAAGACAGCCTGTCAAACCACTGCACAGGTGGGATAGCACCATAACCATCTTGATCTCATGCAGACATGAGAGTTCAACCTCATTTCATCATCACCTAAATATCTGTTGTGGAGAATTAAGACAAAGCACAGATCAGTACATGGCATTTAAAATGCCCAGGATCCTGTGTCTCCTCATACTTTAAAATCTCTCCAAGATTTTAATTTATTTCTCTGATCCAAAATTTAAACCCAGTACTTGAACTCCTCATCTAGTGTCCCATCTAAACTGATAAATATGACTCTCAAGCAATAGGGATTCCATGCATAGATCAATAACATGCATCTGTAATTTAAAAGCATGTTCTTGGCTGGGAATATAGCTCAGCTCAGAGGAACAAGCCACTGCCTGACAAGTCTCAGGTCATGAGTTCAGTCTCTGTTAGCAAAACAAACAAACAAATAAATGCATGTTTTTCATCTCTTCAGTAAACATAAAAAGTATCCTTGCCCTCTAGATAAGAAACATTCAGGGCAGATTTCATATCTATTTGCAGCATTTGATAAAACAGCAAAATAGAGTGAAGATGAACTCAAACAGCATGAGAACAAACTTCAGGAGCACAGGAAATGCTGTTGTGAGTCATGCGGGAGAGAAAAATTAAAGAGCAGTGAAGAGACGCATTCAGCCATGGGCACACTGTCAGACATGCTTTACTCACGGCCCAACACTGTGGAGAAAATTTTCCACTCTTTCCCATACATGTCTCCTCTCTATATGACTGTACCCTGCAGTGTGAAGTCCCATACTCTTAAGATATTAGACCTATGAAATGACCTCTCATTTCCTAGCTTGTTTCCTGTTATGATCAAAATCACAAACTTTATGGAGATTTCTGAATCCGAGATTATGTGATAATCCATTTATGTTTTGCAGTAATGAATCCTTGTCATGGGGCTGTGTATCACCTGAGTTGGGATAAAACATCCTCACACTGAAAGGCAGCTGGATTTTCCAAATCATTGCTCTGAGTAGGGTAGAATCCTAGAATTCTACTTTTTAAAGGATGACTATAATAAACATCTTTAAATGTATTCCTGAGTGCCATTTGTTTTATCTGAAATAGAGGTTTTATTTAGCATCCTATAATGTGCCCAAAATTTAAAACATTGTTGCCTGACATATTATTTATTTAGGCTCAAGCCTTTGGCCATTTTATATTCAAGTCTTAAAGTTATGTTGTGTAAGGATAAATGCCAAGAAATTGGAAACCTAGATCTGTAAATACTTACAGATATGATATGTTCAGGGAATATACCAAATGTCCTATCAACTTGAAATGAATTTATGCCATATATTATTGTGAATACAAGGGAAATCAGAAAGTTTATAGGTTTTGCAACCATGAAGGCATAAGCCTGCATAAGAAAAATAAAATTGAGTCCCTACTCTTGCATTCTGGTCACTGGTACAATACTGTGCATATACAGATACGCATACAGTCTCTTAAAATACAAGTAAAATTGAAATTTCTAAAAATAATGCAAAAGCTCCTATACACTGAGTATATATTTACATCTGTGATGCAGAAACAGAAAAATGCCCTGTGGGTACTAGAAAGAAAGAATTTGGGGATCTAAATACAGAGTGAAACCTGAGAAGTATTGAGTTGTTCATTTGTGGTCACCAGAGTAAAGTATGTCATATCTATCTAATCTTTTAAACGAAGGGAAACTCACCACTTTGTCATTCTCTGTGTTGGCATCCAAAATAGTCACAACCCCTGATATGACATACTTTAGAAAAAGAAAAGTCAATTAATTTGTCTGGAAATACATATCTGTACTAACTTTTATTAAGACCAAGAGTTTCCCAATGTTCTTCCCCACACTCTGAGCTCATAAGCAATGAGTGAAAGCATTCCTTGGAATTATGTTCATGATTAAAGTGGTAGAGGAATGAATATTATTTGTATTTACTTACAATGAAAGGTACAGAAATACATAAGTGGGGAGGAACAGAGTGAAACTGCATTATAGATTGTTTAGAAGGAGATGATTTGAAAATAGCTACTGCCCACAGAATGGTCAGCGCCACACCACACATCATTTGGAGTACCTGGAGAAGGAGAAAGTGTCTCTCAGGTAAGATGAGTAAGTGCAAATCTTAGATGAATTTTCCTTCTCAGTGCGGAAGGTCTGGTAATTATAAAAGAAATTCTCTTAAAATTAATGCCTTTTGGGGCTGGGGATTTAGCTCAGCGGCATAAGTGCCTGCCTTGCAAGCAGGCAGTCGTGAGTTCGATCCCTGGTACCGATAAAAACGAAAAAGACAAAAAAAAAAAAAAATTAATGCCTTCTGCATTTCCAAAATGACATCATTGGTAATTCTCATAAGTCAAATACACACACACACACACACACACACACACACACACACACACACACACTTAAAGAGTGTGCAGACTGTGACTGGTGTGTTTCCATGACCATACCAAACTATTAGGTCATCCAGTAACCTAAGAACAAATTTAGGAAAACAGAAAGTCACCTCTTTAATAATGGTCTTTAAAATGCTCATTCCTACAACACACTGTCATATATTCATGGTATCTGGCACATGACATAGATCAGATGAATGACAGGTCTATACCTTGTATATCCACAGTGATGTCACTGATCGCATTGCTTTTCACAACCCGTGATGATTTTGACGACTAAAGATGGATTATCCCAGAAAATCAGATCAAAATTTGAGTCTCTGATCCCATGCAACATTTTAAAAAATGGCAGTATTAATGTAAAGATAGGTACTGTGGCGAGTGCTAGAAATTGGGCTTCTTACTGATTTTGATAATGACTGAAGAAATTCCAAGATTTAATAAGTATTTGCCATTATCTCCTGTTCATTTAACTATAACAGGCCCTCTATTATATTGTCACAAAGGCAGTGCAAGAAATTTTTTCTTGCTCCAACAGTAATCTAGTGATTCTAGCCTGAGTTCAAGAGCCGTATATACACAATGTTCTGAAATAATACTGAGTATTAGCAAGATGGAGCTGAAAATGAAAAATTCCAGTCACTAATTCTAGTATTCATGCACCAGAGAGACATGGGGTGAAATAATTCATTAGTTTTGAGCCATTAGAACTCTTTGATGCACCCTCACATTTAATTAAGCTCTTCCATTTTTATTTCTGTTTTATTCCGGGGCTCACGCATCTTGGGAAGTTGAAGAGAACACAGCATCGTCCTCAGTCAGCCGCCCTGTGACCTGCAGGCTCTCATGCTCCGGTTTCTCCTGCTCACTCTGACTCCTCAGCACACGTGCTGTGTGCAGCCACATAAACTCCTGAGTGGCCATCTGTGCATGGGTGAGTGCCACTCCCACCTGAGCCCAGACCCTGCTCTTCTGCCATCCTGATTCCAGAGCAGAAATACAACGCACAACATTCATGGGCTGGAGATGGTTCCTTTCATTCTGCGTTGGTAATGAGTCTTCTGCATTTAGAGACATAGACCTCCATGGAATTACACCTGTGCTAGTGTTATCTCATCTAACCTCATCATGATAGAGACAGTTTCCACATTATGTTCATTTCTTTTTTACCTGAACTGCAGGAAACTAGATATTGTTCCTCATACTTCAACTTTGTTTCATTTTAAAGTACATTATAAAGACTTTCGAGGTGTACTGTATAAACTGGTTTAGTGAGAAAATATATTGACATAAAATTGGTAATATTTCCTGACATCCATCAAGTATTAACCTTTTGGAAATTTTTATGCTTCTTATTCTGAGATAAATGACCAGAATAAAAAATGTCATTTTTGTTTTTGTCAATCAGAATAATAATTTCAGGAGGAAAAGTCATGCTCGTATATAGCCTGGAATTTAGATCATGAAATTAGTCACTTGAAGACCCAAAACAATGGAAGCATTTGCTTTGAAAAATTTCATCATACAGAATCACCCAGAAAGTTCTTCTACCCATCCTCATCACTGGAAGTTTCCCACTCTGTCCTTCCATCATTTGCAGACAATATGAAACATTATTTTTAAAATTTAGTTTGTTGTACATATTTTTATAACATTATTATTATCTTGAACTGCATGCAGTTCCCTTGCTTTTGATAGTAAAGACTACAAAAGCTCACAAACTGTATACTGTTTTCTATGCTTTCATCTCATGTTACTATTTCTCATCTTTAAATCCTACCCAAGGCATAAATGTTACCACTTTCCAGGCTGCATGTAACTCAATTTTTATGAAGAAAAAATTCTATATTTTGAAATTTTTTTCATTGATTTCTGATTTTGATTTACCCTAACTCCTAGTCTTCTCACATTGAGAGATTACTGTTAAGGATAATAAAGTTGGGGGAAATTGTAATTCCTGAGCGTGGTCATTATATTCTTTTATCAAAATTCCTGTACTGAGAGAAAAATAGAAACTAGGCATGTGATAAAGACAGCTCTAGAACAAAAAGACCACTTGGTTAACAGACTAGGACCACTGGAAAGAGATTCTGAGCTTTTCACATTCAGGACAGAATGTAATACTTAGGCAGAGCTTTATTAACAAAATTTGGAAGTGTTGATGTAGTGTAATTTGGTATGTTCTGTTTACTACATTGTACAGTATATATAATAAGAATAGCATTAACATGATAATTACGTGCATTATACATAGTTGGTACATGCACATATCACATCTTTAGTATATTTATTTCTTCTTCTCCTCCCTGCCTTTACCTCTCCCCCAATCTCCAGATTCATTTTACATCTCTATAATGATCACCTCCTAGTTTGCTATCATATATATTTTGTATAATCCAATTTGTACCGCTATGTTACTTTGTATTATTGCAAAATTGAGTCTGGAACTAGAAAGTCAGGTAAATTGTAAACAAAGCAATAACCAGAGACAGCAATGACTTTCTGAAATAGCAACCCTAGACTATGTTATGACACTAATATACTCACAGGATTTCCTCCCCATAAACAACTCCAGAAACCATTGTAAAAGCCTAAAGGTTTGGCACAGAAAACCATGGATCCTTGCAGTTTAATATAATGCCATGAATATAAACAATAGGAGAGACACAGACCTCTGTTATCAAGAATCACTGAGTCTTAATTAAGCTTCTGTCGAGGATGAAGGAAATTCATTGCACTGTTGTCCACTTGAGACCCTGCCTGAAGGAGCTACCAAAAGACAGCATCTCACCTGGTGCTCATCCAGACCCCTATGTATACTATGGGATTAATTCAATGAGAATTGATTTTACAAGATAAGAAGAAGTCTCCATCTGTTTAAGGAGGACGCTTTATCTAAAATGGCACTTTCCTGGCTCAGGTTTTTTGCACATAGTTTATTGTCATTGAGAAAGGCCCATCTCACCAGTAGAAATGCATTTTTTAATCTCCACTTTTCACACAGCCACATTTTTTCAATTGCCAAACACTCACATATCCATTGCAATTCTGAGGGAAAAAATTTAACTCATTTTAAGAGAGCCATGGACCAGACTAAAATGCATATTCCTTACATTTATGGATTCACGTCTAATGATAGGTAAAAGCTTCAATAGTTCATAGAAAAGTCTCATTTAGACAGAATATATTGTATTATTATCATAAATAAAAGGGATGTCTGTACTATTTCTTCTTTCATTTTAATTTGTGTATCTCTCCACTGTCATAATTTTCAATGCTTTCCCTCTTCTCTTGCCAATTTCTACTATTTGAAAAGTAATTACATAAAAACAGTGCATCGTATTTTTGAAGTCTCTCAGGAAATTCCAAGTATAGAAGTGCTCTGTTATTTGCTCATATGTTTAAAATAGTGCCACCTAAAATCACAAGGGAGCCTCATGGGCTCTTCAGTTGTTGTTGAATTAAACTCTACCTTGGACAGGAATAGAAATGCAGAGTCCTCACCACGCTAAAGTTTTTTAATACTTACTGAGAGTTGACCTGGTAAAAGTGGTAAATTTCATCACTTTCAATTATTATTGTATGAGTCATAATATTTGTATAAAGAGATTTTTCACAAGGCAAAACAGTAATATTCGCTCATGTTTTCTCTCTATACCTGTATGAATAAGGAGTGAGTGACATTTTCTATGCATTTCTTATCTATTTCAGATCTATCAAAGGGAATAATCTACCCTTGTCAAGTTGCATACATTTTAGTGTCTTATTGGTCAGCGCACAGGTTTCCTAAGAAAGAATATGGGCTTTTTGCAGTTTGTGCTTTGTATCACCATGAATGTTTTATTTTCTTGTTTTTTCATGGAAGCACAGCCTATGTAGATTTTCAAAGGCTAAAACACTCTTTTGCAACTTACAAGATTTTTGGATGTTTTATTGCTCTGTGTATACCAAGGGAAAGGCATTAGCTCAAGTTCACTCAGGTCAGTGTGATCTCTTTCATGAAGGTCAAACTTTGTGGTTTGTATATTTTGCTCATGAGGTACATAGCTTTCAAAAGATGTAATCCTACTCAGGAAGGCACAGTTTTATATGCCAAATCCTTGTAAACTTCCTTCTCATTCTTAGGGGAAATCTAACTCCTCTTTTTTTCCTGTGCCCATAGAACTTCAAAAGTTTAAAGGGAACCTGGATTTAGGGAGAATAACTTGGATTATTCTTATCAATATTGGTTTCTGTACTCCTTTCTCAATTGTTTTTGCTATTTTAATATGAAAATAATGTACAATATTTTGGGGAAGCAGTTCTTCAAATTCCCAACATAGAAGTTACCAGCTATCAAGCACTATTTCTAAAATTAAATTTTCCATAGTATTAATTTAAACTTACACACACTACACCTTTTCCTCTTAAGAGAATCCAAAAATACATGATCCTCTCTTCTATGATTTTTTGAGTTATTTCTTCCTAGTTACACATCACAAACAAAGATATGTCTCTTTTGGGCCTTTTTTTCCCTCTTTTTTTGCATGGTACATTAATTTTGATAACAGCTTTATCATAAGAAGAAAGTAGATACTCTTAACAATTCCTGTTGTTCATATGAGACAAGTTTTACCCGTGCTTTGTGCTATAGTTTGGTTCTAACAGTTTCCCCAAAATCACGCGTGTCTGGAAAGGGATTGGGTCTGGGGTGCTGTGTTCAACAGCGAGTTCATCTCTGAGTGGGTTCATAGCTAGATATGCTTGACGAGGTGGGCCAGGTGGAGGCAGTCACTGGGGTGTCAGCTGACAAGGCATACGTTTGTTCCCAACTCCTGTTATCTCTGCTTTCAGCTGCCATGAGTGGAGCTCTTCCACTCTGCCATTTCCACTGTGCTGTCTGCCTTAGAGCCAGCACCCTGTCTGGGCAAGGAATTGTGAGCCAGAGAAAGCCTCTCCTTTAAGTTGATAATGTCATACACTGTGTACCAGAAATGGGAAAGTAGGTAAAGGCACCTATGTATTGAAATGTATCAAAAAATAACCTGTTCTTAGCAAGAGGTAGTGAAAGGAGAAACTGTAGTCGGGAAAATTATGCTTTAGCACTTTGTCTTCTTTGAGGCTGCCTAGCTCTGTAACTGTCTTGTTGTTCTGTAATTGCATTTTTGACCCCCGTTTCCATTAGAGCATAGCTGAGCAAACTGGATGCTTGATTGTATCTGGTTTTGTGATCATTAATCTAGGCTTGTAACATATGGTGACTAACCTAGTCCTATAACCAATTATCTCACTCTGCTAACTAATCCGAAGAACTACCAGGCTGTCTTTCCCTCCTGTGTAACCCCAGCTTTTTCTTCATACAAAACTACTGGCTCAAGGGCACTCACTGACTGAATTTTTTGCAAGTTATCCCAGCCAGGACCAATGGTATAAAATAAATCTGTTCGTTATCTTTGGGTTTCCTCAGGTTTCACATTTTCTGGGATTCTGTTTTGCTGCAATAGTCAAAGTTTTAGGATATTCTTAATTTGCTGATAGATATACTATGAAAAAATTTTCAGTATTTCATTTCTTTCTCTACATTCACTCTGACAATATTATGTGTCCCATTTATTGTACTGACAAAATACATGCTTGGGTTTTCATGAAGTAAAATGATTATTCAATTTGGCAAGAAGATATTTATTTAATGAATCAAATCATACTCAATTGGAATGAACTTAAACACATGGATAATTCCTTCAGGGCAATAAATGGCTCCATGTCTGAGGGACTTTTTCCCTTCTGGAATCTTCATTGCTGTGTCTGTCTCTATTTCGGTGCCAGGTAGTCTGCACTATCAACCAGGCAACTGCTGTGGGCATCATGGAGTTGTTCTCCTCCCTCTTTTTTTGCCCTGTGTGTGTGTGTGAGTGTGTGTGTGTGTGTGTGTGTGTGTGTGTGTGTGTGTGTGTGTGTGACTTTTCCCATACTGGAGTAAATTAGGCAGAGACTAAGTAGAAAATTCTATAAGTTATATGCATCCCTTTAGTGCAAAGGAGTAGAATGGATGGGGATGGGCAGGAACTGTCCCAGCTCCTGCACTGAGCCCTTTGCTCCTGGTCCTGTGAAATCTTCCTGGCACAGATGAGGACTATAACAAAAGCAGTGTTAGGACGAGGGTGGGACTTGGCCTCTAGGCACCGGGAGGATAGAAGACCCTGGACAGTAACAGCACTGAGGAAGTGCCAAAGCCTGGGGACACTTTCCTCCAAACCCTATGACAATAAGAATCTGCTGCTTAGATTTCTTCACAGATCATTTACTTACTAAGCAGTGACACTACTCCCTCCACAGTGTCTCCTGATCATGTCTTTGAAGAGCTGGGGTTTCAGTAGAATCTGGAGAGTGGACATTTGCTAGCCCTTTCCCCCTTATGACATTCTAATGTTTTTTACCCTACAGAGTACATATAAACTTGTGATGATACATATTGGACTTTCTCTGAGTTTCTACACCAAAGTGCTACAAAGACAAACAAACTACATGAAATGTTTCTTTTTTATTTGTTGATCTTTTTGATTCCCCAATATTACATTCTTTAAATTGTCAATGAACCGGAACACAGAGTGACATTTTAAGGTCTCCATATAGCAAAAAATATAAATAATGTATGTCTTGGATTGGGCTGCTCAGCCCTTGCCGAGTTCTGACCGAATCTTTCAGAGGAGGAAAATTATCTTGTTGATTAGCACCTATTGCACCAGCCCCGTCTGCCTCCAGTGTCTTTTCCAGTGTTGTAGCAAACGTGCTTCATGATAATACACACCCAGCCTGTCCACCATAGCTTAACATGTGTTCCATTTTCCATCATTCTGTTGCCTTACTCAAGCAAAATGATCTGTTTAAGGTGGGGAAAATGTCCCACCTCTGTTACCCAAGACAGATGTGAGCATCTATCACCCACAGGAGTACATTCCTCCTTCTCGGAGGGGCCAGAAAGGAGGCAGTGGTGTGGGTGTCTTGGTTTTAGCCAAGTGAACCCTGCATGGAATCATAAGAAATAGGACTGCCAAGTGTACAACTGCATTGCTTACACTGTTTGATGCCATGTTGTTTTGTATTTATTATTTAAATAGATTAAAAAAAAAGCAATACAAAAGATATAAATAAGCTGATACACAATTAACATTACTCACTATATTGCATATTGTTATCTTCAAAATAATTCCTCAGATAGCAAGATACGGTCATGTAAAACAGATCAAACAATATAAACAATCACAGTTTCTTTCCCTGAACTAATACGATCAATAGTACAATTATCATAGCTATCTTGTTTATCAGTGTGTATAATATGTATATCTATCTATCTATCTATCTATCTATCTATCTATCTATCTCCCCTTTCCTTGTTTCCTCTTTTTTCCCATTCTAGTTGTTCTTTCCTTTTGAGCTGTTTCATTGCCTTACACATTACTTATTGTACCATTTGGATCTTACTTAATTCTTTCAGTTTCTTACACCAAGGAGACAATACAAAGTTTACACATTTAAGGCTGATTCTTTTCACTTAAGAGAATGGACCATGTTTGCATCCATTAAACCTACAAAAGCCTTTGGTTTATCCTTCTTTATAGCTAAGTAAAAGTTATTTGTACAAAAATACCACATCTTTTTTTATTCATTCCTGTTGATTGGCATTTATGTTGTTTTAAAGATTTAGCTAGTAAAAATTGTGCTGCTATGAACATCAGTGCACATACATCACTGTGATATGATGTTTTTAGTTCTTCTGGGAAAATAATCAGAAAATGACTAGCTTCACTGAATGCATCCTCTAATCATATCTTTATTTTTGAGGAATCTCCACAATGATTTCCACAGTGCTTGCACCATTTTGCACATGTACCAACAGTGGAGAAGAGTTCATTTTTCCCCACTACCCTGCTGGCATTTCTCATTGATTGATTCCTTGATGGCAGCCATTCTTTCTGGAGTGAGGCGAAACCACTGTGTTTCTCAATTTGCACTTCTCAAATGACCGGTGATGTTGAATGATTTTTCATATATTTATTTGCAGTTTGTATTTCTTCATCTGAGAAGTGACTGTTGACTAAAACCTTTTCTCAATTTGTGGATTTTCTTTTTACTCATTTTGGTGATTTCTTTTGAAGAGCAAATACTCTATAATAAGATTCCAGATATTGATTCTTTGCAGTATTTCCTATGCAGTTTGAACTCTTGCCCCATGTCTTCAAGATTTCTACCTAACTTGTCTTCCAGTAGATTTAGTGTTTCTATTTTAATATTTAGATCTTTGATGTATTTGACTTTAGTGCACTGTGACAGACATAGGTCTAGTTTTAGTCTTCTGCATATGGATAGGTAGTTTTTCCAGTGCTATTTATTAAAGATGCCATCTTTATTACAGTGAATATGTTTGAACCCTTTGTCAAAGGTAATATGGCTGTGTTGTCAGTAATTGTGGTTGTATCTTCTAATCTATTCCACTGACCTTCAGGACTGTTTTTTTGCCAGTGCCATGCTGATTTTATCATAGTATTTTTGTAGTATATTTTCAAGTTGGGGATTGATATGACTCCTGCCTTGCTTTTATTGCCCAGGGTTGCCTTTAATATTGTAGGTCTCTTCTGGTTCCACATGATTTTCTCTAGAGCTGTGAGGTACATTGCTGGAATTTTGATTGGATTTGCATTAAATCTGTATAAAAATTTTGTGAGCATGGCTTTTTTCACAATGTTTGCTCTTCTATCCATTAACAAATGATGCCTTCTCATTTTCTGAAATCCTGTTTAATCTCTTTTTCAGAGCAGTATAATTTTCAATGTATGGATCTTTTACTTGCTTTGTTAGACTGATTCCTAATTACTTCATTTTATGGGTGTTATTGTGAAGGTTGTGTTTTCCCTCATTTGTGTCTCAATGAGTTTTTGTTTGTATATAGGAATGCTATTGATTTTTTAATATTGACTTTGTGACCAGCTATACTACTGAATTTTGTCATTAAATATACGAGTTTTTGGTGAGTTTGTGAAGTCTTCTAGGTAGAGTAGCATTTCATCTCCAATAGTGATAATTTAGCTTCTTCCCTTCCTGTCCTTATTCCTATTATCCCCCCCCTCTCTTGTCTAATAGATAATGTTTCCAAACTACTGAATAGGAGTGGTGATAGCAGACATCCTTGTCTTGTCCTGATTTTGCAGTGAAAGCTTTCAGTTTTTGACCATTTAATATGGTGCTGACTGTTGGTTTGTCATACAAAGCTTCTATCACATTGAGGTATTCCAATTTTCTGTAAGGATTTTTATCATGAATGAGTGTTGGACCTTATCAAAAACTTTTTCTGCATCTACTGAGATTATCATATGATTTTTGTCTTTATCTCTGTTAATGTGATGTATTACATTAATTTATTATCATATGGTGAAATATCTCTATATTCCTAGGATGAATCCCACTTGTAATGGTGTATAATCTTCTTGATGATTCACTGCATTATGTTTGTTAGTATTTTACTGAGGATTTTTACACCTACATTCATTAGAGTGATTTGCTTGTAGTTCTGTTTTTTTTTTTGTTTTTTTTTGTTTTTTTTTTTTTTTGGTTGCAGTCTTTCTCTGGTTTTGATATCAGAGCAATACTTGCTTCCAGGAATAAGTTTCCCTTTCCATTTCATTGAGAAAGTTGAGTAATGTTAGTATTAAGTATTGCTAAGTGTTTTGTAGAATTCAGGTGTGAGTCCATCCAGACCTAATGTTTTCTTTGTTAATAAATTTCTAATTACATTTTCAATTTCATTAACTAAAATGTAGTTATTCAAAAGTTTTATGCTTTTTTTGATCCAGTTTTGTTAATGGATAGATTTCTAGGAATTTGTCCTTTTCTTCTTCATTATTGAACCTATGAGACTAAAGGTTTTTGAAATAGTTATTGATCTTCCGTTTTTTTCCACAGGATCTGTAGTGATTCATTTCCATTCTTTATTACATGATTTTGAGTTTTTATTTCCTTTTCTTGATAGTTTTGTTTAGAATTTTATCAATTTTATTCATTCTTTCAAAGAACCAATGCATTGATTCATCAATTCTCTTTTATTACTTTCTTAGTCTCAATTGGGTTAATTTCTACTCTGGTATTTATCATTTCTTCTCATCTTTGGGCTTTAGACTTGATTTGCTCTTCTTTTTCTAGAAGTTTGAAGTGGAGCATCATGTTTTGTTTATGTTCATTGTGTTTGCCTGATGTGATAATTAACTGCAACAAATTTCCCTTTGAAGGCTAATCTCATTGCATCTCACAGGTTTTCATAATTTGTATTTGCATTTTCCTTTGTGTGTATATATATATATATATACACATTATTTATATATATATACATATATTGTTTATTTTTTATATATATACATATATTGTCTATTATATATTGTTTATTTTTTAATTCATATTGTGACCTATTGATTATTCAGGAAGATATTATTTAATTTCTATATGTTTATGGAGCTTATGTGAGTTATTTTATCATTAATTTCCAATTTTGTGGCACTGTAATCAGATAATATTCAATTGATAACTTGGATTTTTTTTGGCATTTTCTTAAGCATGTTCAATGGGGGAGGATGTGTTCTATTTTAGAGAATGTTCTATATGCAGCTGAGAAGTATGTGTATTCTGATGTTGTTGGGTAGAATACTGTACCCATTTGTTCACAAGTTTGATTCAGTTCTTTTGTTTCTTTGTTGATTCCTCTCTAATTCATCTGTCTCTCTGTGACAATAGGATATTAAGGTATCCTGTTATCATGGTGTTATTGCTTGTTTGATTTTTCATGTCTATTAATATTTGTCTTATATAGCTGGGTGCTCTTGTATTCTTTTGATGTAGTGAACTTCTCTATCTCTTTGAAGTTCACATTATCTACAAACCAAATAGCGACTCCTGTTTTTTTTCTGGGTTTCTGTGACATGGAGTATTTTTTCCACCCTTTGAGTTTCAGTCTATGTGTTTCCTTTTGATTTAGATGAGTTTACTGTATACAGCTTTGGTTGAATTTTGTTTCTTGATCCAATCTGCCAGTGTATTTCTTTTAATTCATGATTTGAGGTAATTTACATTAGTGATTGTAACTGATACGCGTTGGCTTATTTCTGTCTGGCTGTCTCTGTACTGTTGATTTTTTACCCTTCTTCTCTGTTTGTTTTCCCTGCTTGGTGGTTTACTTCTGTTGTTATTCTTGAAACTTTCATTTTTTATCTCTATCTAGAATATCTTTTGGTATACTTTGTAGGGTTGATTTGCTTGTCATGAAGCTCTTCAGTTGTTTTTTTGTTGTGGAAATATCTTATTTCTCCATCAATTTTGAAAGATAGTTTTTATGGGCACATCAATGTGGGTTGGAAATTTTTTTCTTTTAGGATTTGAAATACTTTGCTCCATGCTCAAAAGACTTGATTGTTTGTGGTAAGAAGTCTGCTGTGATTTTTATGGACTTTCCTTTTGATCTGTTTCTACTCTCCAACAACTTTTAATATTCTGTTCTTATGTTTCCTGGAGAACATGGCGGACAGATAACAGCAACTACCGGAGGCTCTCTGAAAGACTCGGCTCAGAAGCCAGGAATGGTGCGGACTAAGGAGACATAAGCAGGTGGAGATATGCTCTGCTGACTCAGGAACGAACTGGGCTGAGAGAAACCAACTTGGAATGCAGTCCTGGTGCTAAAACAGGAACAGAAAAGCCTCGGTGTGGAGGCTGGACCCCGCGCCATTGTAAGCCGCAATTTGGGTTTCCGGCCGCGCGGCGGCTGGCTGCCTCTACAGTGGTTCGGCAAGGAGAGAGACGCGCAGAAGCTCTGAGAACGGCAATCTGCGAACGGCAGGGAGGCGTGCACTGACTTGTGGTGAGGTGAGTGAGAGAAACTGACACTCTACCACAGTTTGACTCCAGCAGAGGACTTTCTGGGCCCGAGCAGTCCTGCGGGAGCAGGGCGCGGTGGCGACTCCAGCCACACATCCCCCTCTCGGGTGGGATTGGTGAAAAGTGCCTGGCCTGCGTGACGCTGCCAGCGGACCTAGTAGGCTGTCCCAACCTAGATCCCAGAGCCTGATGGTGGCCGGGAGGGGAGACATGTAGGCTGCCTGATCTGTAACTCCCTGGTGCGCAGCAGTGAGCGGGAACACCTAACTGGCGCAATTCGATCAGGCTGTGGCTGACTGGGAGAGAAGCTGGGCCTCTTATATAAGCTTGCATATATAAGGAACAGAGAAGAAGAGGCAGCATGGGAAGAGGCAGCAACAAGAAAGGCTCCTCGGCCCCCAATTCTGAGAAACAGGCAATAGCAGACACCGCACCAATACACATAAGGCGCCATATAGAGAGCCTCATAGACCAATTCAGGAATGAAGTTATCAACGACCTGAAGCTAGAAGTATGCAGAATAGTTAGAGAAATGCTAAGTACCACCCAAGAAAAAACAGGTGGTGGAATGGAAGAACAGAAAAAAAGGGGAGAATTGTTTGATGGAGAAAACAGAGAAAGCATAGAATTCGTGAAGCAGGTTCAAAGGGACTACCAAGATACTAAGAAGTCTATCGAAGACTGGCATAACAGCTTGAAAGAAACTAAGGACAGACTATCTGAACTGGAGGGCAGACTTGTAATATGGGAGAATGAAATGAAAAACTTCTTAAAAATAACAAAGAAACAAACAGCAATAATACAAAGACAAGAAGATGATAAGAGGAGCCATAACTTAAGGATTAAGAACATAAAAGAAGAAGTAGGGACACAAACAAGTGAACTACAAAAGCTACTCACAGAAATAATCCAGGAGAATTTTCCTAATTTAGCAAAAGGTAAAGATACTCAGATGTATGAGGCATACAGGGCCCCAGCAACCTACAACCCAAACAGATCTACACCCAGGCATATAATAATCAAAATTCCAGAAATTCAATACAAGAACAGAATATTAAAAGCTGTCAGAGACAAGAAACAGACCACTTACAAGGGAACACCCATCAGAATTACAGCAGATTTCTCTGCACAAACCATCAAATCACGAAGAGCACGGGGGGAAATAATTCAAGCTTTGAAAGATAATAATCTCCAGCCAAGATTGAGATATCCTGCACAACTGTCCCTGGAAATTGATGGAAAAACAAGGTGCTTCCAGGATAAAGAGGAACTGGGGGAATTTGCAACCACCAATTCAACTCTACAGAGAGTATTGCAGGATATTCTAAAAAAAGAAAAATACAAAGAATCCAGAAATAATGGCAGAGAGGCCACAACGAATGGAGCAGAGAACAAAATGAAGAAGACAAACTGACAGCTACTGACAGAAAAAGAGCTCAACAGAAATGAGACAGAGAAGATTGGATGATAGGAACAGCTATTTTAGAGAAAATGACATCTTAATAGGTAATACTGATTTAGTATCATCTTGTTTTGAAGTCTCATCTAGCTTTTGTCCTTCTGTCTCCAATGGTCTAAATAGGCTGTATCTTATTGGATTTTATTCTGTATGATAGTATAAGCAAAAACCTTTTAAAGACAAGGAGATTATACAGAAACCATTGTTCATTTTCTGTTAGTCGATTCTAAATACTCTGTAATGCTGTCATTCTCTTAAATGGTTTTACATTGTTTTGATATACTTAATGCTACAGTATATGAAGTTGTACTCAAGGATTTCAAAGAAAGAGACAATATGGTAACTACTTTTAGGTTAGGATTATCTGGTGGTGAAACACTATTCTGCTTAAATGGTTATGTTTTGATCTGCGCTGTTTCGTTGTTATGCCCTTTTTTATCTCAATCTCCACTCCATTATTTACTTTTTTATCTTTATCCTTTTAATTAAAGGAAAAAAATAGCAGGATATATTATAGTAACCCCCTTTGACTTTTCATTACCTTGATTTAAAGCCCTGTATTACTCTCACCATCTGGTTTTTAACTGATGTTCCCCTATTCTGTTTTGCTGGATAGTATCAGGTTCGAAAGTTTAGGCATCAGCTGTGAAGATAATGAGATTCATTTTGACGCCCATACTTGTTGACTTTTATCTACTTTTGAAGACCTACAATGTCTCCAATGTTTTGGTTTTGTCAGTTTTATTCTTTACTGTTTTGTTCAATTGTATTATAACTAACGATATAGGCAATTCTATTAGAGATAGCGGGAGGCATTATTGTAACCATTGTTGATCACCTTGTATTATGTTTTTACATTATCTATTATGTCCACCCTTTTGACTTGACCGATTCTGTTCTGTTATGTCACATTTGGTTTTACTCTCTTCCAAAAAAGTAATAAGAACCGTGGGAGCAATGAAACCCAAAATGTGTAATAGTCATGGTACAAAAGAGAGGAAAAGAAAGTGCTCCAAACTATATAATTGCATGTATATTTAAGTGTATAAGATAGAAAATGATATCACAGAGTTTTATTGGATCAATGAACAGAACTGTTTGCAGTATCATTGATGGAATGTCCACTTTACAAGCTTTAATTTTGTGACTTGAACAATTATTTCTAAGATGACAATATGTAATCCATTAACTAGTGAGTTCCTACTGTTCATTTTTTTTTCTGTAAATCTGTATAACTTGTACCCTTTCCCTGCTTTTTTTTTCTTTTCTCCTTAAATAAAATTTAAAAAAAAGAAAAAAAATATTCTGTTCTTATGCTGAATTTTGAGGATCTTGATTATTATACACCAGGGTGTACATTTATTTTGGTTACAGTTAATTGGAATTCTGTATGCCTCAACTATCTGAATGTCAGTTTCTTTTCTTGTGCTTGGAAAATTTTCTGCCATTACTTCTTTTTTAATTTAAGATTAAAAAGACAGGAAAGAAAAACAAAAAATACAGACAAACAATCTACTATTACTCCTGTAAATAATCTCCTTATATCATTTGTGTTGATTCCTTTTTTGTTTACACCTCCCAGTTTATACTGTTTTTCTTTGCATCATGTTGCAACTGTTGGAATTGTTGCTTTCTGGTTCCTTGTTATTATTAAAAGATCTTTGTTTTCTTGATTAATAGCTACAGTGCTGTCTTCAAAGCCTGGAGGTCTATGTTCATATTTGTTTAAGTAGTTTTGCCTGCTTTCAATGGAATATTTGATTTCCTGGATATCTCTTTGAGATATCTGCTTTTGCATTCTATTTCTTTCCTATACTGTTCATTCTAGATTTCCATCGTTTTCCAATGCTCCTCTTTTTTTTAAATCTATGTCTTATTTAAATATGCTCAGCATTTCTTTCATCATGTTTATCATTTCTCATTTTACTTAGGAGATTATTTCTGATCTGATTTCCTTTACAGTTTCATGGAGTTGTTGCCTTACTTCACTTGCTATCATCTCAGAAATCTTGCGGAAATTTCACATTTTTCTTTGCACATGTTTCCTACACATGATTGGGAATGGTTGAAGAGGTGAGATTTCAGTTTTTTCCTTCATGGTGTTATTTTCCTCATGGTGTTATTTTCCTGTATTCCTCCACAGCACCCAGATGCCATGTCCCAAGTTCTTCCTGTGTTGGTTTCGCTGACTGTCCAGGAGGGGGCACCCTGGTTTGGTTGGCATTGCTGAATGGACCTTTCCTGAGCATTGCATGGCTCACTGAGGTTCTATGGCTGGCTGGGATTCCTGGGTTAACACTTCCCAGGCCCTGCATGGTGCAATGAGACTCCCTGGCTGGGTGGATTTACTCAACACTTTGTTTATGATTTCTTCACAAATTCACAGTTGTATGAATGAAGATGTATAAAGATGGAAATTTATACCCTACATATTCTCATTAGTGCAGATGTGAACAGTTTAAAGATGCTACAGGGCCAGGTTGATAGCTCAGCAGCACAAGTAATTGTCCCTTATCAGGTTATAGAACTTCAAAAACTTACTTTTTATGTAATTGAATAGGAGACCTTTGAATCTTTCCAGTGGTAATTTGCATGCATAGTTATGATCATAGAAGTTCTCTTCTTTTCTATAGTCATTTGCACAGGCTTTATTGACATACAGCATATGTAGATACTCAAAGAGTAAAAGAATCTGTGCACCTAAAAGTGTTATGGCGTTATTTTCCTTTGTTCCTCCAAAGCACCCAGATGCCATGTCCCAAGTTCTTCCGGTGTTGGTTTGGCTGTCTGTCTAGGAAGGGGCACCCTGGTTTGGTTGGCACCTAAATATTTGTATTATTAAACAAAATAAAATCACACTGAAATTAAATGAACCTAAATTATTTACTATTGAGAATGAATAATAAGGGAAAGTGTAAAGAATAATGAAAATCTTTAGTTAGATAAGGCAAATATAAGCAAGATCAGGGCAGATGGGCTGTTACACAGAGAAAAGACAACTCCATCTCAGGAAAAATAAATGTTAGTAATGGCCTCGTAGTTACACTGCTTAACAGAAAGTATAGTGTATGCCATTTTCCCAGTGCAGACATTGGAATTTCCAACACACAATTGTACTGCAAATGTGTGTTGTAAAACAAATGCAGATATTGAATAAATCAAGGAAAAGTAATAATGGAAGCAGATAATATAATATTTGGTTCTTGGTTTAGAATTATCCAAAGGTAATACAATTGGTTTGAACATTCACACCAAAAGACACCAAAAGTTAAAGAACTGTCTCACACAAAATCTTGTTACTTTATCTTTTCAATTGTTCAGTTTTAACAAGTTGCATGAATTCATAATATTGAGAACTGCAACTCAGCTCTAATTCATCTAGATGTTTCTTTTCATATGTAGCTTTTCCACTGTGAGTACAGATTTATATGATATGAGAAAAATATAATAAAATTTTGCACAGAAAACAGGTTTTCAGGAACTCGTTTTAGACTTTATACTTTAACCCAGAATAGAAGAATAATTAATACTTTCAAGAAATTTCCAAACATTGAAGATGAATGAGCTTAAATAGGATCACTTCCCATTGTGGAATAATTTATATATCAAGTACAAAAGAAAGTAAATTATAAAATATATAGAAATTATTAAGAAATAACATGTAAGGAAATTGTTTTAGAAAAATATGATCCCAGGAGAGGTATAAAATATATTGGGACATATTAAAATGAAAACAGAATGTACTACAAATCTTGAGGAGGAGTTTTTGATGCCATTAGTTTGTAGCTATTAGTACTTTTGCACCTCAGAAGAAATTACAAAAATCAATGATACACTCTTCCATGCAAAGTATCTAGAGTAAAGAGAGTTATGCCAATGAATGTAAAAATAAAATAAGAATGCTAAAGAATACATAAAATTTTAAAGTCTCTCACTTTATAAATAATAATAAATATAATAAAATATAATAAATCCGTATACACCAATAAAGAAAAATATACATATATTAATGCAATATAATACTACCCAAAGGGTCTTAACAGGATCTAACTCACATTATTTGGTGTTATCCATAAAAACTTGTCTACAATCCACATACTGAATTAAATATAATTTACATATTATACATCTTCACATGCTTGTATTTTAATCTATTGCCAATATTTCTTACTTAAAATTTATTCTGTTATAATGTACCACTTGTTTTTACTTTTGTAAGATTAAAAATCACTCCTTTTTAAAATTTGTATGAGTATTTAGAAATTATTTTTCCTTATCAACAGTAGGTGCTATTTCTATGTTAGTTTTCTCCATGTTTATCACTTGGTAGAAAAGAGTTGTTATGAAAATTCAATGTGTATGTGTCAACTTTATCATTTTATTACCTATTGTTAAGACTTGCATCCAGTTGTATCCCAAAAATCTCATGTGCTCACAGGTGGGACTATTTGTAAGTGGCTGATGTAGGGTGTGTGAATGTCAATTGATACTGTGATACTTGGCTGAAGGATGTATATACTAAACCTTAATTGGTTTTTGTATAGTTCTTGGTATGGACAATGGGAGCTAAACCTTGGGTGTGAGTGGCATCAATCAATAGGCTTACATCCTGCATGAAATGTAAAATTAAAGTGGAAAGACAAGCTGCTGCTTGCTGCTGCTATTGTGGCTTGATGGTTCCTGTCTGCCTCACCATAGACTGTTTCCTCTGCAATTCCTCTCTGCCAAGGCATCTTGCCTGTGCCAGCTGGTAATGAACAGAAATACCTACAAACTGTGAGCAAAACAAATCTTTCTTCTTTTGACTTGTGAGTCTTGCGTATTTTGTCCCAGTATTGAGAGAATCCTATGTTGTTGTTCCTATGATTCCTATGTATGTTTTTTCCAAATTATAAAATATATATTTATATATATATATATAGTACTGGGGATAGAGCTCATGACCTTTCACTTACCAGGCAGGTATTTATGCCACTAAACTTAATCCCTGGCCCCAATGTGTATATTTTTTGCTGTGATTTCACTTCCTAAAATTAAGAAAGTCATAGGTCATGTCATCATTTTCCTATTAGAAAAGGCTTCTGAGTTCCATGCCATATTACACGTAACTTTAATACTAGTCCCAGTATTATTATAATAAAATTAAAAATATCTGTGCACTAACATAACAAATTACTCCTTTCTCTGCTCTGCTTGAACCCCTCTGTCTGGAGACACCTTCATATAACATTATATTGGTAAGAGTATTATTCTTGCCTTCAATCAATATCACACTTATTTTCCTTGAGTCATAAGCACATTGTAGGCTTATTATCAGTTTCAAAAGGTGTATTGCACAGTTTTTTCTATTTTTAAAAATGTAATCCCCTTACCACTTATTGTTTCTGAAACTCAGTGGTGGTCAATAAATCTCCATGTTACAAAACTTGAATCTTACATCTTCTTGTTGTAGAGTTACTTTTGTTGGAAAAGAGTCACTTGCTTCTGAGGCCACATGTAAAACTGTAAAAATTTCTGTTCATCGCTGCTTTGACAGATGTTAACCCAGGATCTCAGATTTATACCTACACTGGCTCTGTTAATGAAAATGGTACAAAATCATGGCAATAATTAGTTCATGACATTACGCATTTCTAGGAGCTCAAGGTACTGCAGATGAAACAAAAAAAGTTGGCTCTTACCTAGCTATTAAAGGCTCCTGAAGCCACGCAATATTTACTAAGAAAGGTAATATACGTCATGTCTAAGGCCTGCCTGCTGGAGTGTTTTGAGAGAAGATATATGAAGGCAGCAATTTCTGTATCATACAGTATACAATGTGGTTGTTTTAGCCTGTGTCAGGACCACAGAGAGAAGGAAGGAAAGACCAGCTAGAGCAGTCATCTCTACAAAAGCAGAACTGGTGTTCACAGAAATCCCACATTTTCTTATTTAAAAACATTAACTGCTACTCTGTACTTATTGAGTTATTCCTAAAAGATTCTGACAGTAGAAACCACAATTGACAATCATAAAATGAAAACCACAGTAAAGATAATAAGATCAGGTGTTTAAAATCTTTTTCAATTAAATTTGTCCCATCCATAAAAATGAAAAATGATGATCTAACTACACTTTGTTTTTGGGCCCTTTCCCATTGTTGAGAGTGTCTCCTTTTACTATAGTCTCATAATGCTGTATTCAATACAAACTTGCAATATATTTGAAATTACAAATATAACACCTCCAAACTTGATTATCTATTTGATTTATGCTTTAACTATGTGGAGTGTGTTGCAATCTCATACAAATTTTAGATTTTTTTCTATTTTTTATTTTAAAGAGAATAAAACAAAACAAGACAAAGGGGAACAAAATACAGAAAAAGAAAACAAAACAGAGCAATGAAAGGAACACAGGACTCAAAACAACATGAAATCAGCAGTGGTTATCATAATGTCTCTGTTTTCTTTGAAATAGTTATTCATACCTCTGTTTTCATTGGTTTTATACTATTTTTCTATTTGTTTGGAAAGGGACATTGAGACTTTGAAAGAAGATACTTATATCTGTGAATCAGCATGAGTAGTAGATAAAATTTAACTATGAATAATTCAAACCCATGAACATGTGATACCTATTTTCTGTGTCTTGTATAATTTTTCAGCAGTTTTTGAATATTGAGTATAAAAGAGCTCTCAGATCATAGGTTGAATTTTTTATCAATGTTATTCATTTGCTGTGTAATACAGGGATTTTTTTTGTTTTCCTTTGCACATAGTTTATTCTAAATGCAGTAATGTCATCAGCTTGTGTTCTCCTTTTCTGCTCTGGAATGTTATCAAATTCATTTATTAGTTTAATGTATATTATAGATTTGGGGTGGATTCCACATGTAGGATACTGAGATGGAAAAATAGGGCCAAAATTATTGCTTTCTTTCTGGTTCAGATACTTTTGTAAAATTTTCTTTCTTCCATCCCAGATTGCATGCTCTAGTATGGGTAGATTCTGAAAATTATGAATAGTGACAATAGGACTGGATTTTGTATCAGATTGTAAAGGATAAGCACTTGTTCCACAAACTTCTTACTTTTTTACATAGCTTCTATGAGGATACAAAAATGTTTATTTGTAAAAATCATTTTCAGTTCTTGGACAAAGGCATACAGAATCTTTTCCAATATTTTTCCTGTGTCTATTGAGCTGAGCATGTGTAAGTTTTACATTACACTCTGCTGATGTGGTGTATCTCACTGATTGATGATGCATGTGAAGAAACACTTGACTCACATGATGAACCCACATGGTATTCTACCAAAACATCTTAGTTACTGCATCTTGAAAAAGGAATGCAGGATAGATGAACGAGATAAACATAACACTTGAAAATGTAAAAATCCCAAAAGTAAATATTGTGAGATATTTTCTTGATGTTAACTTTGTCCCTGAGTTTTTAGATTTTAAAGCTAAGTCTAACTCAGTAAACTCCTAATAATATAATGAGATTTCACAAAGCATTCCACAGTAAAGATTGTTTTCCAGAAACATAGAATAAATTTTTTGGAACTTGTTTTGAGGAAATATGTCTGTTAGAATGTACACTCATGGACATGGCTGAATCTAGTATTCATGATTGGTTTGTTGTCTAGCACTGCAATTGGTGGTTTGTGTGTTGCACCTGCCTAGGGATGGAGCCAATATACAAGTAAGGGAAGCAAGGAAGTGTGCTTTCCCCCTTTTTGCCCTTTTGATCTTGCTGTTTGCAGCTGCAATGAACATCTACCCCAATGCCATGCCATCCTGTCTTGAAGCTAGCTTTTTATGGGCTGAAACATCCACAGTGTGCTAAAAATATACCTTTCTTCCTTCATTGTGGTTGTTGGGTGTTTTGTCTCAGTGAGAGAAAAGTAACGAAGACAGAGTTTGTTCCTTGAGGAGAGGGGTTGTTGCAGTGACTATACTTGACTATGTGGTTCAAAAGCCTTTGGGAATGGCTTGTGGGAAGAGTTTGGAAAGTTTCATAAATGTTACCTGAAAGAGTGATGCTATTCTTCATGGTAGATTATGATCAGAGTGCAGAAGACCAGAACGCCGAGAGAAAGTCTGCTGGTAAAGTCCAGGCCTGGGAGGTTACTGCTGGGGAGAAGGACTGCATCAGTTTTTGGACCCCAGATGATGTCTGTACTGGCTTGGCAGAAAGTTTTTCTGCATTTTGTTCATGTCCAGAAACTTTGTCTGAGACCGAGATTAAGGGCAGTGGGCTGATAAACCTGGAAAAAGCAATTTCAAGGTAGTAGAATTTCAAGGCAGTGACATGACTACTGTTGGTGTCTGTTAGCCTGGTTTATGTTATGAATCACCAGCATGGTGATTCAAAACATTATGAGTTTTGTCAGAAAAGGAAGCTCCAGTAAATCTGTGGACTGTACAGATATTGCTGAGGCCTTGATTGCTCAGAAGAGTCAGAGAAATAAAACCTGGGAAGCATAGCAAATTCCCACCCTTTGCAGCCTTAAAACTGCAAAAGTGTAAGACTTTTCTTGGAGGAGAATGCTGAGGAGTGCCATGTTCCAGAGTGGTGGCAAAGGCTAGAAGAGGTCCAAAATGGTGGCTGCACCAGATTCCAGAATGGCAGTGGCATAGCAAAGCTGTTCCTCATGATCAGGTTCATAGTGCTAAGCCACCCAAACACTAGAACGCTATAGCCAAGAAGAGATAGCAAAGCTTGGCTACTGTTCCGGCTTGCCATGGACCTTTGCAGCATCCATTTGTTGCTGGTTTTAGGCTCATTGAGAGTCTACAAGTTCTGAGGTTAAGGCAGATTCCACCCTGATTTCAGAGGGCCTGGAAGGCCAAACAATGTGCCCCTTAAAGGGCACAATGTAAAGCTATGAGTGTGAAGCCAAAGGTACAGTGGTGATCTCAGAAGTTTAATAAAGTCAGGAACATAGATCATCTAAGGAAACCTATGAGGACTGAACAGAGTGGACCTAATAGAAGCCCTGAGAGCTAAAGCCACGAGAAGTGCCATGGGGGTTGAGTCATCCAACCCCTTTGAAGCTCAAACTTTTCCATAAATTGCTTCAGATGCTGGCATGCAACTACAAGACTTAATGTTTGCATGCTGGATTTTAGACGTGCTTTGGTTTCACTGATTTGTAGTTTTTGGAGTGGGAATGTTTAGATTGTGCCACTGCATGTTGGAAGTGTTTAACTTTGTTTTCACTTGTGCAGGGGCTTGCAACTAAGTGTTTGACTTACAACCAGGAGACTTGGGGCATGGACTTTTTAGCAGTGCTGAATCTGTTAGAACTTTGGAAACTCTTGAAGATGGACTGAACATCTTTTGTATACAGGATCTGCTTGAGTCTTTGGGAGGGTAGGGATAGAATGCTATGGTTTGTGTTTGAATGTCCCTCCCTCAAGCCTTATGCAATCTAGCCTTTGTGACTGGTTCATTGTTTAGGTCTGGGATTGGTGGTGTGATTGCTGCACCTGCCTATGGGGGGAGCTAACATACAGTGTACGAGAGGCGAGGAAGTGTGCTTTCTCAGTTTTTGCCACTTCACACTTGCTGTTTGAAACCACCTGAATGACTGCCCCTCAGTCACACCTCCCTGCACTGGAGCAAGTTGAATACGGACTGAAACCTCCAAAACTGTAAGATAAATAAACTTGCTTCTCTTTGGAAATCAGGTATTTTGTCTCAACAAGAGAAAAGTAACCAAAACATAGAACCTTAATGAAAAACCTACATAGATATCTCCCACAATCAAATGACAAAAAGATTCACTTTAAAAGTGTCACTAAACACTAAAATAATATTTTTGCTATATATGAATACAAACAGCCAAGAAGAATTAATAATAATTTCAAAAGATTGAAACAGTAGCAAAATGAAAAGTCCTCAAAAAGCTATCAGCTGACTATTGTTAAGACCTATTCTGCATATTTTTCACAAATCAAGGTTGAGAAAATCCTGAGAACTATGCAAAGAAAAAAGAATACCAGTGTTAGCCCAGGTGTGATGATACACAGTTGTAATTCCAGAAGTTGGAGGGCTGAGGCAGGAGAATCATTATGAGTTTGAGACCAGCCTGAGTTACAAAGTGAGTTCAAGGCCAGCCCAAATGGTACAGTGGTACACTGTCTCAGAAAAAGAAACAACCAAAATACCTGTGTTATGTGGGGAGAGTATAGGCTTGTGCAACCATCATGAAACACAGGATGAAAATTACAATGGGAAGTTAAAAATAAATTTATTATATTGCTAAGCTGCTACTCCTCTATACTAAACATAAAGCATAAAGAAGTCAGCAGGTCATGTAGGTTTCATTGTTCCAATATCCAGTGCAGTGCTGTGAACAAAATGTAACATAAAGATGAAATACAAACATCCACTGTAAATAGACTAATAAAAGTATTTTCACATATGCATCATGGAATACAATTCAATAGCATAAAAGGAAATCTACTATTTGGGATGGCTGGGATGAAGCTGATAAGCATTTTTCTAAGTAAAGCACACACAGAAAAATACCATGTGACTGCATGTATATGTGAATCCCAAAAAATTAAAATCATATAGTTGGAAAGCAGAATGATCGTTTGAAATAATGTACAGTTCAGATTTTGGGTAATGTGTCACAGAGGTGAAAGTTTGTGGTATAAATAGAAAGCTGATGTAAGCATAGGATCTAGGAATATTGTACTGTACACTGGAAATTTCCCAGAAGAGTTGACATCCGGTGTTCTTATGTAAAGGAAAACAAACTATGTGGAATGCAGGATATGCTACTTTGTTAAATACTACCACTAATTTCACGACATGTATGCAAATAATTACTTTGTTATTGATAATATATTTTGTCTTATAAGGTGTTCAACCCTCCTTCACACTGACTACATTTACATCATATTTTTATTTTTTTAAATATTTTAACATAGTATTTGCTTGAATTGTTAAACTGCATAGATTGGGTTCTCACCTGAGATCCTCTGGCCTCATATTCCCAGACAGGTGGCAGGCATATGGTCACCAAAATTAGATAAAACATCATGCAGTAAGCCTTAAAGAAATATAATAACAACAATGAAATATTTCCCCAAGAATTTGTATGATTCCTTAGTCCTGAACATAACTTCAGGAAAGACCACAGTCCTGCAATACTGACAAAACTCTGCATGTAGTTCTGATTTATGTAAGAAGGACATGTAATCACCTCAGTTTCTGTAGCCATACTAAAAGGTATTGATGTTAGGGGGAAGAGTATGAATCACAGAAAAGTCAACACCAAGAAATCAATGTCAAAGAGTTTCCAGAAAAGATTTCAGCTCCTCTTTATTACACAGATAAAGACATCCTGGACGGCACAATGGCAAAAGTAAAGACTGAGAAAAGCTCCTGAAGACAGTCTCTGAAACCACTTAGTCGATGGGACAGGTGCCATAAGAGTCTTGGTCTTACGTGGTACAGAGAGTTCAATCTCATTTCATCAGCTGAACATCTGTTTTGGGGAGTTGAGACAAACAGGGGATCAGTACATGGTATTTCAAATGCCCAGGTTCACGTGTTTCCTCATATTTTAAGATCTCTCCAGGTTTCTCATTTCTATCTCTCTGATATAAAATTTAACCTGGTCCTCAAGCTTCTCACCTGGTACTCAAGCTAAATTCATATGTGTGACACCCAAAGAACAGGAATTTCCCACACAGATGAATAAAATGAAATAGCTGTTTAAAGGCTTGTTCTTCATCTCTTCAGTAAACACAAAATGTAAATGTGAAGTGGCAGAGATCATTCCTTGCCCTCTAGATGAGAAACACTTACTCAGGGGAAGTTTATATCTCTTGGTAGTAATCAAAAAACAACAAAACACAGTAGTAAAGATAAACTCAAACAGCATGAGGACAAATTTTAGGAGCACGGGAAATGCCATTGTGAGTCATGAGAGAGAGTTAGAGAGCTGTGAAGAGATGTTTTCGGCCACAGGCACACTGTTAGAAATGTTTTACCCATGGACACAATGTGGTAGTAAACATTCCACCCTTCCCATATTTGTCACCTCTGTATGACTGTACTCTGCAGTGTGCAGTCCCACCTGCTTAATCAGACCAGTGAAATGACCTATTATTATCTAGCTTGTTTCCTGTTACAGTCAAGATCACAGTAGACAGTTAAGTTCCAAAACCAGCTTTACTAAAGTTTCTGAATTTAAGACTGCGGTAGAATCCATTTATGTCTCATAGTAATGAATTCTCATCATGGCCAGTATGTCAGGACAAGTTGGTGTAAAACATCCTAACACTGAAGGGCAGCTAGATTTTCCAAATCACTATATGGAATGAAACAGAGCCCTTGATTTGGCTTTTTACTTTAAGGAAGACTAGAATAAAAATTATTAAATATATTGCTAAGCGCCATTTGTTTTACTCCAAATAGCAGTTTTATTTAGGTTCATGTGATGTGTCCCAAAATTAAAACCTCATTGCATAAATAAATTTATTCATTAAGAGTCAAGTCTTTGGACATTTTCATATGCAAGTCTGAAAGTTCTTTGTATATGGATAAAATCCAAGAACTTGCATATCTCAACCTGGAAATACTTACAGATATGATATCTGCAGGGAGCATCCCAGTCAGTCCTGAAATGCCAAATAAATACATACCATACATTATTGTGAGTACTAGTGCAGATGTAAAGTACACAAATTTTACTGATACAAACACCCAAATCTGCAAGTGAAAAAGCAAACTGAGTCCTTAATTATGCATTCTGGTGATTGGTACATGGAAGCACAAATATGGATGAGTATACAGTCTCTTAAAATAGAAAATTGAAAGCTGTAAAAATAAAGGCAAAGGCTACTATACATTGAGTGTATATTTATACTTGTGTTTCATTAACAGACAAATGATCTGTGGATGTTGGAATGAAATACTTTGGGAACTCAAAGCAGAATGAAACCTGAGAAGTATTGTGCTGTTCATTGAGTATTGTCTTATCTGTTTTAGATTTTTAAACTACAGAGAAACTTATCACTTTATCATTCCATGTATTTGCAGCTACAATGGTCAGAATTCCTGATGTAACATACTGTAGAAAAATAAAGGTCAATTAGTTTGTCTGGAAATATATTATCCATACTCACTTTTACTAAGACCAAGCATTTCCCAATGTTCCTTCCCCACTCCTTGCTCTTAAGCAATGCATGAAAACATTCCGTAGCATTACATTCATGTTTACAGTAGTAGAAGAAAAAGTATTATTGGTATTGACTTACAATGAGTGGCAGTGAAATACATATGTAGGGCAATACAGGATGAAACTGTATAGTAGAAAGTTGATATCAAGACGAATTGAAAATAACTACGGCCCACAGGATGGTCAGTAATATATCACACATAATTTGGAGCACCTTGAGAAAGAGAAAGTGGCTCTCAGGTCAGAAGAATAAGTGTAAATCTTAGATGAAATTACTTCACTAAATGAGATTCTGGTAATTGAGAGTCCTTGTAGAAGGGAAAATCTCTTAAGACTGGTACCTAAATTAATCTTTCAAATTTCCAAAACTACAATGTTGGCAAGTTTTTAAGTCTCACACACACACACACACACACACACACACACACACACACACAGGCATACATATTTTTATAATTCATATTTAAATAAAGTCAGTAGACCATCATGAGTGTGTTTCCATGATCACACCAAACTATTAGGTCATCTGTAACCTTACCCAGAACAAATTTGGGTCTACAGAAAGTTATCTTGTAAAGAGAGTCTTTAAAATGCTCACCCCTACATCACACTGCTGTTTATTCATGGTGTCCTGCATGGAATGTATCTCAGATGGACTCTTGGGGCCTACATCTTGAATGTCTTACAATGGTGACATTGATACCACTTTGCAGAACCTGTGATGCTTTTGATGAATGAAGATGTGCTGTCCTGGAAAATCAGATCAAATGATGAGTCTCTGATTTCATACAATGCTTCCATGAATGAAAATATCAAAGTAAATTTTTATAATCTGACTGCATACAGATTTCAGTAATGATTGGAGAAATTATTACATGTAATAAGACATGTAAGATGTAATAAGACTTCCTGTATCCAGGATTGTCTCTTGCCCATTTAATGTAGTATACCCTTTATTATACTTTCAAAAATGACATGCAAGTAACTTCTTATTACTTCAGTAGGAATCTAGTGATGCTAACCTCGATTCAAGAGCCTTGTAAATACATAGTCCCAAAATATTGAGGAGTATTAGCAGGATGGAGCTGAAAATGCAAAACACCATTCACTAATCCTAGTATTCATGTGCCAGAGAGATATGAAGTGAAATAACTTATTAGTTTTGGGGCATTAGAACTCTTTGATTCACCCTTACATTTAATTAAGTTCTTCCACTGTTATTTCTGTTTTGTTATGGGGCTCACGCATCTTGGGAAGTTGAGGAGATGGCAGCATCATCCTCAGTCAGCTGCCCTGTGACCTGCAGGCTTTCACACTCTGGTTTCTCCTGCTCACTCTGACTCCCCAGCACATGTGTCCAGCCACGTAAACTCCTAAGCAGCCATGTGTGCATGGGTGGGTGCCGCTTCCACCTGAGTCCAGCCCCTGATGTTCTGCTGTCCTGATTCCAGAGCAGAAATTCAATGCACAGCATTCATGGGCTGGAGATGGTTTCAGTCTGCATTGCTAGTGAATTCTCTCTCTCTCTCTCTCTCTCTCTCTCTCTCTCTCTCTCTCTCTCTCTCTCCTCTCCCTCTCCCTCTCTCCCTCTCTCCCTCTTTCTCACTCATCATTTTTATTTTTGTTATTCTTGTGGTTTTAAGAATAGAACTCAGAACCTTCTGCTTAACACGCAGGTGTTGCCTGCTGAGCTATGTCTCCAGGAGTCTTCTGTATTTAAAAACATGAATCTTGATGTATAAGCCTGAGTTAATCTTAGTTTTTCTAATCATAGTGATGAAGAGAGTTTTAATGTCACCTCCAGTTCCTCTTTTAACTCAACTGCCAAAAATCAGATATTGTTCCTCATACCTCATTTTTGCTTCATTTCAAAGTTCATTATAGATTTTCCAGATGTTTGCCATAGGGTTGCAATATAGCAATATAGGCTAGGAAAATAGACAGACATAAAATTGGCAATATTTCCATACATCCACCAAGTATTAATCTTCTTTTAGAGAAATTCATGCTTCTTATTCTGGGTTAAGTGATCAGAGTAGAAAATATCATTTTTGTTTTTGTCAATCAGCATAATAAATTCAGGAAGAAAAGTCATGCACATAGAGGGCCTGGAATTTATATTATGAATTAACTTCATGAAAATCCAGAGAAATGGAAGCATTTGCTTTGAAAGACTCCTTCACACGGAATCACCCTGCATGTTCTTTTTCCTGTCATCTTCACTGGCAGTCACCCACTCTGTGCTCCCGTCACCTGCATTCCCAGTTTTCTCTCCTGAAAAGCATGGGTGCTATTATTTTTAAAATGTAGCTTTGTTGCACATGTTTCTGTAACATTACAATTACCTTAGATGAATGTTCTTACACATAGTCCCCTTCCTTTTGATAAGTGAAGACTAAAAAGACTCACAAACTTTGTGCTATTTTCTATGTCTTCATCTCATGTTGCCATTTCTCATCTGTAATTCCAAAGCAAAACATCATCACCTCCCAGAACAATTATGACTAATTATTGATGAAGATAAAATTTGGTATTTAAAAAAATTTTTCATTGATTTCTGATTTGAAAGCACTCTTTCTTTGAATTTTATTTAAAGAAAGACTAAACAAAACAGAAAATGGGTAGAAATAATAAATACGTTCAGAGAAAAAATGAGCAGTAAGAAATCATCAGTTAATGTTTACATACTGTCCTTTTACAAATAGTTGTTCAAGATACAAAAGTGGAACATATAAAATGGGAATTCAAACAGCAAGACTGGAAACAGTTCAACTATCAAACAAAAACTTAGTAATATGGTTATCAATCCTATACACTTAAACATATATGCAGTTATCCACATCTTCAATTATGTTGAGATTGAACAAGCCCAAGCAGTCTAATACAACTCTGGACAAAGAATAATACTATTGCTGGGTTTCACATTATGACCCTCCAGGATCAGCATTGGGTACTTTAGTGTCTCTTTTTCTTGAAAGTATCTGTTCATTTCATCATGTGTCATGAGATCAGTTCTCATAAACTGTTTATAGATTCTACACATGCATGAGCCTTAACATATATTTCTATCCTTTGTATATTAGAGGGAGAAACAAAACAAAGCGAGACAAAACAAAACATATTCCCATAAACATATGAAATGAAAAAGACATATGAGACTGTTGTACAAGGAGTTCTACCATAGTTCCTATGTTGTCTCTTGTTATCTTCAATAGAATTGGCTATATCATCAGACATAGTATAATTGAATATATCAGTATATAACAGTATTAATAAAAACAGAACTTTGTATATAGTATAAAAATTCAAAAGCAGGCAGTTATCAAACCAGAATGTGTATCATAGAGTCTTGTCATATTCAGTGTAGTTGCCTATACTTTCAGACTTGATACTATCAATCATATCAGTTTTGAATAAAATTTGTTGATATCAAACAGCAATCAAACAAACCAGATTTAACTAAGATCAGTCATGATCAAACAGTATAAGTTATACAGGGCTCCAGATTAAGTCAATAGGAAATTAAAGATGATTACTGTGGTATCTTCTGATGTTTTTAGGATAGCTGTCTGTGCCCTCAAATCTAATGCAAGTAGACAAACTGGGACAGAATGAAATCTCTCTAAGCAGAGTTGTGCAAGTAATGTGGGTTTTAAATCCTGATAGACTATTAACAATATCTTCTGCCATCTTTTTTAAGACTCTCCCTCCCTTTCACTTCCCCAAGGTACACTGTGCATTTTTGCGTCTGACCAAGACCCTTGGTTTTAAATTGTGTGTGTGTGTGGGGGGGGGAGCAAGCTGCTATTAACCTAAGTGGTTCTGAACCTTCTCTCTCCTGGACTTGATCTCTAATTGTATTCCTTTATCTATTAAAGCCTTTCTTTCCAACCTATTCACAAATACTGATCTATTTACCCCTATTACTCTCTGGTTGTCTATCATATAGAGCATTGTTTTCTCATATTTGATTTTCAGTCCATGTACTCTTTTTCATGTTAATTATACTTCCTATAAATAGCATCTCAGTAGACCCTGCCTTCTGATCTACTCCACCTATAGTTCTTTTTTTTAATTCAGTGTATCAATGCCATCTATATTAGAGATTATAACCAATATTCTCTACCTCATTTCTGTTATGTTCTTTTTATTGCCATCAGTAGTCTGATTATCTTCTTCATTCTGTTTTCTGCTCCATTCATTGAGGCCCCTCTGCCACTGTTCCTGGAATCCTAGTACTTTTCTCTCTCTCTAGAATGCCCTGCAGTATTCTCTGTAGAGTTGGACTGGTTGTTGCAAATTTCCCAAGTTCCTCTTTGTCTTGGAGAAGTCTTGCTTCTCCATTAATTTCTAGAGACTGTTTAACAGGGTATATGAATCTGGGCTGGTGATTATTTTCTTTCAGGGCTTGGAATATTTCACTCCAGGCTCTTCTTGACTTGATGGTTTGTGTCGAGAAGTCTGCCATTATTCTGATGGGCCTTCCTCTGTAGGTTATCTGTTTCTTGTCTCTAACAGCTTTTAATATTCTGTTCTTATATTGAATTTCTGGGATCTTGATTATTATATGCCTGTGAGTAGCTTTGTTTTGGTTGTAGGTGGCTGGAGTTCTGTATGCCTCATACATCAGAATATCATTTCCTTTTACTATGTTTGGGAAATTTTCCTTAATTATTTCTGTGAATAGCCTTTGTAGTTCCTTTGTTTGTACTCCTGCTTCTTCATTCATGTTATTTTCAAGTTGTAGATCCTTTGTTGTCTTCTAGTCTTTGTATTGTTACTGTTTGTTTCCTTGTTATTTTTAAAGTTTTTCCCTTCGTAATCCCACATTCCAAAACTGTCCTTCAGTTTGTATAATCTATCCTTAGTTTATTTCAAGCAGATTTCCATCTTTCCATAGAGTTTAATCACTTTGAATCTGCTTCATGTATTCTGTATTTTCTTTATATTCTTCATCAAGTGGTTCTCTCTTTTGTTTGACTTCCTCCCTTCTTCTGTCTGTGCCTGCTTGAGGGGTGCTTAGTATCTCTTTTGTTAATCTTCTTATATCTTGCTTTACTGGGCTACATAGTTCACTTTGAACTAGTCTATGAGGTCCCGAAGATAGCTCTTTATGTCCACTGGTGCTGTGTCTGATATTGCTTGTTTGCTGTTCTCATTTTCCTTTGTATTTACCTGTTCTGGGCCAATGTTCTCAGGGTTGGGACGTGAGAACTTTCTGTTGTTGCTTCTTCTTCCCATCATTTTTGTCTCTCCCAGGAGGCCCCAGTTTCTTTGTTTGTTACAATTCTTCTGACACATGCTGGCGAGGTGACCCTTCCCACTGCAGCTTGCTAGTGAGTTGCAGACAGGGGTAGCATATTCTGCCCCTTCCCTCTGGATCAGTCAAGCTGCTGAGGCCTACACTCTATTCCTATGTGCTGCTTCTCCTCCGGTCAGTCAAACTTCTGAAGCTTCATTGCATTAGTGCATGCCACCTCTGTAGGGAACTGATTTCAGATAACCTATTGGGTTTCAGCCAGGTTGCCTGAGCCAGGCCTAGCTTATTCCACCAATCCTGTTCAGGAAGGGAACAACTGACTGAAGTCACTGCTGCCCCTTATACTTGCCAGTCCTGCCCAGTCTCAGAATGCTGTCCATCAGAGCCCCCTTTCTGTGGAATGGCTCCACTGCCATCACCCACTCACCCACCACAGGTCAATGTAGGCCCCCCACCAGCTCAGCTCTCCATTTGGCTGACTGACCCTGACCTCAGGGTGACTTCACCTCCAGTGAGTTGAAGCGGTGGGACCTCAGATGGCTCAGCAAGTTGCCCACTGCATTGAGAGCACTGAACCTTTAGCTTTTCCAATAATAGCACCGGGACTGTATGTTTCAGTGGTTCTTCTCACCTTAGTTTCTTCTTGAGACAAGCGACTTCACCTTCCCCTGTTCAGGGCTCCCGATGCTGTATTATGTTGAATTCTAAGTTGACTATCTCAGGAAGCTGGCTGATATCTATCCACCATCTTTGCTCCCCTCATTTCAAACCACTCTTAACCTATCTCCTAATCTTTTCACTGCCAAGAACTTCCTGCTAAGAATAATAAAGTTGTGAAAAATACAATTCCAGAGCACAGTCATTTCACTCTTTGATCAAAATTTCTGTTATGAGAGAAAAATGGAAACTAAATGTATGCTAAAATGGATGTAGAGTATGAAGGACTTGCTAACAGACATGGGCAACACTGGAAAGGTACTCTGAGTTTTTGCACAGTCAGGACAGAATAAAATACTTAGGCAGAGCTTTTTTCAAAATAACTTTTTGGAGTGGTGACGTGATGCAAGTTGGTATATTTTGTTTGTTACATTGTATAGTAGATATAATAAGAATAACATTTATATATGATAATTAGATTCTTCCTTGGGAGCCAATACACATATCATGTTTTAATCATGTTTATTTGTTCATCTTCCTCTTGCCTTTCTTTCTCTCTAAACTCCAGATTCACTTACATTTCTTGAGAAGTTTATATTCTAGTTTCCTACCAGCTACATTTATACAGTGCATTT
Source organism: Cavia porcellus (assembly GCF_034190915.1). Taxonomy (NCBI): domain Eukaryota; kingdom Metazoa; phylum Chordata; class Mammalia; order Rodentia; family Caviidae; genus Cavia; species Cavia porcellus. The sequence continues at coordinate 65,761,325 of NW_026947505.1, forward strand.
TATACAGCTTTACAACTTTGCATTATTATAAAATGTAGTCTGAAACTGGAAAGTCAGTTAAATTAAAATGATGCAATACTCAGAGAAAATGATGACTTTTCAAATAACAATATCTAGATTTTTTAATAACACTAATCTAGTCACAAGATTTCTTACCAGTTAAGAACTCCAGAAAATGCTGTAAAAGTGTAAGTGGTTGTCATGGAAGAACATGAACTCTTAAGGTATAAAAAAATGCCATGAATATAAACAACAGGAGAGATACATACCTCTGCCTACAAATATCACTCAGTCTTTTTTTTATTTAAAGAGAAAAAAACCAAAACAAAACAAAATAGTAAAAGGGTACAAGTAATACAGAATTTCAAAAAAAAAAAAAATAAACAGTAAGAAATCACTAGTTAATAAATTACATATTGTCATCTTAGAAATAGTTGATCAATTTACAAAATTAAGCATACAAAGTGGACATTCAAACAATGAAACATCAAAGTTGTGTTCAATGATCCAACAAAGTCTTAGTAACATGGTTATCTATCTTACACATCTAAAAACACTTGCAGTTGTGTCCTTTGAGCACTTACTTTTCCTCTCTTCTTTACAATAACATTTAAACACTTTGGGTATTATTACTCCTACAGACCTTATTACTTTTTATGGAAGAGAATAAAACCAAATGTGACAAAATAAAGCAGAGTCAGTCAAAACAAAGGATGGACATAGTACATGATGTAAAAACAGAATATCAAGTAATCAACAATGGTTACATTAATGTCCTTTGCTACCTTAAAAAGAATTGCCTATATCATCAGGTATAATAAAATTGAACAAAACATTACAGAACAAATCCAATAAAACCTAAACATTGGAGACATTACTGAACTTCAAAAGAAGATAATAGTCAAACCAGGGTGGGCATCACAGTGAATCTTACCGCCTTCAAAGTAGTTGTCTATACCCTCAAAATTGATAATATCAAACACAACAAAATAGAGTAAAATCATTCAAAACAAGATAGTGAGAGCAATACGGGGCTTCAAATCGAGTTAATTGGATATCAAAAAAGTTACTATAATATATTCTGCTAATTTTAAAAAAATTTTCCCTTAATTAAAAAATAATAATAATAAAATAAGATATTTTTTTAAAAAGGAGGGAGATTGAGATAAAAGAGGATATAATGGCATAACAATACAGGTCACAACAGAACAATGTAAGCAACATAGTATTTCACTACGAGATAGCACGACTTAATAGCAGTTACCATAGTGTTTTCCTTGAAATATTTGAATATAACTTCATATACTATAGCATCAAACATATCAACACAGTGTGAAACCATTTAAGAGGATAAAAGTATAACAAGGTATTTAGAAATGGCTAAACAGAAAACGAACATTGGTTTGTATATTATCTCTGTGCCTATAAAAATAATTTTGTTTATACTATCATATATAATAAAATCCAATAAGACACAACATAAAAGCAATGGAGACAGAAGAACAACAATTTGATAGGACCTCAAAACGAGATGATACTAAATCAGCACTAGCTATTATGGTGCCTTGTTTTCTTCAAAATAACTGTTCATATCATCACAGACAATAATATCCAACAGCCCAGAATAAAACCATTCCAATTAGTGATTGAAACCTTAATAAGGCTTCAAAACCAAATAATGGGGAATCATAATAACCACATACTTTATGCATTTGTATCATTTCTTACACTAGGGAGACTATTCTGTACTCAAATATGTGAGTTTGATTTATTTCACTTATGAGTATGGTCTCAGGCTGAGCCCATTTATTTATAAATATCTCAATGTAATCATTATTTAGAGTTGAAAAGTACTCCATTGTATAAAAATACCACAACTTTTTTATCCATTCTCAGTTGATGGACACTTAGGTTGTTTCTAAGACTGGCTATTACAAATTGTGCTTCTATAAACATGGGTGCACATATATCACTGTGTTATGATGCTTTCAGTTCTGCTGGGAATATGCCTACAGGTGGAATAGCTGGAACAAATGGGACTTCCAATCCCAGATTTCTGAGAAATCTCCAGACTGACCTACAATGGTTGCACCAGTCTACACTCCCAACGACAGTGCAGGAGAGTTCTTTTTTCCCCACAGCTTCTCCAGCATTTGTTGTTGGTGGTTTTCTTGATACTGGCCATTTTTTCAGGAGTGAGATGGAATCTCAGTATGGATTTAATTTGCATTTCTTTAATGACTAAGGATGATGAACTTTTTTTTTACAAATATAGCTCATTTATTTTATTTTATTTTAAAGAGATTAAGACAAAAGTGGACAGAACAAAGCAGATGAGAATAGATGAATGTAAGCAACACAGCACTTCTAACAAGACTATCGGATATTAACAGTAGCTACCATAATGTCTCTTTCTTTGAAATAGTTGAGCATACCTTCATATACAATAGTATCAAACATAATAAAATAGTATAAAATCATTCAAGAGAATGAAAGTGTTACAGGGAACTGAGAACCAAATAACAGAAAATGAACAATGGCTACTATATTATGTCATTTTCCATAGAAAATTTGTTTATACTATCACACATAATAAAATCCAATAAGACACAACATGATAGGGGCCAGGGGTTCAGCTCAGCAGTGTAAGTGCCTGCTTGGCAAAAGTGAGGTCGTGAGTTCAATCCCTGGCACCAAAAAAAAAAAAAAAAAAAAAAAAAAAATTAAAAAAAAGACACAACATGATAGAACCAATGGAAACAGAAGAACAAAAGCATGGTAGGACTTCAAAGCAGGATGATATTAAATCAGCAGTGGCTGCCATAATATCTTGTTTTCTTCAAAATAGCTTTTCATACCATCACATATAATAAAATCGAACACAATAGAGTAAAACCATTTCAACTAAACAATGAAAACATTATAAATCTTCAAAGCAATGTAATGAGGAAACATGATTACCATAAAATCTTATGTATTCTTATCATTTCTTACACTAGGGAGACTACATGGTATTTGTACACGTGAGTTTGATTTATTTAGCTTATTACTATGGTCTCAAGTTGCATGTATTAATTTACAAATATCTCAATGTGATCATTTTTTATACCTTAGTAGTACTCCATTGTATAAAAATACCACATCTTTTTTATCCATTCCTCAGATGGTGGACACTTAGGTTGTTTCCCAGATCTGGCTATTACAAATTGTGCTGCTATAAACATGGGTGCACATATATCATTGTGGTATGATGTTTTCAGATCTTCTGGGAATATGCCTAGAAGTTGAACAGCTGGGTCAAATGGGACTTCCAATCCCAGCTTTCTGAGCAATCTCCTGACTGATCTCCACAGTTGTTGCAGTAGTCTGCACTCCCACCAACAGTTCAGGATAGTTCCTTTTCCCCCACAACCTCTGCAGCATTTGTTGTTGGTAGTTTTCTTGACCCTGGTCATTCTTTTTGGAGTGAGATGGAATCTCAGTATTGTTTCAATTTGCATTTCTCTAATGACTAATGATGATGAACATTTTTTCATGTATATATTTGGCATTTTTATTTCTTCATCTGAGAACTGTATATTCATCTCAAATGCTCATTTTGAATTGGGCCTTTGAATTTCGGGGGTCTGATTTTTTTAAATTCTTTTTTTTTAATTTGAAAGGAAAAAAGAAAAACAAAACAAAACAAAACAATGTAAGGGCACAAGTAACACAGAATTACAAAAAATGGTAAGAAATCACTAGTTAATAGATTACGTATTGTCATCTTAGAAATAGTTGTTCAAGTTACAGGATTAAAGAATACAAAGTGGACATTCAAACAGTGAGATTGCAAACAGTTCTGTTCAATGATTCAACAAAAATTTAGTAATATGGCCTAAACACACTTGCAATTGTATCTTTTAGGGCACTTTTTCCCTCTCTTTTTTACAACAAAATTTACACATTTTGGGTTTTATTACTCTCATAGTTCTTATTATATTTTTTGGAAGAGAATAAAACCAAACATGACAAAACAAAGCAGTCAGTCAAAATAAAGAATAGACATAGCACATGATGTAAAAACAAAGTACAAGGTTATCAACAATGGTTACCATAATGTCTCTTGCTTCCTTAAAAAGAATTGCCTATATCATTAGGTATAATAAAATTGAACAAAACAGTGCAGAACAATACCAATAAAATCTAAACATCGGAAACATTACAGGACTTCAAAAGAATATAATAGTCAAATCAGAATGGGCATCATAGTGAATCTTATTTGCCTTCAAAGTAGTTGCCTATACCCTCAAACTTGATACTATCAAACAGAATGGAACAGAGTCTAATCAGTCAAAACAAGATAGTGGGAGTAATACAGGGCTACAAATCAAGTTAATAGGAAATCAAAAAGGTATTATAATATATCCTGATAATTTTTTGATTTTTTCCCTTAATTAAAAAAATGATAAAAAAATAAATAATTTTTTAATGAATAAGGGAGAGATTGAGATAAAAGAGGACATAACAACATAACAATACAGGTCAATGCATGACAATTTCAGTAACACTAGTGGTTCACTACCAAATAACTCAACTTTATAGTTACCATAGTGTCTCTGTCCTTGAAATATTTGAATATAACTTCATATACTATAGCATCAAACATATCAAGACAGTGTAAAAACTTTCAAGTGGATGACAGTATTACAGGGTATTTAGAACCAGCTAATGAAAAATGAACAATGGTTTTTATATTATCTCTTGCCTATAAAAATTTTTGTTTACACTATCACATATAATAAAACCAGTAAGATATAACATGATAAAACCAATGGAGACAGAAGAACAACAGTTTGGTGGGGCTTCAAAACAAGATGGTATTAAATTAGCATTAGCTATTATGATGTCATGTTTTCTTCAAAATAGCTATTCATATCATCACAGGCAATAATATCAAACAGCCCATAATAAAGCCATTCCAATTAATGTGTGAAAACTTTATAAGGCTTCCAGACCACATAATAGTGAGTCATGATTACCACATCTTTTATATATTTGAATCATTTCATACAGTAGGGAAACCATTATCAAACCTCTGAGAGTAGAGGTTTTCAAAATAGGTGTTGATGATCTTCTGTATTTCTATAGAGTCTGTAGTGATTTCACCTTTTGCATTTCTTATTGCATGAATTTGATCTTTTTTCCCCTTTTAAAAATAATATTGTCTAGGGCCTTATCAATTTTATTTATTCTTTCAAAGAACCAACTCTTTGATTCATTGATTCTTTGGATTGTTTTCTTAGTCTCTATTTCATTGATTTCTGCTCTGACTTTTATAATTTCCTCTCTTCTTTTGGCTTTGAGCTTGACTTGCACTTTTTTTCTAGCTGTTTGAGGTGTAGCAACAGGTCATTTATTTGTATTCGTTCTGTTTTCTTGATGTGGGAACTCAGTGTAATAAATTTTCCTCGGAGGACAGTTTTCATTGCATACCACTGGTTCCGGTAAGTTGTATTTGTATTTTCATTTGCTTGCAGGTATTGTTTAATTTCCTCTTTAATTTCACCTGTGAGCCACTGATTACTCAAGAATGTGCTTTTCAGTTTCCATGTGTTTGTGGCATTTTTGCAGTATCTTTTATCATTAATTTCTAATTCCAAATCAGTATGATCTGATAACATGCAAGGGATAATTTCAACACTTTTGCATTTATTTCAATATGTTCTGTGAGCTAATATATGTTCTATTTTAGACAATGACCCATGTACTGCTGAGAAGAATGTGTATTCTGATGTTGTTGGATGGAACACTCTGTATATGTTTATCAAGTCCGTTTGTTCACAGGTGTGGCTCAGTTCTGTTATTTCTTTGCTGATTTTCTGTCTGGTTGATCTGTCCCTTGGTGTCAATGGTGTGTTAAGATGTCCTGTTATAATTGTGTTACTGCTAATTTGGTTTTTCATTTCTGTTAATATTTGTTTTATATAACTGGGTGCTCTGAACTTTGGTGCATACATATTTAAGATAGTTATCTCTTCCTCTTGAAGTTTTCCCCTATACAGTATGTAATGACCTTCTTTATCTCTTCTGCTCATTATTGGTTTAAAGTTCACATTGTCTTCTATCAGAATGGCTACTCTCACTTTTTGGGTGGGGGGTTCCTGTTGCATGTAGTATTGTTTTCCATCCTTGGACTTTCAGTCTGTATCTTTTTGTGTTAGATGGGTTTCTTGTAGACAACATATGGTTGGATGTTGTTTTTTGATCCATTCTGCCAGTCTGTTTCTTTTTATTGGTGCATTGAGACCACTTACATCAATGATTATAAGTGTTATATGTTGGCTTATTGTTGATGTTATCTTTCTGCTGTTGCATCTTTATCTTTCTGTTCGTTTAATTGTCTGCTTTGCTTAGTGGTTTTATCCTAAGTGTATCTTAACTGTCTTTCAGTATTCTTTGCACTTTTGGCTTGGTGATCATGAAGTTCTTCATTTGTTCTTTGTCATGGAAGTATCTTATTTCTCCATCCATTTTAAAGAACACTTTTGCAGGGTACATCAGTCTAGGTTGGAAATTGTTTTCCTTTAGTATCTGAAATACTTCACTCCATGCTCTTCTTGACTTTATTGTTTGTGCTGAGAAGTCTGCTGTGATTCTGATAGATTTTCCTTTATAAGTGATCTGGTTTTTCTCTCTGACAACTTTTAATATTCTATTCTTATGTTGGATTTCTGGGATGGTGATTATTATATGTCTGGGTGTAGTTTTATTTTGGTTATGACTATTTGGAGTTCTATACACTTCAATGATCTGATGTCAATTTCCGATCTCATGTTTGGGAAATTTTCAGCTATTATTTCGCTAAATATCCTCTTGACCTCCTTTATGTTGTCCCCTTCTTTTTCATTAATCCCTATCAATCTTATGTTATTTTTGTTTGTGTTATTGTGAAGTTGTTAAATTGTTATTTTCTGCTCCCTTGTTATTTTAAAATAATCTCTTCTTTCCTGTTCACTAGCTGCAATCTTGTCTTCAAGGTCTGAAATTCTATCTTCACTTTCATTGAGGCGATTTTTAGAGCTTTCAGTGGAATTTTTGATTTCCTGTATATCTCTGTTCATCTGCTTTATATATTCTTTTTGTTTCTTATATTGCTCATCCCAGGATACTATCCTTTTGTTTAGTTCCTCCGGGCTTTTAACTGTTTCTTCTTTGATATGTTCAACATCTTCTTCATTTCTTTTATCATTCCTTCTTTTACCTGGGAGATTATTTATAGTTTGAATTCCTTTAAATCTTCTTGGAATTGCTTCTTTATTTCAGTTGCTACTATGTCTGATATTTCTGGTGTATGGCTTATATTTTCTTCTATGTACATTTCTCCTAAGGTTTCTTTGGATGGACTGGAGTTTGAGATTGTAATTTGTTCTTTCATTTTGTCATTTTCCTATATTTTGTGTTTCAAGTATTATTTCAAGGCTTTCCCAGGGTCTGTTGGAGATCCTCTTCTATGCCCTCAGCTCCTGGGACTCTGGCCACCCAGCTCCCAGGATTGAGCGAGGGTCACTGGGAGTGTGGCAGGCCAGCCCACACCCAGCCCCTGGAACTAATGGTACCCTCTCACCCAGAACTCCAGGGTCCACCAAGCACATCCCTGGAGTGGTGAGGCCACTGCAGGCCCATCTAGGACTTGCTGTGCTTGTTCAGTGCACCAGGAAGCCATGAAGTTTCCTCTCCTGGGCTGAGCTAGGGTCCCAAACTAGCTGGACTTGGGAGAGGGTGCACAGAGTTATTATGCCAGGCTGCCCAGCCTTTGGAACCAATAGTGCCCGCTTGCCTGCTCAGAACTCCAGAGTCTGCCAAGCACTGCCAGTAGCAGGGAGGCTGCTGTAGGCCTGCTCTGTATGCCCAGCATGTGCTGCACTTGTCTGGCACCCTGGGAAGTCACCACATTCCCTCTCTGGGGCTGAGTGAGTGTCCCAAACTAGCTGGACTTGGAGGAAGGTGTGTGGGGCATTTATCCCAGGGTGTCCAGCCTCTGGAACCAATGGTGCCCACTTGCCTGCTCAGAAATTTAGAGTCCACCCAGCACTGCCAAGAGTGGGGAGGCTGGAGGTTTGGAAGAGAACGGCTGGGATTTGGGCAGAACCCTGTGCCATAGTGACATTACTCAGCTGCTTCTGGTACAAAGAGAACTGGCAGGAGCTACTGGGGCTAAACCAAGCTTCTGCTTGGGGCCCAATAAGCGGATACAAAATAGTCACAACTCAGTGACAACCAGAAAGTACAGCCTAATTGATGAACTAACTGGAGGCTAGAGACTAGCCTGTACTGCCCCTGCATCCCAGCCTACCCCAGATAACAGTAAATTGGGGAGGACAGCAAAAACTCAAGCCAGCACGCTTCTGAAAGGCCCTAAGCAATTCGGAGAGGGCCAGAGAACTCCAGGACAGTCTGAAAGAAACCAGAAACATTACAAGAGATAAAAATAAAAAAAAAATCTCCAGCTGCCTAACAGGAGAAAATAAGCCCAGGAGAACTAAACACTGAAGAGAACAAGCACAGTAATCATCCACTACTCGACACAGCATCAGCCGAAATTAAAAAGTACCTACATGATCTCATAGAGGAATTTAAAGCTGTACTCCTGATCCAAGTGAGGCAAGATATAAAGAGATTAATTAAAGAAATGACAAGCCCCGCCCAAGAGAACACAGATGGAAGAACTGAGGAAATCAGAAAAGAAAGAGAAGCATCTGAAGAAGAATTTAAGCATAACTTAGAATACATGAAACAGATCCAAAGAGAATATCAGGAAACTAAAAACTCCATTGAACATTGGCAAAGTGCCTTGACAGAAACTAAAGACAACCTTCTGAAACTTGAAGAGAGATTTAGGGCATATGAACGTGAAAGAAAAAGCCTCTTAAAAATAACAAGGAACCAGAAAGAAGCAATTCTAAAACTGGAAGATGACAAAAAGATACATAACCTAAGAATAAAGAATGTGAGTGAGGAAGCAGGAACATCCAAAAATGAAATACAAAAAATATTCACAGATATATTAAAGCAAAATTTCTCATGTATAGCAAAAAGAAATGATATCCAGATAAAAGAAGCATACAGAACACCAGCTACCTACAACCAAAACAGATCTATGCCTAGACATATAATAATCGAGATCCCAGAAATCCACCAAAAAAATAGAATATTAAAAGCAGCCAGAGAAAAGATGCAGGTTACCTATAACGGGAAATCTATCAAAATAACAGCAGACTTATCAACACAAACTCTTAAGTCAAGAAGGGAGTGGGGAGAAATATTCCAAGTCCTGAAAGAAAAAAATATGCAACCAAAGTTCATATATCCATCAAAACTCTCTCTAAAAATTAATGAAGAAATAAGATACTTTCAAGACAGGGAGGAACTGTGGGAGTTCGTGGCCACCAATCCAACCCTATAGAGAGCGCTGAAGGACATTACAGAGAAAGAGAGGAAGAGATATCAGGATTCCAGCAACAGTGGCAGAGAGGCCTCAGTGAATGGGGCAGACAATGGAATGAGGGAATAAGGTGGACAAATTATAGCAGAAAAGTGGAGTAGCAGACATGAGGCAGAGACGGTAAGCTAGTCTTTAGGATAGACAGCTCTGAAACTATATTTTAAAAAAAGCAGAGGTCATTGCTAATGGTGTATAACAATTTAAAAGACACAGTAGTCCTAGTGCCATATTTAGATTGAATTTAATTTGTTCTGGTCTGTCCACTCATGTCAGATTTGAGGACACAGACCTCTAGAACCAAAAATAGTAGGTTATACCATGGTAACTATCCTTACTTTCCTATTGACTTAGGCTGAAATCCTGTATTACTTACATTGTCTTACTATGACTGATCTTAATTGTATCTGAATCATAAGACTATTGGTTGGCCTTGACTGATTCTATTTGAAATTGGTATGCTTGTTAGAATCAACCCTAAAAGTAGAGGAAACTATTCTGAGCATGACAAGATGTAAAGGATATCCATACTGGTATGAATCAGTAACAGCTCTCAAATCCTACAATGTAGTCAAAGTTAAGTTTTTATAAAAATAGGTGATAGTATGTTTAACTATAATAAGCCAGTGTTGTGGACAAATCTATTGAAAATAACAAGAGATAACATAGTAGCTATGGAAGATCATTTATATTGTAGTTTTATATGTCTTATCCATTGCATGTTTTTCTAGGAAATTGTTTTGCTGTCTTGCTATGACTTGGTTTTCCCTATAATACAGAGAGGATAGATATATAGATAGAAATTCACACATGGGGTTTTTTTTCTCTTAAATTATTTACGGGAACAGATTATATAATGCAAGATGTAAGGAACAAATACTTTGAGGACGAGATGCTGAGAAACCCGAGGCTTATTTTGTAGCATTATAATATAAATTCTAGCAATCCATTGTTTGCTGATTAGAATGACATTGGACTGGTTTCTTCAGTTCAACTTCAGCATATGCAGAGATGGGGACGGCTATCACAAAGAGAATGAGAGATGCGATGGTAGTTGCTATTGTCTTCCCTAATTTGGAACTTGAGGACCTAAAAAGACTTCATCATCCTGTAATGATTTGATTAGTTCTATAATATGCAATAAGTATATAAAGTGGGTGAAGATAGGGACAACTATTGGTAAGAAGCTAGAGTCAGTTAGATAATGAAGATCTCCAGTGGACTTGCTTTGAAATCTGTATTTCTTTAAATTGTTTTTTATTTTTTTTAAATGTTCTGTTCTGTTTTGATATGGTTAATCTTACCCTCTTTGAGATGTAAAACAAATGTGTAGGACTGATAATCATATTACTGAGCTTTTGTTCGATCATAGAGCAGAATGGTTTGTAGGGTCACTTTTTTGAATGTTATTCTAAATACTTTAATTCTATAACCTGAACAGCTATTTCGAAGATGACAATGTGTAACTTATCAACTGGCAATTTCTTACCTTTTGTTTGTCTGTAATTTTGTATTATCTCTACCCTTTTTTTTATCTCCATGTATTTTTTTTTGTTTCCTTTTCTTTAAATTAAAAAAAAAAAGAGTGGGGAGGCTGCTGCAGGCCACTTAGTATGCCCAGGACGTGCCACACTGGTTTGGAGCCACAGGAAGCCACAAAGTGCCCTCTCTGAGGCTGAGTGAGGGTCCCAAACTAGCTGAGATCTTTCCTTTCCTGTTTACTAGCTGCAATCTTGTTTTTGAGGTCTGAAATTCTATCTTCACTTTCACTGAGATGCCCTTTGCACCTCATTGCATCTCATTGCACCTCATTGCATCTTTATCTTTCTGTTCTGTTTAATTGTCTGCTTTGCTTAGTGGTTTTATCCTAAGTGTATCTTAACTGTCTTTCAGTATTCTTTGCACTTTTGGCTTGGTGATCATGAAGTTCTTCAGTTCACTTTCAATGAAATTTTTGATTTCCTGTATATCTCTTTGCATCTGCTTTATGTATTCTGTTTGTTTCTTATATTGTTCATCCAGGGATTCTACCCTTTTGTTTAGTTCCTCCAAGTTTTTAACTGTGTCTTCTTTAGATATGTTCAGCATTTCTTTCATTTCTTTTATCATTTCTTCTTTTACCTGGAACTAACGGTGCCCACCCACTTGCCTGGAACTGATGGCACCCGCCTGCTTTCCTGCTCAGAACTCCAGAGTCTTCCAAACACTGCTGGATTTGGGGAGGTTGTTGTAGGCCTGCCCAGGATGTGCCGCACTGGTCTGGTGCACCAGAAAGCCACAAGGATCTCTCTCTGAGTTGCGCAGGGGTTCCCAAATTAGCTGGACTTGGGCATGGGGGGAGTGTGTGGGGCACTTATGCCAGGCTGCCCAGCCTCTGGAACAGATGTTACCCACCTGCTTGCCTGCTCAGGACCCGAGAGTCCGCCAAGCACTGCTGGGTGCGGGGAGGTTGCTGCAGGGCCGCCCAGGATGCACCTACATCACTCAGTCCTAACTAAGCCTGTGTCCAGGACAAGGCACCTTTACTGTACTGTGCCCACTTAAGACCTGTATGAAGGAGCTACCAAAAGACAGCATCTCACCTGGTCCTCATCTGGACCCATATAAACTATGGGAAGTGGATCTTTAATCCGAATTACTTTTACTTTGTAAGAGGAATCTACAGCTATTTAAGGAGATAAGGATGTTTTACCTAAAGTGATACCTTCTAAGCCCACAATTCTTACACATGAGTTCCCATGATGTGGAAAGGCCCATTCCACTTTCAGAAATAATTTTTTTTAATCTCTACTTTTCAGATGGCCACATTTAAAAAAATATTGCCACACATTTACATACCCATTCGTTTCATTGAGGAAAAATTTCATTTCTTGTCTTCACAGTGCTATGGACCAGTCTAAAAGATACACATCTTGCACTCATGGACTTATTTTGGTTGACAGATTCCAACTGCATTAGTTCATAGCAAAGCCTCATTTGGAGAGAATAAGTTGTGTTATTCTGATAAATAGAAGGGGTGCCTGTATTCTTTCTTGTTTCTTTTTTCATGCTTTCATTTTTCTCTTATTCTAACTTGTGTATTTTCCTCTCTATCATAATGCCTTCATTGATTTTACTCTTTTCTTGCCAAGTTCTACTTGAAAAATGATTGCATAAAAGCAATGCATAGTATTTCTGAAGTCACCAAGGAAATACTGAGGTCAGAAGTGATCTGCCATTTGATCTTTTATATTCAAAAGTCTACCATCTAAAGTCATAAACCAGGGCTGAGTATTTAGCTCAGTGGCATAAGTACCTGCCTTGCAAGCACCAGGTCATGGGTTCAATTCCTGGTACAAAAAACAAAACAAAAACAAAAACACCCAAAAATCTTAAGAGTAAAATCACAAATGAGTCTCAGGGGCTTTTCAATTGTTATTGAATTAAACTCTAGCCTGCAAAGGAATAGAAACATGCCTTCGCTAATCTGAATTTTCTACAATACTTATCCAGGGTTGGCATGGTAATTATGACTGTAAGTGCTTTTAGTTATCATTCTATGAGCCATAATAATTGTATAAAGGGCTTTTTCACAGGGATAAATATAGTATTATTCAATCATGGTCTTTTTATATTCCTGTACTAACAAGTAGTGACATTTTCTATCCGTTTCCTTCTTCAAATCTATCAACTGGAGTAATCTGCCCTTTACAAGTTGCATAATTTTTAGTGTCTTATTTAATATACAGGTGAAAGAATCTGGTGTTTTGTTACTCAGTTCTTCGCATGTATCATCATTAAAGTTGAGTTTTTCTTGTTTCTTCCATTAATGCACAACCTACAGAGATTTTCTTTTTTTTTCTTTTTAGATTTTCAAAGAGCAAAATACTCTGTTCCATCTTACAAGATTTATAGATATACTTTATTTTTGTGTGCATCCTGAAGGAAAATTATTGGTTCAAATTTGGTCAGACAAATGTTTTCCCTTTTCTGAAGGTCCGTCTTTATGGTTTATATATTTTGCTCACAAGGAATGTTACCTTTGAAAGGTATAATCCTACTTAGAAAGTCACAATTTTGAATTCCAAATCATTGTGAACTCCTTTTAGGGAGAAACTTAAGTCCTCTTGTCTGCTGTGCCTATAGAACTTTTTAAATAAGCTTTCTTTTATGAAAATGTATTGACATAAATAAATCATCATTTTAAAGTAAACCCTGATATAGGGAGAGAAAATTGGATTATTATTTAAAATATTGGTTCTGTACTCTTTTCTCTATTTTATATTGTTATTTTACTCATAATAATGTCCCACATTATTTTCAAATGAAAACATATGTGGTTTGCTATATTGCCCTACCTCTAAAACTATACTCTAGTTGCATTAGTCTAAACTTACACAAACTACATCCTCTCCTCTGGATGAAAACAGAAATACATTTCCCTCCTCACTATGATTTTTTTGTGTTATTCCTTTGTAGTTACACAGGGCTACCATTATAAGTGATGGGAGATTTTTATGCCTTTTTTGGCCTTTTTCCTCTTTTTTTGAAAGGTATAATGATTTGAAAAACAAGCTACTCTTAACCTCTCTTGCTGTACTTATAAGACAGGTTCTATTCCTGTATTGTTTAGGCAGGTCTAAAATTCCCCCAATGCCTCATGTGTTTGGAAGGCGACTGTTTTAGGGGTGCTGTATTCATCAGCAGATTCACCTGTGGGTAGGTTCTAGCCTAGTGTGTGATTAGTACTTCTGGCCTAATTGGAGGCGGTCCCCAGGTTGTCAGCTGACCAGGTGTCCCTCTGTTTATAGTTCCTGCTGTCTCTACTTCAGGCAGCCATGAGTTGAGGTGTGCTGCTCTGTCCTGCCTTTTCTGCCATGCTATTTCTGCCTTGGAGCCAGCACATTGTCCACAGCAACAAACTGTGAGCCAAAAGAAACTTCTCCTTTGAGCTGCCCCTTTCAAGTATTTTCTCCCCACAGTGGGAAAGTAGGTCACAAACCATATCTAATCCAAATGTATCAAGACAAACAATCTGTCCTTGCAGAAGTTGTAGAAGTTTTGGATACTTTTAATTATTTGATATATATGTAATGAAAAATAACTAACATATTTCAAATCTTCCTCTACATACATTGTCATGTCCATATTATTTCTCCTCTTTACTATATTGACACAATGTGTACTTGGGTTTCCATGGAGTAATGTGATCTTATTCAATTTTGCAGGAATATAATATTTGCTTAATGAAATAAACATACTAATTTAAATCAATTTAAAATATAACACATAGAGAATTTCTTAAGGGTAACAAATGAAACTAAACTTGTAGGCTCATAGACAAGAAGAACTGAAGAATTAACTGACAAGAATCTCATGTTTCTTTTCTTAAACTAGCTGTATTTTAAGTTTTTACTCTTGATTTATTAACTAAACCCATAGTATTAGCTATTATAACTGAGCACTCATTCCATGCAGAATCCCACTTAAGTTGGATATTTGTATGAATAATGTAATGCGAAAGAAAATGTATCAAATTAGTGAATGAATAACTAGAATGTGAGGAATAACTGTAGATACGAGAATCTTCACCCCAAGTACATTGTAGAGATCTATTATAGAGAAATTTTCTGTAAATTAAAAATGAATAAATTCATATAGCATATTTTCTTCCATGCCTAAGGAATAATTTATAAATAAACCATTGGGAAAAGGAAATTATGAAATATGTGGAAATTAAAGAAAAATTGTGTAAGAAATGACATGGAAAAAAGAAAGGTTCCTAGGAAAATTAAGGCATTTCTTGATAAAATAAAAAAACAGGGTAAGTAACATTTTGTGATGTGCTATCAATTTATAGTCACCAGTCAGTATTTGTTTGTGAAAGAATTGCTGAAATAAATATTCCTTACCTTTAAGAATTTAGAAAAATTAATAAATTAAGCTAAACATTTCTTGTGTTCACTTTTTGTTTCATTTTGCATCTGTCATAATTTTCTGTAATACACAAATGTTATAACTTGCACTACATTATATTTCTATTGCATTTTAAAATAGATAACACTGGATCTTTTTCACATATTCATATATGTTTTAACTTATATTCACATTTTGGGTTTTAAAAATATTTAAACTTTTATCCTTTTAAAATGTAATTCTGTAATTGCATATTATTCCTTTAAAAAGTATTCAATTTCTTCCCATTTCTCCTAGTTCTGCCTATATTTAGACATTATTTTTATCTCTTTCTTCTTAGAAGATGTTATTTTCATGGAATTCTTCACCAGTGGATCATCATTTATTCACAGAAATGGAATAACTGAAAAAGTTGAACCCATGTAAGGGAACTTCATTAGGATACTACTCATGCACATTGATCCCCAATAACAACATCTACTATGGAGAATTAAGATGAACAGCAGATCAGTACATGGTTTTTCAAATACCCAGGTTCCTGTGTCTCCTCATACTGTAAGATCTTCCTAGGTTTTCCATTTCTTCTCTTTGCTAGACTATTTAAACTCAGTCCTTGAGCTTCTCATGTACTGTCCAATCTAAACTCCTACATTTGACTCACAAGCAATAGGGAATCCTCACATCGATTAATAATGTGAAACAGTAATTTGAAAGCATGTTGTTTATCTCTTCAGCAAACATAAGAGGTATCTGTGAAGTGGCAGAGATAATAACTTGCCCTCTACATAAAATACACTTACTAAGAAGCGAAAGTGTAGGTCACAGAAAAAATGGCCAACCACATTTGGCTTACAGAATGGGATTTTAAGAGTTAAACAAAAGTGAGTCAGAGCACACTCAAATGCACACAAGTAGCAGACGGAAAGCAGCTCCATGCAAATCTTTGGGGGACATGATGATAGTGTAAAGTAGGGGACTGTAGTTGGCCAAGAAACAGTTATAGGACATAACAGCCAGTAGGAAAAGCACAGTGACCACACACGTACAGAACAAGTAGCACTGCACCATACAGCCCAGGAAGGAGATGGCTTTGTTCTCATTTAACATATTAGGCAGCATCTTTGCTATGATCACTGTGAAAGAGCAAAAATCTACAAAGGACAAGTAGTTGAGGAAGAAGTACACGGGGCTGTGAAGTTGAACACTGACCTGAATTAGTGCCATCATTCGAGACTGGCCAGCAAGGTTACTCCATAGATGACACAGAGCACCAGGAAGAGGAAGGGTCTCAGCTCAGGGACATCTGACAGGCCAAGGAAATGAATTCTGTTATCACAGTGCAGTTTTCCTCCACTATCACCACCATGAATCAGGTAAGGGAAAATTAACATCCTTTTTTCTGGAAAACAGGCTTATGTCAACTTCAGAGAAATATAAATAACATCAACATAAAAATCTGTTACTGATATCAGAATAGTTAAGCCCTAGGAAAGAGCTGTCCATTATTTAAAGATGTTAAATACCTCTCTTTATGTAACAGTAGTAACCTTATATAACCAAGGCTTTGTATCACACTGTGTTCACATAACCATTAAATTAGATTGTTCCATGGGCTTTATAATAGAATTAAAGATTCAATTCAAGGTTAAGTAAAAATTAATCTCTGTTCTCTATCATATATATTGTGCTTCAGCACAATGAAAGGTATTATAAGCCTATGTGACATAGATTATTTTTTAGTACAGTGTATCATTATCCTTACTTTGCACCACCTGAGATTCTGTAATATCATTCTTGGGAAGTAGGAAACGTGCTAGGAAAAAATTTTAAATGCTCAATTCCTTAAAAGTTCTTCAACACACAGAGAGACTACCAGGCTGTGTTTCTGGTCCCTATACTCTTCATTCAGTTTTCATTCCAGCAGTCAGTGAAGCCTGATTTGTGCCACTGACAAGTTCTGTGATGGAGACAGAGACCAAATCCTCAAATCAACAAGAAGTTCAACGTGAACTTTTAAATTCAGAACTATGCAGAAACAATACAAAATGAAAATATACCCTGAAGCTATGATCAGTTTATAAGGTTGGCAAATATTTATCTAATTTAAATAGTTGTCTATACTACTGGTGATTCTAAAAGATAAATTCTATATTTAAACTTTTCTAGAAAATAATGAGACAGCACAAGTCTCAGCACAAACAGTAAGAAACACTCCATACAATAACAAAAACTGGTTTATGAAAAATTTTATTCTTAATGATCCACTAGAAGTGCTTAATTATAATGAAAAATGTGAATTACAAGGTTAGAAATGTCATGAAATTATTTTTTATGATATTGGTAATAGAAATAAATTCATCTTAAAAGTATAAAAATAAGGAAAATATTAAACTATGGTGGACAATAGAGTAGAAAATTATCATTCTAGCTGAAATTGCACTGGGGAAATGATTAATTAAATATATTTAAAAGCATAGTGATTTTTGCTTGTGTATGTAGACACAAGTATGAAAACATAAAAGTATAAATATGATACTTTTGGAAATATCATATTGTCACTTCAATTTGTCTATATCCTGAAATAAAACACCTTTATGCTTTAAAATGATGTAAGAAAAAAAACCTTTAAATGTATTTCACTGGTAGAGCATTTCCGTATTACGTGTAAGGGCTCTGTGTTCGATCCTCAGTTCCGAAACAGTAAGTAAATAAATAAAAAGTAGTTTTTAAAAAACTGATCAAAGTGAAAGTTTCCTAAGATCTCTCAAGAAGTAGTTTGGGGAAAATGGCTGAATGGTTCCTCTGGCAAGTGCTAAGGGCCATCCAGGCCTTAAGGAACATGCCTGTGGATTTGACCGCATTGGATCTCTGTCACGTTCATAGTCCACAGAAGGGTACAAACCGAGACTTCAACTGCTGGAATGAAAACTCAATGAAGAGAACACGAAGTGGAAACTTGATCTGATATTCTGTGTTGAAGAAATTTTAAGGAATTGGGGAAAAATATGTCAAAATCAGGACTATAGAATCATGGTTTTCTCAAGTTACCTGATCAAAGTATGTAACAAGTAAATAAAAACTAAGTTCTTTAGTCTACATTTAAAGTAGGAAAATTGTGTTCCTCATCTTATGCTGATAACAAGAAAATAGTCTGACAAATCAAAGTGAGTACAAAGAAATTTATCTTCTTTGCTAAGCAGAGAAAATTTTCATGTTCTGAATTCAAAGAAACCAGATTTGAGACACATTAATTCATTGAATAGAATTAAATGACAATGACATTGAGTTCCACTGTGATATGAAATTCTTTCTGTGAGGAAAATAGGCGAATAAAAAAGATGTAGGGAGAGTGATAGAAACAAAAGTAAGTCTACCATTTGTTGTTCTGCATGCTTTCATTCAAATGAATAATATCACAGAGGAAATTATTCCCATCAAGTAACTGTCAAAACTAACAAGGAAACACATTTGGTGGAATAAAGTGTCCACAGGAAGACAGCTCTCCAAACATTTTTTAAACATAAGAGATGAATTAGACATTATCTTTATAATAAATTTTTCTTGTAATATGCATTAATTTTCATTTTCAATTAAGTTAAGTCTAATGTTAGCTAACAAACCTGAGGTATATACATTCTTTCTTGTACTGAGGATGGTGATGCTATATCTACCATGTGTAGCAGGAAATTTATACTATAATTTAATCTCTTGGGAATTATGTCCCTTAAGTGAAACAACTTTTAATCTCTATGGTAAGACAAAATAAAAATTCACAAAGATGCTCACATGAGAAGACACAAAGTATAATTGATCTCACTGGGATAACTTGGTAATTTTGAAGACTACTTTAAACTCAGGAATCAGCAGAATTACTTGTTTTATTTCAACCCAAACTTGCTTCTTTCCTTACATCATAATCCATTGTAGAATTCTATACTCCACTTTTAAGTGTGTGAACCACCACTCACAGTTCCATTATGAAATACCTTGAATGTTTACTTTTAAATTTTGAGTAGTACATATTTGCAGTGAATGTGCTTGTATTCGTCGTGAGTGCTGGATTCATGTACATAACACATCTTCTCTCCACAACCCTTTCCTCTCTGAACCTTCATCTTCTGTCTAAATTCTTTTCCCTTTTCTACACGATCTATTTCCCTCTTTCTGATTATATTTAATTTTTCTCTTCATCTTATTTATGTTTTGGGTTTCTCACATGAATTTTTTTATAGATTTCATTTTTTCACAGTGTTACAGAAACCTGTTAACTTGCTGAAGGGCGGAATACTTAATTCCTATCAGACTTCCTTCATGTAATGAAGATATTAGAAACAAAATTGTGCATACAGATTTGTAATTTAATTGCACACCACAAACACTTATTTGTTGCAAGCTATTCTGAATCATATTCAATTACTCATTCATTTAATCTCCCAATAATCAATAAAGGACTAATTTTGCTTTCATGCTTGTCTTCCAATGGACACAACAGAAGTACAGACAATTGTTTTCTGGACAAAGTTCAAGTAAGTTGCAGAAAAGCAGTGCCATCAAGGACTCTGGGTTTTGGTTACATGAGTGTGCAGAGAAAATAATAAGACCAGAATGAGGGTTGGTCCCACTTTCCTGATTCAAATCCTTGCTGGATGGCATCCAGAGAGAGGCTTTCAAGGGTCCCTGCTGGGTGTCCTCTCCCCAGGAATATATAAAATAAGTATAGGAACCCTTCCTACTTGACTGTCTCTATGTATTACTAGGTGTGCACATGGCTTTTCAATGTGTACGTGTTCAAAAATCAGTTTCATGTAAATGAATCACTACCCTTTTAACTAATATGCAACAACATGTTTCTAAAGTTGATCTGTCATAGACTACAATAAAAATGAGGAGGTATTCTGATCCTCCATTCAAATATAAGCTTTGTATTTTTAAAAAGGAAGCATAAATCAGCCAATAACAATGCATTGCCTTCCTGACTAACAGCTATAGGCTAAAACAAAAGGGTAACTTAGTATATTTTTTGACAATTGTAATGTTTTGAATCATTCTATCAAGGTGCCTTAAACTCATAACATTATTTTCTGCTTCTTTCATCCCTTGCATACTCCTTACTTTTTTATTGAAATATGTATTAAATTATTTTTCTTAGTGTAGACCTACATTTTTCTGTTACTGAGTTATATTCCTCACATATACTTTATATAAACCTAACTTGTTATATACAGAGATGTGTATCTGCGGAGACATTTATTGTATGTGCAAAAACTTTAATGGAAACAGCCAGCTCAGACTGCAGAATTCCTCCTACATATTAATAATTTAATACTATGTCTCAGCAGAATTGTTAGTCATCATAAAACTTTCAAACAACTCTCCTTTGAAAATTCCTTGGTTTTGTAAGAATCTGGCCATCTCAGTTATAGTCTTTCATATAAGAGGAGAAGGTATTTTCTGAGAGTGGGTTGGGATGTAGAAGGAGAGAAAAACCCAAACAGCGCTTAATATCAAAACACTTTGGACACTTATGCTGCATTTTCAGAATGCCTGACAAGTGCAGATAACTCATCTTATGCATTGACTCTTAATGACTCTGAAAGGCTTGGTGACATGAGGGTTAATTTAAGGGCAGACTACATCACAGTGAAGCATAGAAGCCATCCAGGGTTCTTCATTGGAAATGGCATGAGGCAAGCTATGCAAATGTTTTTGAAGGACTCCATACAGTGATTTATACCGTCGACATGAAAACAAGCTATTCCTAAACATGCCATGTAAAAACAGCCTAGTTGTGAGGCAGGATGAATGAGGGGTTGAAGAAGTCAAACCATGAAACCTGGTCATAACAGTGAGTGGTGGGGAAAGCGCTGGAACACTGCAGTACTGTTTCAAACACCACAAAAGCTAAGCCCAAGGGAGAAGGCAGTGAGATGTGGACTCTGTGATCTGTTGCCACACTGAACTGGTTAATTCTTTCCACAGTATGAGGAGTTTGTGACCTATCTATATCAATCTCTTTGGACTCTGAACATATTATACTGATTTAAATCCTAAGTGGTTTGAAGACATATCTTAGTAAACTACTGTTATCCTCTTGATTGGCATGAAAATTTGCTGCTATTGTTTGGAATCATTAATGGGCCCTATGTGGTTGGTCAACAGCTATCACCTTCAAATCGTCTAATGATGTGATGATGTCACTAATATGGTCTTGCTGGATAGTGGAGATTGGCTGAAAAATTTCCTATTATTTTATATCTATAGTATTTTGCAGTTTTTCTTGGTTTCAAATTTTACCAATAGTCCTAAAATTTATACAGTTGTTCTTACTGTGGCAGCATCCGAAAGAGGAAACCTATGCTATGATCAAGACAGAATGCTGTGTGTACAACCCTAACAATATCAATGTCACCCATAAAGACCAAACTAACACACTTTCTGGCAATGTGCCACCCTTGGGAGACATAGTTTGGATTGCTGGGCTTTTAACAGAAAAACGGATTGATTAAATGGTGATTATTATTTTCATTTGTTAAGTTTTCTCCACAGTTCATACAGGCTTCTCTCCTGTAGCTGTAGAGTCTTCTAAAACAAAACAAAAACCAAAACAAACCAAAAGAAAAAAACAGATGGATGGTCGTGCGGCCTGCCTCCAACACATGTTGAACCACATAAAGTATCAGGGCACACTGCAAAAAAGGATATTTGGGAAGGTTTTAAGAACCATTAATGATGGTGGAATGTAAGGGTTCAGCTTGATACATGTACATCCAACAGAACTAGCTGATCCGGGTCACATTTCAAACCCCATAGAATGAGCAAAGCTTGGGCCAGGGGTTTAGCTCAGTGGCACAAGCAACTGCCTGGGAAGTGTGGGGTCGTAAGTTTGATCCCTGGAACCAAAACAAAAAAGAAAAAATGGGTTGAGGTAGTAGAATGACATGCCAGCCCCTCATGCTGGATTTTTAATAAAACCAGTTTTTATTGTTTCTTTTTTTAAAAGAAAGACCAGGGTCACTATATATAATTTCGCCTTGAAATGAAAACATTTTTTTGCCTTGGTGCTACCCAACATGATTTTCTCTGCAAGTCTCTAGTAAATTGGACTGTCTGCAGTCAGTCTCGGAGTAATCCACCTTTCTTCAGACTCTCCACCCCTTCTACTGCTGGCAATAAGATTTTGCACACAAAGGTTTACTAAAATACCAGTGTGCAAGGGAAGCATTCCTTCATTGTGGACATCCATTTAAGGCTGGGCTGGGTTGTCTAAGATTTATGGATGACTCACTCCCTCTGAGCTTTACTTCTTACCTTTGCATGAGTTTCTGAGAAAGTGCCATCTCCAAACCCTTCCCGGGCCCTGGCCAAGGAATGTCATCACTGATCGTTCTCTTCTCGTAGTGGTTGGTTTCAGTCTAGCCTCAAATGTCTGATGAGTTCTGCAAGATTTTAAAGCCTTAAGAAACCTAATAGTGAGAACTAAAGTTTTATTTTTCCCTAACATGGGCACAAACCTGTTTATGGTTTGCTACTTCTTAAATTGAAGCCAGAAGTCTGATAATGTTAGTTTTTAAAAAAAAATACAAATAAGATTAAACATGTTTCATTTTAGTCATTTTATTTTATGTGCTTTGATTCTCAAAAACTGACAGTCTATTACCATAATAAATGTATGCATATTATGTAGATTTTGCTAAAATATTTTACAACATTAATATTACAAAAAATACAACATTGTGTTTGAAGATTTGTTTTCAAATGGTCAAATTTATGGTTATTGAATCTGTGTTATTTTAGCAATAAAAATATCCATCCATGGGTAATTTTGAAAATTAAAATAAATAAAAAGTAAAATGTATCTTTCTAAATATACAAGTAAAGCTTGCATCTCTAGAGTCTTCATACTTTCTATTTCATGATTTACAATAATATTGTAAATGATGTATAGAAGCAGAATGATGATTATTGTAATGGTTACTGAAGTAAGTACAAGTCATATTATTTATTATCATAAGAAATAAAACGTCAATTTCATACAATTTTAGACTTCAAAATAATATAATTATAAGGTGTATGATCCTGGAAAACACAATTTAAGTCTTTAGTGACAAAAGAAATAATATGAAATCTGATGATTCATGGATTTCAGATTAATCATTATTGAGCATAAATTAACTAGATAGCATATTTTCTGAATTATAAATTTTATAAATTTTTGTTTCCAATTTAATTTCATGAAATATTTTTAATTTTATGTGAAAATTTAAGCAATTAGTTAGATATTCAAACAGATATTTTAAAATCATATGAATAAATAAATGAAATAAAAAACCTAAAACATCCTCTATATATGTCACTTATAGAAGTCACCTAGGTACGATTAAATTTCCTATTAGAGAAGGACAAACACAGAGCTTCATATCAATTTTTGCTGAAGGTGCCAGTGTATTTGCCAATTTACCTCAAATTATTGTCTTGTCTATGTCACCAAAATTTTAATTCATTGATCAGAGCTCTTCTACAATATATGTCTCTACTTTCTCAGAAAACATTAAGAGATAATGTCTTTTACTGAACACAGTTAACTAATTCAGAGAAGGTAGCTAGAATAATGAATTTAAGAAAGATCAAAATTTCATCCAGATGCAGAGTATATACCACAAGCAAATTATGTAATGGAAGCTGCCTAAGTAAATGTTAAGTTGGACCAAAAGAAAAAGAGAAGTATGACATATTAGCAAAATTCTAAATTAAATAACTATCTCAGGTCTTTTTCAAGAAACATTACAATGAAGAGAGATTAGCAAATCTTCCTAGTCCATGCAGCAGTCCCAGAATTTATTTCTCATCCTGGCTGTCATACAGTATGACAGCTAACTTAACACAACCTCAATTCCAATCAGGAAAGTTACTCCCAGTACTGATCACAGCTCCACTGATGACTGACGAAGTTTGCCTATGAGATCACCATGACGAGATTTCACCTGTCTTTCTTTAGGATATTGTGAATATTTCTGCTGATGACTGTAATAGACAAAAAGGACAAAGCATCAAACCAAATGTATCATGTTTGTTTCAGTCAGTGATGTAAAAAAAAGCACTGAAAAATTTACTCTTTCACCCACACATTTGCTCTCCATACTGGAACCATTTTCTTTCTTTTCTTTTCATTCTTTTTTTTTTTTGGTAGGAATTGAACACTCACTGTTGCACTTGCTAGGAAGACACTTTAGCCTCTAAGCTAAATCACCAGCCCCTCTAGAACAGTTTTCTAAAAGAAAAATTTAGAACAGTTGAAATGTTTAATTCAAACATGCCTTCCTTTCCATACCTTACCATATATATCATATGCACAACATACAGAAAGTGGTCAAGATACTACTGAAAGCATAACCACAATAATACACCATCAGCCTACAATATTCTCTATACTCCTGAGTGAGGCCCCACTCTGAGTAAAGTCTCACTGCTAAATGAATCTGCTACATTTTCAGGGCAAGTTGCAGCAGCCCGAGACCATGAAGAAATCCCTCTGATACTTCCAATGAGTCTAAGATCACTATCAGCATCTACTTTGTCACTGCTGTCTTTCCTTAGCTGCCTTCCATTTCTCTGTTATCAAAACCGGTTGTTGTTCATTTCACCTTCACTCTGAGTTACCTGGAATACAAGGGTGGTAACATTTCCCCAGAACACTCTGATACAGCATACCAATGAAGGTGCCTACATTAGCACTGGGTGCACATATCAACTCAGGAACTAAATTACATGGCATCATTTTGTAGACAAAATGGAAAGCTTTTGTGGAATATAGAAACCAAGATGAATATAGTTTCTCTGACCTAAGTCTCATTCGTCAAATTGCAAAATGATTTTATTTTCCTGAAAACACAAAGCCACTTTACAAAATGAAATCTCAATGTACAAGTTTTTTCTCCAAAAACAAATTTGTTGTGTAACATTATGCTACTGCATATAACCAACATGAAACAGTTTTGTGGTTATTATCTTGCGGACTGTGTCCCTCACTTCCTTATTTCTCATACTGTAGATCAGGGGGTTCAGCATGGGGATCACCACCGTGTAAAACACAGAAGCCACTTTGACTGTGTGCCTAGAGTTCTTGGAGTTGGGCACACAGTAGAGGAACAGGATGGTGCCATGGAAGATGGCAATGGCCGTCAGGTGGGACCCACAGGTGGAAAAGACTTTGCTGTGTCCCCTGGCTGATCGCATCTTCAAAGTGGTGCCGATGATGAACACATAGGACGTGAGGATGATGAGCAGTGTGCTTATCTCGTTAAAAGTGGCAACTGTGAAAAGAAGCAACTGACTGAGCTGAGAAACAGAGCAAGAGAGCGATATCAGCGAAGATAACTCACAGAAGAAGTGATTGATTGTGTTGGAACCCCGAAAAGATAACTTCAAAGCAGAACACATAAGTGTCAAGGAGCAAACTATTCCCCATGCGTATGATCCAAACACCAGCCAGGTGCAAAGCTTCTGGGACATGACAACAGTGTAGAGCAGTGGGTTGCACACCGCCACAAAGCGGTCGTAGGCCATCACAGCAAAGAGAACCAGCTCAGTCACTACAAAGGTGCAGAAGAGAAAGAACTGTGTCATGCATGCTGCGAAAGTGAGGCTTCTGTCTTCCACAAGTAGGTTCACTAGCATCTTGGGAGCGATGATAGTAGAATAGCAGAAATCTGCCAATGAGAGATGGCTGAGGAAAAAGTACATTGGGGTGTGCAGTCTTGGGTTAATTCTGATGATCATAATCATCCCAAGATTCCCTACCACACTGAAGCTGTAGATAGCCAGAAATAGCAAGAAGAGAGGAACCTTCAGTTCTGGGTAATCTGAGAAGCCCAAGAGGGTGAATGTGGCCTCAGAAGTTACATTTCTCTGTGTCAGAATCATGCTTCCTTTTGTGAGATCTGAAAATCAGTCTTGGAAATAAAATATGGAAAATGATTGACATATAGACCATTCTTAACTTTCCTCTCTGTAGAATTTAGGGTGAGACATAGATTTTTTAACTATCCTGCTATTTGCAAGGTGTCAAAATGGAAACAGCCAAAGTTTCAGTAATAGAATCGTTACACATTATTTTCTTAAATTATTTTTATAATATTATAAAATATATTTGCAGCCAAACAAGTGACTCCAACTACTTGAGTGGTAACAAATAATCAAATTCTTATGGAAAACATTCAAACATCACTGAATGTCATGAGTTTAGTAAATAAAAATCTAGAAAATGAAATAACTTTTCATATTGGCCTTATAATTACTGATGAAAAGTGAAAACATTTGAAATACCTTATGCTTATAACTTTTCATTATATAATTTTGTACCTAGTATTTCAATCATTCTTCATTATGATTATTTATGTAAGATATCAAAGCCATTAACTGCTTCTGATTTTAGTTTAACAGTTAACCTGTTGAACTGCTGTCTTCTACAGATGAACAAAGTGAATATATAAGAAGCCATGAGTTGCCTGATAATCAGAAAATCGAGGTTCCTCCACTGTTAGTTAAATACTCATCTCTTAATGGCAGGCTCTAACTTGTATAACAAATAGGTATCTTGACATTTAACTTTATAAATATCACATTGGGTACCTGATTTTGTATTTCTTTTGACTAACTTTTATACACTGTTTATATTATAAAACTATGAAAATTGAAAATAACGAGGGTCACAGATATGTTGTTAGTACTGTCATTAAGTATGTACAGATAAAATGGCATTCAAAGAAAATTTCCCCTGAAGGAGTAATTATGAAAAAAATCTTCATAAACATAAAGACACTTTGTTTTTCTGTCCTCTTCTCTCTTCTGTAAGATCATCTAGAACATCAGTGTGTTTCTCCATTAACTCTCACAAAAGGAGATGGAAATGTGAGGATCTCTACACGCTCAAAATAATTTTTGAGAAAATAGTCCTTATTACACAGAGATTATTCACATTTATCTGACTGGTATTCAGGTATGATCTGCACATAAATTGCAGAACCCTACTTAAATTTAACTTTCACCAAGATAAGAGGGAGTTCCAATTATTTCACAAGATATATACATACTAAAATTTATTTTTTATCTGAATTTCAAAGGTTAATCTGGCCTTCTATAGTTTTGCTTGTAAGGCCATATGCATAACTCACTATCACAGAAGAGTGCGAAAATCAACGCATCCAGTTCTCCTGGACTGGTCTTTGCCCTGGTGAGCTAAACTCTTTGTGAACAAAGAATTCCTTGATTTGCACACCTTCACAATGCAGACCTACTACCCAGACATTTCTGATAAGGCTATTTTGTTTGCTTTATTCCAGTGATAATGTCCAGGAGATTTTTCACCATGCACTTAGGGAAGCACATCATCTTAAAAGGACCCATGGTCCTAATTGTTCAGATATCCAAAAATTTAAACACTGATAAGAAGGAAGTATTTTTCAGTGTATTCTCACTGTCCTAACTCCTTCTTATTGTTCTATTTCAGGGCTTCTAAACCTCAAGTGTATTTATGTTCTGCACCAGATGATTCTTTGTGAAGTGAAGTTACCTGTGAATTGTGTAAGATAGAGTAAAATCTGACCTTCACTATCTGGATAAGAGTGTCACTCACTCCATGTGCTGTGAAAATAAAAAATGTCCCAAGGCACTTTTTGAGATGAAGGGAAGATTATATAATCTCCAGAATTTAAGAACTACTATTGCATTTTCTTTATACTGGTAAATTTTAATGATTTTTTTCTGTCTGATTTCAACGTATGGCTAAAGGGAAATTTACATATCATGATTTTATGTTTCTCAAATAGTATTATTTTACTTATTAATGAATATATATTATCCTTAAATCTGAGCAATGCAGTATTTAGAATCCTCTTTGTACTTTTTCCACTAATGAAATCAATTTTTCCCCATATTATACAACTTTATTTAGATAAAATCCTCTTTACTGCTTCTCTAAAAAAGGTCATTTCATTCCTTTTAATTCAATTTCATTTAAACCTCTATGTTCTTTGCAGGTAATTCTAAAAATTCGCAGGTGCAAAGGGATGAATCTGTAGATGTGGACATATTGCTGAAAATTCTCAGACCTCTCTTCTGCCCATGCCCAAGACACTGAAATAGAGAAGACCAGCTAAGCCAGATCATCGGTACAAAGATGTACAAGAGTACACCACCTGTTACCTGTATATGCACACACACCATGTCTATAATAGCATATATTTTTCCTAAACTATTTTCTCATGAAGAATCTACAAAATCTGAGGCATCTTCTACATACCTTACATGGGAAGCATCACACATGTGTTCTGAGATCTGGAGGAACAAACTTGCCTGCAGGAAAGGCAGCCTCCATCTGCCTCTGGAGAGCTTTTCTGAAAGAGAAGCTAGCCTTCTTATCCTTGCTGCAGCTCCCTGTGCATATTCTAGAGAAAATGGATTGCCGATTCCTCCAGGGGAACCCAAACAAGCAATTAAAAGTAATGACTTATTTATGATGTAATTCTCATTTCAAGGAAAAATTATGAAAAATCTCAGTGGCTTAGAAACATGTTTTATGGAACCTAACTTCACTCAATGTCATTTCTCTCTGTTCCCAGATCATTGTCATAGTATCCAATTATCATCATTATTGTTGTTATTATTATTATTATTTTTTGTCTTTTTCTTTTTTATCGGTACCGGGGATTGAACTCACGACTGTCTGGTTGCAAAGCAGGCGCTTATGCTGCTGAGCTAAATTCCTAGTCCCGTTATTATTTTGCAACACGAAGAAAATGTCACTGGAGCTACTTATTTAGTATTCAGCCTTAAACATCTGTCTTCAGGCATTGCCAAAGTTAATTGCTTCCACATAATATAACCACAATGAGTAAAAAACTCTGATTCTGCCTTTAGTTCCCTCAGCTCCTTCCTTACATTCTTGTGCAGTATGTGTACACAAGATATCTCCACCCGTGTTGAGGATAAGGCTGTGGGGGCTTGGCACTGTGTCCTTGCAGTCCCCAGTGCAGCTCAGTCTGGTGAGCCCAATCTGTTAAGGTGGCTCATGCTGTTAACAACAAGTATTCTCTTTTTTTAGAGAATAATAATATTATCACAATATTGATCTCTATTTATTATTTAGTGATAACTTTTCTCTAACTTGCTCAAATGCCAATTTATATAAGATTGGAAATTTCTGATTAGTTTTTCTGTTACCATTTACACTTATTTTGATTATATTTTATACTCTTTACACCCATAAAAATTATTGTATATGTATGTTGCACTGCCTTTAAAACAATTATTTAAAATTTCAGTTTATATATTTGTTTAGACAGGCATAAAATATTTTCTTCTGGATATTTCCCACATGGTTGGGTGAAAGGAAGAGAAAGAGGACCATGCAAATATAATACTTCCTCCCAAAATAAATGAATTAAGTAACAATAAACTAGATTTAAATAAGTGAATTCTCTAAATTCTTTGCCAGCCTGAATGACTTTGAATCACATGTTTGTGATGCAGTTTCTGTAAAGGAGCCCCACGTCTTCCCCACTGGATTCAGTATTCTCATTCTCACAAATTTCGGTATCTGTAAATGCCGTATATCTATAATTGGTATATGCTGTTTTATGGAACTGCTTACTTATGTACTGTTTCATTAGCCTCTTTTTATTAATTTTTTAGCTTTGCATTACCATTTCTACACATAAAGACATTACCAGGTGTGAAATCTGCTGTGAAATTTTTTCTTTCAGATCAAGCTTGCTATTTTCCAACAGTCACAGTTTCTGTGATTCTGTGATCATCAATCTGGCCACAGTGTGACACCTTGCTCTGTGTACACCGTCATTGGCTTCCACCCCAATACAAGGTGGATCTTTGCTGACTCCTTCCTGTGATTTCCCTCCCTTGTTTCTGTATCTACTCAAGAATGAATGTGTACATCTGTGAATGTTACAAGGCACAGCACCTCACTTTATTTCCTGTAATATTTGCTCCAAAGTAGATCTTCATGTTAAAAGCAAAAATATGTTCATTGTTGGACTTTCTTTTAATTACTCTAGCATGAGGAGAACACAGGTTGTACTATCCAGTCTTTTGGACTTCTGTTTATATATTGGAACCTTATTCTTTAGCCTAACCTTCAAATAGCCATGAATTGAAAGTCTTGGGTGAGATAGCAAAGTGTAGTATACACGTGCAATAATACGGACTCAAATGTTCTTCTTGCTTCTTGATAAATTTTAGACATTTGAAACCCTAACATATTTAATGCAGTCTAAGGTATTTTTTCATCTGTCAGTCTCTTTGCATATAAAGATAAGACTTAATAGTGAAGATAGCATAGCATCCTAAGTTAATTCTAAAGAGTGATTTATTCTAAAAACATAAGTGCCAGTGAACTAGGTGCAGTGATGAATCCCTGTAATCTCAGTACCTTGGAGATGAGGGAAGGAGGACAGATTTGAGTTTGAGGCCATCCTGGGCTACACAGTGAGTTCATGACAAGCCTGAATTATATAGTGAGACCATAAAATTATAAAAATACTTAGTGAAAAAACAAGGTTAAAATTTAACTTTAATAAAAAAGTTCCATCTTTAAACAAGTGATTGCAAATGTAGAAATTGGCAAAAATAACTGAATTTCCAGGGCTAAGACATGAGATGGCATCTCAGCTGAGACCTTGGGACTCAGAAAGAATTACACCTTTCTGGAAGTGAAGGTGCCAGTCTTGCATACATCAAGCCACCCATTGTATTGATAATTAGAAGCCTTTCTTGCCTGAAAAAAATTACTCTGTCTTTTCTTCCAGTCAATGCCTGCAAAGTTGTGATCCCTAGAGTTCTGTCATGAGTCCCACCCATCTCTGTGATTGATATGAATAAAAGTCATGAGCTTTTAAATTGTTGTCTTCTTGTTTCAAAGAGAACACTGGCTATCCTAGAACTTCTCAGCTCCAAAACTTTTTGTTTTCTTTCTTTTGCATCCATGTACCATACTGGGTGGGGGACCTGAAACTTCTGTGGGGGTTTGGCACTGAAGAAAGTTATTATTATGGTCACGTTATTTTGAAATTTTGATTGTTATTATGTTTATTTCATATATAATTACATAAGAAACCAATTTGATAATGATTTAAAATAGAAAGATAAAATAGGAGCAGGGTGTGGTGATCTACACTTATAATTCCAGTGCTCAGGAGACTGAGGTCAGAGAGTTACCTAAAGTTTGAGGGTCACCTGAGCTAAATAGTGAGTCCAAGTCCAGCCTGAACTATAAAGTGAGACCCTATCTCAAAAAATCAACCATCCAAACAAAGAAGAAGAAACATTAAAAAATAAAGTGTTTGGATAATAAATAGCTAAAGAGGAAGTGATTTTTTTCTACTATATCAAATGATGTTTCTCTGGGAAGTCATGATTTTACCTTTTACAACATATATGGCCTCTATATCATGACAAATTTTCATTGAGATCACAAAGCCACTTATGATATTAGATAAAAGCCAGGCATTATGATTTCTTTTCATACAAATTTGTCATTTATTTATTCATCCTTGGAGAAAGGATGTGAATTTTTGTGGAATAAATGACCCAATCTGTTTCACTATTATCTTAGTAATCCAATGTCCACACCTATCAGTATTTGTATAGTTATAGAAATAATTTTCACATAATTCAGGTAATCATTCAAAACATGTCCACTTTACAAAACCCTGGCATGCAATCTTACATGCTTCTCTAGTACATTATGGCAAATTTTATTGAGTCTATGTAGTACATGGCTTAATGATGTTACAATTTTATAGTCATGAGTTTCTCAATTGATATTGAAGATATGTATTTCCAAGAATGTAATTTATATGCTGGCATATAATTTGTGTATTGGATATATATATTACTATGTAGAGTATATCTCATAAATTTAAATAAGAAAAGAACGTTTATGACATACATTAGTTCACTTAAAATACATACTGGAGAAGATTTTTAAAAATTAGCTTTCCAAATTTCTTTTTCTTAAATTATACTTAACTCAACTTCTCTAATAAAATATTATAAATTAATTTATTGCATTTATATTTTCATTTATTTAAATCAAAGTGTTTAAAATATCTAGCAAATGTCTTTGACAATTTAGTATTTTGATTGAGTAAAACTCATTGTAAAATAATTTCTTCACTATTCAAAATGTAATTTTAGTGTAGTTTGAATATAATCAAAGTTACATTTAAACATTTTTGGTAATATATCTTTCACTTAAAAGTATTGGCTTACTTTTTATCATAACAATCATCTGACTATAGAGAATCACTAATTCTCTAAAGCAAATTGTCCTCTGTCTACTGGAAGAATTTTGAAAGTAAAAATTTTATTCATATTACATTTCTTTTAATTGATACATAGAAAAACTTTTGCAAATCCTAGTGAAGTAAAATAAGGGCTTGAGGCACATATAATCATGCAATGTTAACGTCTCTTTAAGTATATCTAGCTTCTCAAATACCAAAAACTTATTTTGATTAAAAATTTCATAACACTTCTTTTTAACTTTGTAAAATGTGTATTGAATTATTACCTTGTGGGAATTGCACTAAATCTCCAGACTGCTTCAGAAATTATGGAGAGAATCATAATACTGATTCCTCCAAAACAGCAACAGCAGTAGTTATGATTGTATCTTGAATCTATTCTATTGACCTTCAGGTCTTTTTTAATTCCAGTACCATGTTGATTTTATTACAGTAGCTTTGTAGTATAACTTCAAGTCAGGGATTGTGATGCTTCCTGCCTTACTTTTGTTTCCCAGAATTGCCTTTGCTATTGTAGGTCTCTTCTGGTTCCAGATGAATTTTAGAAATGATTTATCTAGATCTGTGAGGTATGCAAATGGTATTTTGATTAGAATTGCATTAGCTCTGTATAAAAATTTTGGGGAGAATGACCATTTTCACAATTATTTTTTTCTGAAATTCTCTTGATTTTCTTTTTCCAAGAAATGTAATTTTCAATGTATAAATATGTTGTTTCCTTTGTTAGATTGATTCCAAGTATTTCATGTTTTTGGATGTTCTAGGGAAGTCATGTTCTCCTTATTTCTTTCTCAGTGAGCTTGTGGTTGGTGTACAAGAATGCTGTTGATTTTTGACTTGATTTTGTATTCAGCTACATTTCTGAATGTCGTTATTACATTTAAAAGTCTTTCAGTGGAATTTTGGGGTGTTCTATGTAGAGTGCCATATCATCTACAAATAAGAATAATTTCTCCATTTCCTATCCTTATTCCTTTTATTTCTCACTCTTGTCTAATTGCTTTGGTTAATATTTTTAGAACTATAATGAATAAGATTGATGATAATGGATACCCTTGTCTTGTTCCTGATTTTAGGTTTAAAGTTTCAGCTTTTGTTCATTTAGTAAGATGTCGACTGTTTATTCCATGTGGCTTTATCAGGTAGAGGAAAAGACTATCTGCTCCAGTTTTCTGTAGGGTTTTTATCATGAAAGGATTTTGGATTTCATCAAAATCTTTTTCTACATCTATTGAGTTAATCATGTGATTCTTGTCTTTGGCTCTGTTAATATGGTATATTACATTTATTGATTTGTGTATGTCAACTCACCTCTGAAGATCTTGGATGAATCCCCCTTTTCATGATGTATAAACTTATTGCTGACTTGTTACATTCTCTTTGCCAGTCTTTTATTGAGAATATTTTCATCTCTGTTCTTTAAGGAGATTGGCTTGTAGTTCTGTTTTTTGAATGGGACTTTCTTTGGTTTTGGAAATAGAGTAATACTTGATCCCAGGAATGAGTTAGGGAGAATTGCTTTCCTTTCAATTTCATTGAAGCGTTTGAGAAGTGTTTGCATTAAGTCTGCCATACATATCTTGTAGAGTTCAGCAGTGAATTCATCAAGAACAGGGATTTTATTTTGGTAAATTTCTAATTATATTTTCAATTTCATTAACTGAAATTGTTGGGTTCCTCAGAAATTCTGCACCTTCTTGATTCAGTTTTGATAATTTGTTTGCTCCTAGGCATCAGTCCATTTCTTCTGTATTATTGAACCTATGAGAGGAAAGGTTTTTGAAGTAGGTATTAATGATCTCCTGTTTTTCCACAAGGTGTGTAGGGATTTCATGCTTTTCATTTGCTATTGAATGTATTTGACGTTTTTCTTTCTACTATTTGATAAGATTGGCTGCTGTTTATCAATTTTATTGATTCTTTCAAATAATCAAACAATTCATTAATTCTTTGTATTGTTTTCTTGGTTTCAATTGCACAGTTTCTACTCAGATGTTTACAATTTCCTCCATTCTTTTGGGATTGACTTGCTCTTCTTTTTCTAGAAGTTTTAAGTGCAGCACTAGGTTGTTTATTTGTGTGTTTTCATTTGCCTGATATGGGGGTGTACCGCTATAAATTTCCCTAGGAAGACAGCTTTCATTGTTTTCCACAGGTTGGAGTAAGTTGTATTTGCATTTTTATTTAATTGTGGATATTAATTTCTTGTTTATTTATTCTGTGACCCATTAATTTTTTTAGGTAAGTGTCATTTAATTTCCATTTGATTATGGTTTTCTTATGGGGTTTTTTATCATTAATTTCCAATTTTATTGTAATATTGTCAAATAATATATTTGGGATTACTTCACTTCCTTGGGATTATTTCATTTCCATGTTTTTTGTGTGTGCTAGTATATTATCTGTTTCAGAAAGGACCTATGTGCAGCTGAGAAGAATGTATATTCTGATGGTGTTGGGTAAAATACTTCATTCTCATCTACTAGGTCCATTTGTTTAAAAATTTGACTCATGTCTAATATTTATTTTTTATTTTATTTGAAGAGAAAAAAGCAAAATAGAAAAAAGTAGAAATAATACTGACTTTCAAAAAATAAATAGTAAGAAATCACTAGTGATAAAGTACATACTTTCACCTTAGAAACAGTTTTTCAAGTTAGAAAATTAAAGCATACAAAGTGGACATTCAAACAGTGAGACTGCAAACAGTTCTCAACAGTTCAGCAAAAATTTAGTAATATAGTTATCTATCTTAAACACTTAAACTTATACGCAGTTATATTCTTTAGATCACTTTTTTCCCTCTCTTTTTCACAATAGCAATTATAGATTCTGAGTTTTATCACACCTACAGCTCTTGGCCCTTTTTACACTAGAGACACAATGTAATATTTATAAGTATGATTCTTATTTATTTCATTTATGAGGATAGTCCCAAGTTGCCTCTGTTTACATGTGAAGACATCAAGATCATATTTTTTAATAGCAGAGCAATATTCCATTGTATAAAATACCATATATTTTTTATCCACTCTACAGTTTATGGGCATTTGGTTTGTTTCAAACATTTAGCTATTACAAATTGTGCTGCTATAAACATGGTGGCACCTATATCACTGTGATATGACGATTTTAGTTTTTCTGGGAATTTTCCAGAAACATCCAGAAGGCGAACAGGTGGATTGAATGGAACTTCCAACCCTAGTCTTAAGAGAGATAACCATACTGAATTCTATAGTGGTTGCACCAGTCTACATTCTCAACAGTGGAACAGTGTTCCCTTTTGTCCTGCAGCCTTGTCAACTTTTGTTATCAGTTGATTTCTTGATGGCAGTTATTATTTCTACAGTGAGATGAAATCTCAATGCTGTTTTAATTTGCATTTCTTGAATGACCAATGATAGTGAACATTTTTTCATGTATTTATTTACCATTTGTATATCTTCATCTAAAAAATGTGTAGTCATCTCTAAGGCTTTTTGATAAGGGTTTTTGAATTTGGAGGTCTTGATGTTTTTCAGTTCTGTATATGTTCTGGATATAAGTCCTTTGTGTGAGGATTTGCTGGCTAAATTTCTTTCCCATTCTTTAGGGAACTCTGTTGGTGATCTCTTTTGAAGTGCAAAAGCTTTTCAATAATATGAGATTCCAGTTGTTGATCCCTTAAAGGGTTTCCCATGAAGCTCGCTTTTTATTTTCATAAATTCTCTGTCTAACCCTATGTCTCCAAGATTTCTACATACCTTGTCTTCCAGTAGATTTATTGTTTCTGTTTTAATACTTAGATATTTGATCCATTTAGACTTTAGTTTTGTGCATAGTGATAGTCATGAATCTAGTTTCAGTCTTCAGCATGTGGAGAGCCAATTTTTCCAACACCACTTATTGAAGAGGCTATCCTTCTTCCAGGGAACATGTTTAGCCCTTTTGTTGAAATATCAGGTTGCTGAGTGTCTTTGTAGTTGTGTTTGAGTCTTCTCATCTGTTCCATTGATCCTCAGGTCTATATCTTTGCCAGTACCATGCTGATTTTACCACTGTGGCTTGTAGTACAATTTCAAGTCATGAATTGAGATGCCTCCTGCCTTGCCTTTTTTGTCTGGAATTGACATTGCTATTCTAGGTTTCTTATGTTTCCAAATGAATTTCAGGAGTATTTCCTATAGATCTATGAGGGATGTTAATGGCATTTTGATTGGGATTGCATTAAATATGTATAAGAGTTTTGGGAGTATGGCCATTTTAAAAATGTTGGCTCTTCCAAGCCAAGAGCAAGGAATATCCTTCCATTTTTAAATATCCTCTTCAATCTTCTTTAAAGCTAAACGTAATTGTCAGCATATAGGTTTTTACATTCTTAATTAGGTTGATTCTTAAGTATTTCATTTTTTAGATGCTATTGTGAAAGATTATATTTCCATAATTTCTCTGTTGATTAGTATTTTGTTTGTGTACAAGAATGGTATTAATTTTTGAACACTGAGCTTGTATTCAGCTACACTGCTGAATTTGTTTATTACCTCTACTAGTCTTTTAATGTGCTTTTGGATCTTCTATATAGAGTATGATGTCATGTACAAATAGTGACAATTTAACTTTTTCCTTTCCTATCATTTTTCCTTGTGTTTCACTCCATAATCTGACTGTCCTGGCTAGCATTTCCAAAACTATATTAAACAGGAATGTTGATAATACCCTTCCTTGTCTTGTTCTTGATTTCAGAATGACAGCTTTCAGTTTTTGTCCATTTAGTTTAATGTTGGCTGTTGGTTTGTCATAGATGGCCTTTATGAGATTGAGGTAGACACTGTGTATTCCAAGTTTCTGGAGGTTTTTTTTTTTTATCATGAACACGTGTTGGACTTTATTGAAAACTTTTTCTGCATCTATTGAGACAACTATGTGGTTTTTGTTTTGGCTCTTTTGATGTGGTGTATTATAGTTATTGATTTATGAATGTTAAGCCATCCTTGCATTCCAGGAATGAATCCCACTTGGTTGTAATGTATAATCTTCTTGATGATTTACTGCATTCTATTTGCCAGTATTTTATTGAGAATCTTTGCATCAATGTTTGTTAGTGAGATTGGTTGGGTCTTTCTCTGGTTTTAGTGTCGGAGTAATACTTTTCTCCAGGAATGGATTAATGAGAATTGCTTCCTTTTTCAATTTCCTTGAAGATTTTAAGGAGTATTGGTATTAAATCTTCTATAAATTTCTTTAGAGTTGAGTCATGAATCCATCTGGATCTGGGCTTTTCTTTCTTAGCAAGTTTTTAATTACATTTTCAATTTCAATAGCTGATATTGTGTTATACAAAATTGCTGTGTCTTCTTGGTTGGACTTTATTAATTCATAACTTTCTATATACCTGTCCATTTCCTCTGTGTTTTCCACTCTATATCAGTACAGATTTTCAAAATAGTTATTCATTATCTTTTGAATTTCCATGGGCTCTGTAATATTCTCCCTCTTTTCAGTCCTTATTGCATGAATTTGGGATTTTATTTCTTTTTCTTGATAAGGTTAACTAGAGGCTTGCCAATTTTTTATTGTGTCAAGAAATCAGCTTTTTGATTCATTTGTATTTTTTAGTTTCAATTGCTTTGATTTCTGCTCTAATCTTTACAATTTCCTCTCTTCTATGCCTTTTGGTTTTAACTTTCTCTGCTTTTTCTAGAAGCTTGAGATTAATCAATAGTTTGTTTGTTTGTGCTGGTTCTGTTTCTTTGATTTGAAAATTTGTTGCTAAATATTTGCCTCTTAATACTGCTTTCATTGCATCCCACAGATTACAGTATGTTGTTTCCACATTTTCATCATATTTTAGTTATTTCTTTATTGATTCTTTAACTTAATCTGTAGCCCATGGGTTGTTCAAAAGGTTGTTATTTAACTTCCATGTATTTATCAGGTTTGGCAATTTCTTTTGCAATTAATTTCCAATTTCAGTGTGCTATGGTCAGCTATGCTTGGGAAAATTTCAATACCTTTATATTTACTTAAGAATGTCTTATGGGATAATATATGGTCTATTTTGGAGGATATCCCATGTGTAGCTGAGAAGAATGTGTATTCTGATGTGGTTGGATGGAACACTCTGTAAACATCTACTATGTCCAATTGCTCACAGACATAATTTAGATCTATTATTCATGTGCTGACTTTTTGTCTAGTTGATGTATTTGTTTTTGACAAAGTGTATTAAAGTCCCCTGTTATAATTGTATTCCTGTGTATTTGCTTCTTCTTGGCCATTAGTATTTGTCTTATATATTTGGGGCATACATATTTATAATTGTTAGTTCTTCCTCTTGAATTTTTCCACTAACAAGTAGGTAGTGACCTTTTTTATATCTGTTAATCATTTTAGGTTCGAAGTTCACATTGTCTGCAAATAGAATAGTTACCACTGCTTTTTTATGGATGCCTATTGTGTAGAATACTGTTTTCCATCTTTTCACTTACAGAAATTGTGTGATCTTGTTTCTCGATCTTTTCTGTCAACCTATTTCTTTTGATAGGTGAATTGATGCTATTTACATTCATGGATATAACTGATATGTACTGGATCAACTTCGCCATGTTGTGTTTTAGTTGTCTGCTTTCTGCTTTTCCCCCTCATTTAATTGCTTGTTCTATCTGGTGGTTTCTTTCTATTGTTATTCTGGGGATTGTGGTCATTTTATGTCTATCTAGATCATCTTTCAATATTCTTTCTGTGGTTGTATTGGTGGATACATGAATTTCTTTAGTTGTTCTTTGTCATGGAAGCATCTTGTTTCCCTATTAAATTTGAATGAAATTTTACTGGAAACATCAGTCTGAGTTGAAAGTTGTTTTCTTTCAGGACTTGAAATACCTCACTCCAAGCTTGTCTCGATTTGAGGGTTTGTGCTGAAAAGTCTTCTGTGATTTTCATGGGCTTTCCTTGACAGTTGAGTTATATCTTTTCTCTAACAGGTTTTTGAGTTCTGTTATTATGCTGCATGTTTGGGATCCTAATTATTATATGTCTGGTTGCAGATTTAAGTTAGTTTTGATTGTTTGGTGTTCTATATGCCTGACATATCTGCTTATCAGATTTTTCCCCATGGTTGGAACATTTTCTGTTATTACTTCTATGAATATTTTAGTTATGTCATTTGCATTGACTCCTGCATCTTCACTGATGCCTATTAGTTTCATATTGTTTCTCTTGCTATCATCTTGAAGCTGCTGGCTTGTCATTTCATGCTGCCTTGTTATTTTTAAAAGTTCTAGCTTTTTAAGATCGCTAATTGTGATCCTGTCCTCAAGGTCCGAAATTCTATCCTCAGCTTTATTTAAATGGTTTTGCATCTTTCAATAGAATTTTTGTTGCTAGGGTGTCTCTTTTGTGTTTCTCTCATGAATTCTGCTTGCTTTCTATATTGTTCATTCAAGATTTCAATCAGTTTCTCATGCTCCTGTACTTTTTATCTATTTCTTCTCTAGCTGTGCTGAGCAACTCCTTTATTAAGGTTGTTATTTCTGTTTTTCCATGGGAAATTTCTTCTAATTTGATTTCCTCTTTAGACTCATGGAGTTGTCCCTCCCCCCCCCCCACTGGTTATATTTTCAGAGATTTTCAGTGTGTTACTTTTGAAGTCCTCTTTCAATGTCTCCTTTACTTGCTCCTGGTGGACTGAGTTAGAGTTTGTATTTCTCTTTTTTTGTTTTGCCATTTTTTCCTGGTTAATATTTGGTCCTTCAATCCCACTAGTGTCAACTGTTGCTAATATGTACCTTGGGGTCCTACTATAAGGTTGATGTTTGTCCAATTGCTTTGTCCCACAATGAAGAGACGAGTCAGTCAGCAGAATTCCCCTTGAAGGGCTTGTGGGTGAGTCCAATGTTCTTCCAAGGCTGAAAATCCTAGGAGTACTGAAGGAAATCAACCCCTAGTTCCTGGTGTTATTATGTCTTCAGGTTGCTAAGTCTCCTGATCCCACCTGCTTATAATGTTTGTCTTGGCTGGAACCCTACTCTGTCTCTGGGTGCTCCAAAGGCCCCCTTACTTTTCTCCAGGTTAGGGGAGGCCTTATTGATACTCTCTTAAAGCTACCTGATATTCTTTGTGTGGAGGAAGGGCTCACCTACCCACTTGCCAAGCTTGTCTATTGCCTACTTCTGCAGGGGGCTTTTCTATTGTTCCTGTTTACCCAATGGAGGTGGCAAACTCTATTCCTACCTTAGGGGCAAATTCAACTCACTGATAGAAGCCTGCTGAGTTCTTTTGTTTGAATGAGGATGTTTCTGAGTCTCCCTCTATACTACATGGTTAATCCACTGCGGTCCAAGGTTCTGGA
The DNA here is from genome assembly GCF_034190915.1 of Cavia porcellus. Lineage (NCBI taxonomy): Eukaryota > Metazoa > Chordata > Mammalia > Rodentia > Caviidae > Cavia > Cavia porcellus. Next base: position 65,802,348 of record NW_026947505.1, read on the forward strand.
GGGAGGTGTGGGAGCTGAATGTCAACAGCACTAGTAGGTCCAGGATGTCTGCACATTCCCGATGGCAGTGGTGGGACTGCAGGAATGTGCATCATGGACTGGATTTCCTAGGTCCTGAGGTAGGTGGCCAGGACTGCAGGGATATGGGGGGGGGGGTGGTTCTGGCCAGACCCACCCATGCTGCTGGCTGTAATTCCTGGGTCCTGTGAGGTGATGTGTCCAGATGTTGGGGGTTGCAGGATGGCCTGGATCTAGCCCAGCCCCATGTGCGCCACTGGCTGGACTTCCCACATCCTATGAGGTGGTCTACTGGCATGGCAGGAGTTGTGGGAGGGGCCTGGGTCTATCCTGAACCAATGTGCCCCACTGGCTGGAGTTCCTGGTCCTGCCAGGTGGTCTGCTGGGAAGGCAGAAGTCATGGGAAGGGCCCGGGTCTAGCCTGGCCCCTTGCCTGCTGCTGGCTTGATTTCCCAGGTCCCAAGAGTTGGTCTGCTGTGACTGTGTGAGTCCTGGGAGGGGCCTGGGCCTAGCTCAGCCCTGTGCATAACGTTGCTAATTAAATTGTTTTTTGCTGTGTTTGATATATGTTGTTTGTTTCCAGTTGCTATGATAAAATTGTTAGGAAAGCAGTAAAATAAATTATTTAGTTTATTTCTATATTTTGAGTTCCTGGATTAGTATTTAGTACCAAATGTACTATGAATAATATTTGAAAGATAAGTATGACCTTGTAACTGAGATGCCACTGCACCTACCAGAACTGAGAGATAGTAGAGGGTAGAGAGAAAATCATGCACAGAAACACACACACACCCACCCACCCACACACACACACACACACACACACTGAATGTCTCTATATGAATTATTTAAAACAAGTAGACATAATTATAATTTCCTAATTTAAAAGTAAAAAAAGTCTAAAGGAGATAAAACAAATCTGTTCTTCTGATTTTGTTTTCTAGGCAGGTTCATCAAGATAGAAAAGTTACAACACATGGAAATAAGTAGTGATAGAATTATTCCCAATTATTCTGCTCTAGAAAATCTTGAAAGTAGCTTTACTGAAGTTTTAGCACTTCCAATCATTAAGTAACAGATTCAAAATCTATTTTTGTGTAAAGAGTATATATTCTATGATCTTAATTAATATTTCGTGAACTGTACTTTCAGATTTAGGAGCCAAAAAAACACCTGAGTATGCAATGAGAACGTACAGTTACAAGTATTCTTTTCTTTCTGTCTTTATTCATTCACTCACTAAACAAATATTTATGGCAGGCTTAACCTGAGCCAGGTACTGTCTTCATCTTGGACAGAGTATAAAGAATTCACCTTTGTTCATTAATTTATATTTAAAGGAGAGCACTAAAAACAGGTATTTTCAAATCATGTTAAAAGGGATATAACCAGATTTGATCTCTTTATTTTTCGTTTTTGTTTTCATTTTCATTTTCATTTTCACTTCATTTCTTCTCTTCTCTTTTCCTCTTCTTTCTTCTTCTTTTTCTTTTTCTTTTTCTTCTTCCTCTCTCTCTCTCTCTCTCTCTCTCTCTCTCTCTCTCTCTCTCTCTATCACACTGAGCTACATACCCAGTCCCTCCCTTTGTCTCTCTATTATAAGACAGAGTTAGCTGCTAAATTGTCTAGAGTTAGCTCAGTCTTGGCTTCCTCTTGACTCTGCCCTCAATGTGATGGGGTTGTAGATTTGGGTCAAAACCGTTGGCTCAGAGGTGTCACTTTTATGTACAGAGGTCAGACAAGGTCACAGCCTTTGTGACAGAAATGAGTTCTGTGCCACATCTTGAGGGGAAGAGTGTTGAGTTTGCAACAAGGCAGGAACACAAAATTGGTCTTTGAAGTAGAAGTTTACATTTTTATGTATCAGTGCCTGATGGATGTGGAATGCTGGCCATTTTTTAAAGCTCTTAGTAAAAATACAGCAAGAAAGAAATATATAGTCAGGATAGCACACAATGACACTAGTGTTTTGGAAAGAAAAATGGATGTAAATGTTTGTATCCTCCAGAGTTTTATTTATACCACTAAGTTAGCATTTCTTAGGACAATAAAAAAAAAAAAAACACAGAACCACAGAAGGGGGGTGCTCTTGTGGGCACACTCATTAAGAATTACTGCTGAGTAATTTCAAGTCACTGTTATCATAAAACTCAAGTCCTTTAAAGTCTTTTAAGGAAACAATAATGAAGTAATTCAATCGGTGCTTCAAAAGCATCAATATAAATAACTACATGAGCTGCATGGGGCATCCACTTTTTCTCTGTCTCAGATGTATTCTTGGCCAAATATCCCTCACTGCAGCCTGGAGAACATGTGTGTGGGGAACACTTGGCTCTGATGAGTGAGTAGACAGGGAGGGTGAGTACCTGATTCAACATTATAAATTCAGGATCATTTAAAACACAATCCTAGTTGTTGGATTTTATACTTCCCTATCAATGAATGTTATTAACTTTTTGTGTTTAAAGTTTAAAACCTGTAACCATTCAGAAAATGATCATTCAATTAAATATTCCTCTCAAAAACCTTAAGATGTTATTTAGTGGTACAAGATGTGGTCAATCTCCAGGACTAAAACCAATTTAAAAGTCACTTCATGCCTAAGTCATATTGAATATATAATCATAAATTTATTTTTTGTCATATAGAGGATTAATCTTAAGGTCTCATGCATACTAGCTTACTGAGCTATCTCTTAAGTCCTTACATTTTAATAATTATTTTGAAATTTGACATAGGTTATTGTTAATTTCCAAGTTTGACAGTGAATTTGTGATCCTCCTGTCACAGCCCCCTGAGAAGCTTCCATCACAGGCAGAAAACAACACAGTAGCAAATGTATTTTCATGTCGCATAAGTCTACCCAAACCATTATTTACACTTTCCAAGAATCACTATATATTTGGTTAACTTGAATCAAGACCCAAATCCATTTGGCTGCAATTCCTGGATTATTTTTATTATGTAACTACTTTCTGTGCACAAATAATAATACGCATTTGTTTAAGAAAATTTGGGAGCAAAAAATGGACCACTTGAAGAGTGTTTTGTTCTCTGTATGTGGCTCACTGTTTCATTTAGAGTCATTTAAATTATTTCCATGGAAACTTCCAAAGAACTTTTGAATAAAGGATCTGTACTAACTCATTCTTTTCTTTTGTTCCCAGAAGCAATGCTATAGTGATGCTTGTGGGCATTATCAGATGCAGCCCACTTGTATACTGACCATCAGCTTTCAGTGAGGACCAGCATCGTCTGTAGGTGCAGCAATGCCAGCTCCATTGAATTCACATTGAAATAGCCCACCAATGTTTTGCTTAATGATCTTAATACCTTTTAAAAGAATTTCTATAATTCTGCTTTTTTCAATTGACAGTTCTAAAATCCTGATTTTCTAAGTCTATGGTTTTTCCACTTTGATTTTTCCAAACTTCTCATTACCTTTTAGGTGAACTGAAGATATAATTTATGGAAGAAAGATACGATATATATTTGTTTCTTTTGCTTACCAATTTTCAGAAGAATAAGTTTCTAAATCAATGGTCTATTTACTTTGTTTTTGGCTTCCAGACTTAAGCATATTTAGTAGTTTTACATTAATTGTATTCAACATATCTTTTGCAATATTTGTTTTCTAACTCTAAACCAGTGACAACCATTTCACATTACTTCCAATATTGCTTCAAGGAGATCCGCATAGCTGTGAAAACTGCTCTAGCTTTATGAAAAATTAAAACTTCAAGTGTTCTTGCCAACTTCCTAATCTGATCTTCAAATCTGATGTTTATCCAAAAATCTCTTGTTCTGGAAAGGAAAACTTTCTATTTAAAATAAATTTGAGGAAAAAGAATTTTTCATTGCTATTGAATTATCATTTTTCATGGTATCTGTTTTAAGAGGAAAAGCATAACTTGAACTTAAATTTCTAACATGAAAATAGTCTAATTACCTTTTCTTTGAATCATTAATGTCTTTTACATATATTAGAAACTTTGGTCATTGAATAATTATGGATTTATGGCTATTCACTTTTCTAGTTTTATACCATATTTTTCTATCTGCATTCATGCTTTTAATACTCCCTCTAATTTTACACATTTTATCATAAGAACTTTGTCTAAATCTTGTCTTTGTTCACTTGGAAACACCTTGTGAGAGGATATTGTGACAGTCTGCCAAGCAATGTTTATTTTTTATGCAGGATAGATCTGTAGAACTGTGAATGCTTTAGGGGGTGTCAAGTCCATATGTAATATTGCTAATACTTTAGATGTCTTTACATAAGTTAGGCAACTTGACACTATCATGCTTAAAATTATGTTCTTCCTTACAGCTTTATTTATAAAAGGCAATCATTAAACATAATATTTGAGAGTTGTTGATGGATGAGAAATGATAGACTCAGGCATTTTTCGTTTGCAGTTTTTTTTAAAATTTTATTTAAAAGGAAAAAGAGAAAAAACAAAACAAAACAAAGCAGTATAAGGGTACAAGTAATACAGAACTACAAAAAAAAAAAAAAAAAACAGTAACAAAATCACCAGTTAATAGATTACACATTATCATCTTAGAGATAGTTGCTCAAGTCACAGTGTCAAAGCTACAAAGTGAACATTCAAACAGAGAGACTGCAAACAGTTGTGGTCAATGATCCAACCAAAAACATTAATATGGTCAGCTATTTACAAACACCCCTAAACACACTTGCAGTTGTATCCTTTAGAGAACTTTTTCCCTCTCTTTTTTACAACAAAGTTTACACATTTTGGGGTGTTTTCAGTTTTATTATGAATCAAGTTGAATAATTTTCATAAGTTTAAATACCAATCACATATTATGTACAGATTAGTTAATTAAACTGTACATTTCTTTCCAATAGAATGTCACTTTTCTTCCACTGTGTGTAGTAATTTTTTAGTTTTCATTTGTCTTTTTAATGTATTGTGCACTTTATAAATGAAGAATATTTTACATATGTAAAATATTTGTTTTAAACTTTGTTGTTGTTGTTGTTGTTGTTTTTTTGTCTTTTTGCTTTTTATTGGTACCGGGGATCGAACTCACGACTGCCTGCTTACAAGGCAGGCGCTTATGCCGCTGAGCTAAATCCCCAGCCCCCTAAACTTTGTTTTACAACATGAAATGTGAAATAAGAAAGAAGTATAATGATATCACATATAGCTATCCATCACAATATGACAATGTTTTAATCATGGCAACTTATAATTTATTTACAATTCTTCAGTTTTGGTCCTATACAAATTTTCTTTGAATTTGATATGTTCAATATCAGACATTTGTGTTTCATCATTCACAAAAATGATATATGATTCCTCAATATTCTCAGATAAAACATTACACACACACACACACACACACACACACACATATATATATATAGTGTAATTTAAACCATATAATACCTATAGAAGTATCCAGACCTAACAATTCCAGAAATGCAATCTTTCAAATAATAATATGCAAGTGCTATGTAGAAATACTGAAATGACTCTAATCATTTTTCTTTCTGAAAGAGAAAATTCATTACTATGACCTCCCTCATACTAAAAGCCTTAGAAGTATTATAGCAAATGTGCCAAAACCCAGATGTGTTGGTGACATGCCTGTGTAAATCCATTACTTGGGATCCTGAGGAAGGAGGATATAAAATGTAAGACCATTGTGGACAGGATAATACATTAAAATCCAGTCATATAGAAAACGTGTCTCAAAATTTAAAAAAATTAGTTATTATGGGATAGAACTGCTCTTCTAGAGCATGTGAGTTACTTCTCTACTGGTTGTGTCTTTGGCATCATTCACACATAGAAGGAAACATCCTTACCCTGTGTGCTTTTCCACATGCAATAACTTTTTCATTTGCCAAAGTTTCAATTCATTCAGGTCACAGAACCCACAGGATGGAGGATCTGATGAGAGGGATATCTTTATTGCACAGGATAACCACTTCTGTCTCCCAGAATGCCACAATATTATAGTGATACTGCACAAAAACAAAACCAGGCACTTATTGCTACTCATATTAATAAATCAGGCATATATTTTATGTTACAGTTACCATCATTGTGTCACTATGTGAATCATATATAATATGGAATCTATTGTGTTTGTACTCCTCTCTGTGTGTATGTGTGGGTACTTCAAAGAAATAGAATGAACCAAAATCTTTTAAAATTCATCTTAGTACTTCATGGCTTTGATTTTTTCATAGGATTCGAATTTGTCAATAACATCACATTCATCTACTATAAAAACTTACAAACCTCTATTATAGCATTTAGAAACCTGTAACCTCTTCCCAGTACTTATTAAGGTTGAAAACATCTCCTGGGATTGATTCAATGGAAAGGGACTCTCTTGTCTACTACTTTCCAGAAGGCATCCTTTACATCCTTGTTCCTCGGGCTGTAGGTCAGAGGATTTAGCATAGGGCTGACAACCATGTAAAATACAAAGGCCACTTTGATGTTCTATTGAGAGTTCTTGGAGTTGGGCACACAGTAGAGGGACAGGATTGTTGCGTGGAAGATGGTGATGGCTGTCAGATGAGGGGTATGGTCGGAAAAGGCTTTTTGACATCCACTGGCAGATGGAAGATATATCACTGTCACAAAAATAAACCTGTAGGAGGTCAGGATGATCAGAAGTGTACTCACATCACTGTAGGTGACAAAGCCAAAAAGCAGCAGTTGGGTGATGTGTACATCAGAGATAGAGAGTGCAAGGAGGAATTATATTCACAGGAAAAGTGGTTGATAACATTAAATCCAGTAAGGCTTAGCTGAAGAGCATAGAAAAAGAACAAAAAGAGCCCAAAGTAGGATCCAACCATGACTAAAGCACCAAGTCTCTGGGACATAGTGACTCTGTACAGCAGGGAGTTATGTGTGAACACAAAGCGGCCATAGGCCATCATTGCCAGCAAGAAAGATTCAGCCACCACAGTGAAGCATAACAGGCAGAACTGCCACATGCAGCTCCAGTAGAAGATGGTTTTGTCTTCCATGACCAGGTTGTCAAGCAACTTGCAAGTAACTATGGAAGAGTAGCAGAATTCAACAAATTACAGGTGACTAAGGAAAAAGTACACGGGGATGTGAGGTTTGGGGTTAACCTGGATGATTACTATCATCCCAAGTTTTCCTACCATGGTGATAATACACATGATCAGGAAAACAAGGAAGAGAAGAATCTGAAGCTCTGGAGAGTCAGTGATACCTAAGAGGGCAAAGGTCATCTCCATACTCAGAGTTCTTATAGCCATCACCAAGCTTGCTTGCACTGAGGGTGTTCTTGAAGAAACTTATTCCTGTAAAATGCAAGGTTTGTGGAAGTAAGTGACTGTTCATCATGAACTCCTGTAAGCATACCAGTCACAGAACACACTGAAAATGTTTTATACATAAATACACCAACCCGGGAAGATTCTGGGAAAAATGTGAAATATTTACTCCAAAGAACAATGCATGTGTATTTCACTAACTTAAACAAATCAATAAAATTCATTAAGAAAATGTGTTTCTATTCTAAGAATTCAGTAAAACATTAAAGATATTTAATATTTTAGCATGTGTATTTCACAAACTCTTATTTCATAAAAGCTACTTCCCCTGTTGAATACCTCACAAAAACATCATCAGAAATTCTGGACAAGATTTCCCAGAAGACTATTTCTCCTTCTTATGAATTTATTCTGCATATACACAGAATATTTTTTGTTTATGTTTTTCTTTTTGAAGTTATTTTCTTTTTTTTTTTTTTGTCTTTTTCGTTTTTACCGGTACCAGGGATCGAACTCACGACTGCCTGCTTACAAGGCAGGTGCTTATGCCGCTGAGCTAAATCCCCAGCCCCTTGAAGTTATTTTCAGTGGATCTGAGACAAAGTATTTCCATGAGTGACAACTTTTTCCTTGAATATTGTTAGGCTCAAAACAAAATTATGCTTAGAGAAATTGAGCCAAATATGAAAATAAAAAGGTTCCAGATTACAATGTTAGGAAAATAACATTTTCACTATTTCACAGTGAGTTGGAATGAAGCTATGTGCTACACTGAAACAAGCTATCCCTTCCTGTTTTTCTGTATGCCACATATAACTGGAGCACCAAGGTTATTACATCTAAGTTTATTTCCTCAGGGACTCTAGCTCTAGAGAATCACCTCCAAATTATGTCTTGTAAATATCATAAAGCAATTAAAGAAAATGTAACTCTCTTATATCACTTTTAATGAGTAGAATTTTCTCCAAATTTCACAGAAAATTATAGCATGAAATTAACTTTGGGCTTTATTTACACATGATTAAAATGCTCTATGTAATTAAAGACACAAAATTTAAATATTGCTTACAAAATTGAATCATCCTGGGAATTTTGAACAAACAATTGGCAGTTATAGTCAATCTACTTCAGTCTCTATGCAAAAATTACCAGAAATGTGTCCATTTTGGGCGAATCTTAAATCAAAAGGGGAATTTATCTCTAGATGAGTTTTCAGTAGAAGCAGCTCTTGGGCCATAAAATTAATAATATATCATTGTTTTTGAAGGTTATTTGATTGGCAGGATTTTGTTCAGAATTTTGGTTAGGCCACCTAATCAATTACTGGTCCGCCCTTCTGTGTTTTATAGTTATACGATAATTCCAACTGAAGTTAACTATTTGGCTTTTGAGAAAGAGAGTCTTTTTTATTTTAACAGACACTAACCACAGACCGAATAGTTGTCTCACTGCATTTACTTACTATGCAGCCTCCACTTTCTGTGTTGAGTGAGTATCATCGGTGCCACCAGTCTGTGAAACTGGGCCTGCCAAACGATCAACTGCACTCCTGTTCTTGAAGACACAAGTCAACCAAATGAGGAGGTAGGAAATTGTGCATGGATCATATTTTTGCTTCCTTTAATCTTTCTCCAAGCCTGAAATCATGGCCCCATGGAGCAGGCCCTGCCACAACTTGAATATGGAAGAAAGAACTGGGACACTCTTACAGATGGTTTCCCGCGATGTGCTGGCACACATCAGGGCACAGTTGCCAAACATCAGTGCTGCTCCAGAGTGGCCCCGAGAGAGGAGTGAAAGGAAATTTTTCTGTTACTAATTAGAAATTTAAAACATAGGCTTGGAACCTTAGGGTCATGTATTTTAGGGAGTTTTGAGACAATCTCACAACTCATTAAAATTTGAAACTTATTTATGAGGAATTCTCAGTGGCAATACATTACAAGTATAAATTAATACCCTCCAAAATGTGTCATATGCTTGGAGTAAGCAAACCTGTTCATTGCTATAGCTTCAATATTTTTTTACCCAGATTTTATGAGTCCAAAGTAAATGCAAATGCAAGTGACTCTTCTGCCTAACACCTTCGATGGTCCATTAGCTAAAATTTAACTTTCCTTAAGTGAAACCATAAGGTCCATCGGTTTGGCAGTCTTATCTCCCAATTGTGACAGTGTGACCCCTTAAAACAGGGATAGATTTCTATTAGAATTTTCTCATTAAAATCAATTGGAAAATGTTGTAAATGACAATGACAATGGCCACGCTTGTTTTTATGAATAGCTGAAAAGTATAATATTTGTTTAAATTCTGACCTACATGTTTGTCATTGGGCATATCACTGACCAGATTTGGAGAGTGGGCAACCAAATAGATACACAGTTACTCAGAATCAGAGAAGTAGGAATTAAACTGTGAAGTGCATAGAAATTACTATTTTTGTTTAAAAAAGGATTAAAGTAAAAGAGGACATAACAACACAGGTCAAAACAGAACAACTTAAGCAACGTAGTTTTTCACCACAACGCAATCCAACATAAGAGTAGCTACCATAGTGTCTCTTTCCTTGAAATATTTGAGTATACTTTCATACACTAGAGTATCAAACGTAAAACGACAGTGTAAAACCATTCAAGAGAATCAAAGTATTACGAGGTATTGATAACCAACTAACAGAAAACGAACAATGGTTTCTATATTATCACCTTGTCTATAAAAAATTTGTTTATACTATCACATATAATGAAATCCAATAAGATACAATATAATAAAACTGATGGATACAGAAGAACAAAAGCTTGCTGGGACTTCAAAACAAGATGATATTAAATCAGCACCAGCTATTATAGTGTCTTATTTTCTTCAAAATAGCTGTTCATACAATCAAAGACAATAAAATCAAACAACTAGAATAAAACCATTCCAATTAATGAATGAAAACATTATAAGGCTTCAAAACCGTATAATTGGGAGTCATGATTATCACATATTTTTATGTATTCTTACTATTTCTTACAATAGGGAAACTATTCCTTATTTATACATATGAGTTTGAATTATTTTGCTTATCAGTATGGTCTCGAGCTGCTTCCATTTACTTATAAATAACTCAATGTTATCATTCTTTATAGCTGAGTAGTACTCCATTGTATAAAAATACCACAACTTCTTTATCCATTCCTCAGTCGATGGATATTTAGGTTGTTTCCAAGATCTGGCTATTACAAATTGTGCTGTTATAAACATGGGTGCACATATATCACTTTGGTATGATGTTTTCAGCTCTTCTGGGAATATGCCTAGAAGTCGAATAGCTGGAACAAATGGGACTTCCAATCTCAGCTTTCACAGAAATCTCCAGACTGAATTCCACAATGGCTGTGACAGTCCATGCTTCCACCAACAGTGTAGGAGGGTTCCCCACAGCCTCTCCTGCATTTGTTGTTGGTAGCTTTCTTGATCCTGACCATTCTTTCTGAAATGAGATGGAATCTCAATGTGGTTTTAATTTGCATTTCTCTAATGACTAATGATGATGAACATTTTTCATGTATTTATTTGTCATTTGTATTTCTCCATCTGAGAACTGAGTGTTCATCTCAGATATCCATTTTTGTATTGGATCCTTGAATTATGAGGGTCTGATTTTTTAAATTCTTTATATGTTTTAGACAGAAGTCCTTTGTCTGAAGGACAGTTCACTAAGATTGTTTCCCAGATTGTAGATTTTCTTTTCACTATGCTGGAGATTTCCTTTGACATGCAGAAACTTTTTAATAAGACATGATCCCAGTTGTTGATTCTGGGAAGTATTACCTGTGCAGTTAGATTTCTGTTCATGAATTCTCTACCTACCCAAATGTCTTCAAGGATTTTACTAAACTTTTCTTCCAATAAATTTAGTGTTTCTGTTTTAATATTTAGATCTTTGATCTATTTAGATATTACTTTAGTACATGGTGATAGGCATGGGTCTAGTCTTAGTTTTCCACTTATGCAGAGCCAGTATTTCCAACATCATTTATTAAAGAGACTGTCATTCTTCCAGTGAAGCTGTTTGGCTCCTTTATCAAAGATAAGGTGGTTGAGTGTGTTTTTAGTTGTGGTTGTATCTTCTAATCTATTCCATTGATCTTTGGCTCTGTTTTGATTCCAGTACCATGTTGATTTTACTACACTGCTTTTTAGTATAACTTCAAGTCAGGGATTGTGATACCTCCTGCCTTTCCTTTGCTGCTTAGAACTGTCTTTGCTATTATAGGTCTCTTCTGGTTCCAGATGAATTTTAGGAGTGATTTCTCTATATCTATGATATATGTTGATGTTATTTTTTTTGCATTGGATCCATATCACAGTTTTGAGAGAATGACCATTTTCACAATATTGATTCTTCCTATCTTGAGCAAAGGATATCTTTACATTCTCTGAGATCGTCTTCCATTTCTTTTTTCCATGTATTATAATTTTCTCTATATAAATCTTTCACTTATTTCATGAGAATAATTCATAAAAATTTCATTTATTTGGTTGCTAATGTAAAGGATGTGGATTCTCTTATTTCTATCTCTGTGATTTTATTGTTAATGTATAGAAATTATATTATTTTTAATATTTATTTGTATCCAGCTACATTTCTGTATTTATTCATTATATCTTGTAGTCTTTCAATGGAGTTTGTGGTCTTGTATGTAAAGTATGTCATCTGCAAATAATGATAATTTAACTTCTTCTTTTCCTATATTTACCCTTTTATTTCTCTCCCTTGTTTAATTCCTCAGGCTAGTATTTCCAGTACTGTATTAAATAGGGGTGGCTATAAGGGAGATCTTGTCTTGTGCCTGATTTTAAGGTAATGGCCTTCAGTTTTTGGCCATTTAGTATGACACTTGCTGTTGGTTTGTCATAGATGGCCTTAATCATATTGAGGTAAAGATAATCTATTCCAATTTTCTGCAAAGTTCTTATGAATGAATGTTGGACCTTATCAAAAGCTTCTTCTACATCTATAGAAATGATCATATGATTCTTACTTTTGGCTTTCTTGATATGGTGAATTACATTTGATTTACATATGTTGAACTATCCCTGCATTCCTGGTATAAATTCTAATTCGTTACAGTGTATAATCTTCTTGATGATTTGCTGCATCCTAGTTGCCAATATTTTACTGAGTATTTTTGCATCTGTCTTCTTTAGACAGAAGTCTGATTGGCCTCTAGTTATCTCTTTTAATTGGGTCTTTCTCAGGTTTTGATACTACAGTAATATTTGCTTCCAGGAATGAAATAGGAAGGATTGGTTCCCTTTAAGTTTCACTGAAGTGTTTGAGGAGTGTTGGCATTAGGTCTTTGTATTTCTTGTAGAATTCCACAGTGAATCCTTCTGAGCCTGGGATTTTCTTTTCAGGTAATTACTTAAATTACATTGTGAGTTTCATTAATAGAAATTGGGTTATTCAGCAGTTTTACATCTTCTTGACCTAGCTTTATACTTCAAATGTTTCTAGGAATCTGTCTATCTCTTTGGTACTATCAAACCTATCAGAGTAGAGGTTTTCAAGATAGGTATTGCTGATCTTCTATATTTCTACAGAGTATGTAGTGATTTCCCTTTTTCATTCCTTATTTCATGAATTTGAGCTTTTTTTCCTTTTTTTAAAATAAGGTTGGCTAGGGGCTTATCAATTTTATTTATTCTTTCAAAGAAACCAACTCTTTGAATCTTTGGATTGTTTTATTAGCCTCTATTGCATTAATTTCTGCTCTGATTTTTATAATTTTGTCCCGTCTTTTGGCTTTGTGCTTAAATTGCTCTTCTTTTTCTAGATATTTGAGTTGTAATTTCAGGTTATTTATTTATATTCATTCTGTTTTCCTGATGTGGGAAGTCAGTGCAAGAAATTTTCCTCTGAGGACAGCTTTCATTGCATCCCACAGATTCTAGTATGTTGTATTTGTATTTTTGGATGCTTGTAGATATTTTTTAATTTCTTCTTTAATTTACCTGTGACCCACTGACTACTCAAGATTGTTTTGTTCAGTTTGCATGTGTTTGTCGGGTTTTCAGTATCACATCACTAATTTAAAGTTTCATGGCGTTATGACACAATAACAACCATGTGATAATTTCAACTCTTTTGCATTTATTTAAATATGTTCTGTGGAATAGTACAAGGTCTATTTTAGAGACTGTCCCATGTACTGCTTAGAAAAATGTGTATTCTGATATTGTTGGATGGAATACTCCATATATGTCTATCAAGTCCATTTATTCACAGTTGTGATTCAGTTCTGTTATTTTTTTTGCTGATATTTTGGCTGGTTTATCTGTCCTTTGATGTCAATGGTGTATTAAGGCCTCATGTTATAATTGTGTTATTGCTAATTTGGTTTTTCATTTATGTTAATACTTGTTTTATATAACTGGATACTCTGGGATTTGGTGCATATATATTTAAAAATGTTATTTCTTCCTCTAGAAATTTTCCCCTAACCAATATATAATGACCTTCTTTATCTCTTCTGATCATTCTTGGTTTGAAGTTCACATTGCTTGAAAACAGAAGAGCTACTTCCACTTTTTGGGGGGAGTTTCCTGTTGCATGAAGCATTGTTTTCCATCCTTTGACTTTCAGTCTGTGAGTATCCATTTGGGTTAGATGGGTTTTTTGTAAACAGCATATGGTTGAATGTTTTTTTCTTGACCCATTCTGTCGTTCTGTTTCTTTTACTTGGTGAATTGAGACCATTTACATTAATGGTTATAACTGTTATGTATTGATTTATTGTTGACCTGTTATCTTTCTGCTGTTGCATCTTTTCTTTCCATTCTGTTAATTGTCTGCCTTGCTTACTTTTTTCCCCTAAGTCTATCTAAACTGTCTTTTGGTATTCTTTGCAGGGTTTGTATAGTGATCATGATGTTCTTCAGCTGTTCTATGTCATGGAAGTATCTTATTTCTCCATCCACTTTTGAAGGACAGTTTTTCAGGGTACATCAGTTTAGGTTGGAAATAATTTTCCTTTAATATCGGAAATACATCACTCCATACTCTTCTTGACTTTGTTGTTTGTGCTCAGAAGTCTGCTGTGATTCTGATAGGATTTCCTTTTTGATGATCTGCCTTTTCTCTCTAACAGCTTTTAATATTCTATTCTTATGTTGGATTTCTGGCATGGTGATTATTAAATGTCTGGTTATAGTTTTATTTTGGTTATAGCTACTTGGTTCTGTATGCTTTACTGATCTTGTTGTTGGTTTCCATTCTCATGTTTGAGAAATTTTCTGCTATTGCTTCTCCATATATCCTCTTGACATCCTTTATGTTGTCTCTTTCTTTTTCATTTATCCCTATCAATCTTACATTGTTTTTCTTTGCATCATCCTGCAACTGTTGAATTGCTATTTCCTAAATCCTTGTTATTTTCAAAAGGTCCTTCCTGTTCACTAGCTTCAATTTTGTTTTTGAGGTCTGAAGTTCTATCTTCACTATCATTGAGGCAATTTTTACAACTTTCAATGGAATTTTTGATTTCCTGTATAACTCTTTGTATATGCTTCATGTATTCTCTTTGTTTCTTATATTGTTTATCCAAGGATTCTGTCTTTCTTTTTTTAGTTCCTCCAATTTTTAAGCTGTGTCTTCTTATAGATATGTTCAGCATCTCTTTCAATTCTTTTATCACTTCTTCTTTTACCTGGGAGATTATTTCTAATTTGAATTCCTTTAAAGCTTCCTGTAGTTGCTTCTTTATTTCATTTTCTATTATTTTCAGGTGTATGGCTTATGTTTTCTTCTATGTACATAGCTCCTAAGGTTTCTTGGAGTGGGCTGGAGTCTTGAACTTGTATTTTTGTCTTTCATTTTGTCATTTCCCTGTATTTAACTTTTTCAAGTGTTATTTCAATGCTTCCCCTGGGCCTGTTGGAAATCCTCTTCTATGTTCTCAGCTTCTGGGACTCTGGATGCCTAGTTATAACCATTAATGTAAATGGACTCAATTCACCAAGTAAAAGAAACAGAATGACAGAATGGATCAAGAAAAAAACGTCCAACCATATGCTGTTTACAAGAAATCCTTCTAACCCAAATGGATACTCACAGACTGAAAGTCAAAGGATGGAAAACAATACTTCATGCAACAGGAACCCCCCAAAAAAGCAGGAGTAGCTATTCTGTTTGCAAATAATGTGAACTTCAAACCAAGAATGATCTGAAGAGATAAAGAAGGTCACTACATACTAGTGAGGGGAAAACTTCAAGAGGAAGAGATAACAACTTAAATGTATATGCACCAAACTCCAAAGCACCCAGCTACACAAAGCAAGTATTAACAGAAATGAAAAATCAATTTATCGGTAACACAATTGTAGCAGAACTTAGCACACCATTGACACCAAGGGACAGATCAACCAGCCAGAAAATCAGCAAAGAAATATCAGAACTGAATCACACATGTCAGCACATGGACTTGATAAACATATATAGAGTTTTCCAACCAACAATATCAGAATACACATTTTTCTCAGCAGTACATGGAAAAA
Source organism: Cavia porcellus (assembly GCF_034190915.1). Lineage (NCBI taxonomy): Eukaryota > Metazoa > Chordata > Mammalia > Rodentia > Caviidae > Cavia > Cavia porcellus. Next base: position 65,818,216 of record NW_026947505.1, read on the forward strand.
AATCTCTAAAATAGAACATATACTAGCCCACAGTACGTATTTAAATAGATGCAAAAGAGTTGAAATTATCCCATGCGTGTTATTATTTCATAATCCCATGAAACTTGAAATTAGTGAGGAGATACTGAAAAATCCGACACAAACACATGGAAACTTAATAAAATACTCTTGAGTAATCAGTAGGTCACAGGAGAAATTAAAGAATAAATAAAACAATGCATACCAGCAAACAAAAATACAAATACAGCATACCAGAATCTGTGGGATGCAATGAAAGATGCCCTCAGAGGAAAATTTATTGCACTGAGTTCCCACATGAGGAAAACAGAACAAATACAAATAAATAATCTGATGTCTCACCTCAAATATATAGAAAAAGAAGAGCAATTTAAGCCCAAAGCCTAAAGAAGGGACAAAAATATAAAAATTAGAGCAGAAATTAATGCAATAGAGACTAAGAAAACAATCCAAAGAATCAAAGAATTGGTTTCTTTGAAAGAATAAATAAAATTGATAAGCCCCTAGCCAACCTTATTAAAAAAGAGAAGAAAAAGCTCAAATTCATGAAATAAGGAATGAAAAAGAGAAAATTACTACATACTCTGTAGAAATACAGAAGATCAGCAACACCTATCTTGAAAACCTCTACTCTGATAGGTTTGATAGTACCAAAGACATAGACAGATTCCTAGAAACATTTGAAGTATAAAGCTAGGCCAAGAAGGTGTAAAACTGCTGAATAACCCGATTTCCATTAATGAAACTCACAATGTAATTTAAGTAATTACCTAAAAAGAAAAGCCCAGGCTCAGAAGGATTCATTGTGGAATTCTACAAGAAATACAAACAAGACTTAATGTTGACCTTCCTCAAACTCTTCAGTGAAATTGAAAGGGAGGCAATCCTTCCTAAGTCATTCCTGGAAGCAAATATTACTGTAGTATCAAAACCTGAGAAAGACCAAATTTAAAGGGATAACTAGAGGCCAATCTCCTTAATGAAGACGGATGCAAAAAACCTCAATAAAATATTGGCAATTAGGATGCAGCAAATCATCAAGAAGATTATACACTATGATCAATTAGAATTTATTCTGGGAATGCAGGGATAGTTCAACATATATACATCAATAAATGTAATCCACCATATCAAGAAAGCCAAAAGTAAGAATCACATGACCATTTCTATAGATGCAGAAGAAGTTTTTGATAAGGCCCAACATTCATTCATGATAAGAACTTTACAGAAAATTGGAATAGACGGTCCTTACCTCAATATGATAAAGGCTATCTATGACAAACCAACTGTAAATGTCATACTAAATGGCCAAAAACTGAAGGCCGTTACCTTAAAAACCAGGCACAAGACAAGGATGTCCCTTATCACCACTCCTATTTAACATAGTACTGGAAATACTAGCCAGAGGAATTAGACAAAGAGAGAAATAAAAGGGTAAATATAGGAAAAGAAGAAGTTAAATTATCATTGTTTGCAGAGAACCTGATACTCTACATAGAAGACCCCCAAAACTCCATTGAAAGACTCCAAGATATAATGAATAAATACAGAAATGTAGCTGGATACAAATAAATATTTAAAAATCAATATAATTTCTATACACTAACAACAAAGTCACAGAGAGAGAAATAAGAGAATCCCCACTCTTCACACTAGCAATGAAAAAATTGAAATATTTATGAATTATTCTCATGAAAGAAGTGAAAGTTTTATATAGGGAGAATTATAATACACTGAAAAAAGAAATTGTCGATCTCAGAAAATGTAAAGACATCCTTTGCTCATGGATAGGAAGAATCAATATTGTGAAAATGGTCATTCTACCAAAACTGTGATACAGATTCAATGCAATACCAATAAAAATAACATCAACATACCTCATAAATCTTGAGAAATCACTCCTAAAATTCATCTGGAACCAGAGGAGACCTATAATAACAAAGACAGTTCTAAGCAGCAAAGGCAAGGCAAGAGGCATCACAATCCCTGACATGAAATTATATTACAAAGCAACTGTAGTAAAATCAACATGGTACTGGAATAAAAACAGAGGTGAAGATCAACCTAATAGATTAGAAGTTACAAATACCACTACAAACATACTCAGCCACCTTATCTTTAATAAAGGGGCCAAACATGTTCACTGGAAGAAGGACAGTCTCTTTAATAAATTGTGCTGGAAAATCTGGCTCTCTATATGCCAAAAACTAAAACTAGACCCATGTTTATCACCATGTACTGAATTAAAATCAAAGTAGATCCAAGATCTGAAAATCAAAACCTGAAACACTAAACCTGTTGGAGTACAAAGTCGGTAAAAACCTTGAAGACATAGGGCTAGGTAGATTATTCATGAAGAGGAATCAAACTGAATGGGAAATACTCTCCAGAATCAATAACTGGGATCATGTCTTATTAAAAAGTTTCTGCATGTCAAAGGAAATCTCCAGCATAGTGAAAAGAACCTACAAACTGGGAATTAATCTTAGTGAGCTGTCCCTCAGACAAAGGACTTCTGCCTAAAACATACAAAGAATTTTTAAAAATCATATCCACAAAATTCAAGTATCCAATCCAAAAATGGACATCTGAGATAAAACCACATTGAGATCCCATCTCACTCCAGAAAAATGACCAGGATCAAGAAAACTAGCAACAACGAATTCTGGAGAGGCTGTGGGGAATAATCAACTCTCCTGCTCTGTTGATGGGAGTGTAGACTGGTGCAACCATTGTGGAGGCCAGACTTGATATTTATCAAAAAGCTGGCATTGGAAGTCCTATTTGTTCCGGCTATTCAACTTATAGGCATATTCCCAGAGGAGCTGAAAACATCATACCACAGTGATATATGTGCACCCATGTTTATAGCAGCACAATTTGTAACATCCAGATCTTGGAAACAACCTAAGTGTCTATCAACTGAAGAATGGATAAAGACGCTGTGATATTTTTATACAATGGAGTACTACTCAGCTACAAAGAATGATCACATTGAGATATTTATAGATAAATGGATGCAGTTTGAGACCATACTGATAAATGAAATAAACTCACATGTATAAATACCTAATAGTCCCCCAAATAGTGTAAGAAATGGTAAGAATACATAAAAGTATGTGGTAATCATGATTCCCCATTACATGGCTTTGAAGCGTTACAATTTTTTCCTTCATTAGTTGCAATTTTTTTTATTTTGGGTTATTTGATTTTATTGTCTGTGATGGTATGAACAGCTATTTTGAAGAAAGCAAGACATTATAATAGCTAGTGCTAATTTATAATAGCTAGTGCTTCTTGTTGTGAGGTCCTACCAAGATTTTGTTCTTCTGTCTCCATCAGTTTTATCATGATGTATCATACTGGATTTCATTATATGTGATAGTAGAAACAAAAATTTTTATGGACAGGGAGATAATATAGAAACTATTGTTCATTTTCCGTTAGTTGGTTTTGAATACCCTGTAATACTTTCATTCTCTTGAATGGGTTTATACTGTTTTGTTATGTTTGATACTATAGTTTACAAAGGTATACTCAAATATTTTAAGGAAAGAGACACTATGGTAGCTACTGTTGTGTCAGGTTGTCTTGTAGTGAAACACTATGTTGCTTAAATTGTTCTGTTCTGATCTGTTTTGTTACATCCTCTTTTATCTTAATCTTTCTTTAAAAAAAAGAAAACAAAGCAACAAAACAACAAAGAAAATTGTGATGGGGTGTCAGGGAAATAAATCACATAGTCATATAGGTACAAATCCGTATGCACATGCACACAGAGAAAAACCTGGCTTCCAAATGTTTTTTTTTGTTGTTGTTGTTGTTGTTACTGTTTTTTAGAAGGCACCCTGGCCAGGATCCCTCTCATTGCATCTCCAGGTAAGATGGAAACGAATGAGTAACAGAATGCTGGTGTAACTTGAGTCAGTGACTGTCAGCTCATTTTGACACAGTCACATGGAAGGATGGATGGAAGGTTGGCCCTGGGACAATGCCCAAACTCCAGTTTGTGGAAGGAATGGTCCAACAGCCCCTTTATACTCCTGTACTATGAGAGCTTTCCCCTGCCCATTTCTGAAATTGCCCTTTATCACTGTGTTTTCGGTTGTATGAGTATCCCAGAAATTCATCCTTTCTCCATGTAAAACCAGTGAACTGCAAAGCATGAAACAAAACAACTCATTTTCAAAACATATAAAAATATGATTTTGGGGGGTAGAACAAAATTACAGCCCAATATCTGAATGGGGTTGGAGCCTGAAAACACTGGGTTTTACAGTATTTGGCTACATTATCATATCCAATGTGGAGAAGTCTTTGGCACTATAATGAGGTATGACTTGGGCATTTTGCCAAAGATGTTGTCTATTTTGATTGTTTTGTGTCTCTTAGATTTTTTTCTATATCTATGAAAAATGTCACTAGTAATTTGATAGGAACTTGATGTTGTTTACTGATATCTTTGTGTTCATGACTATTTTAAACATTACACCGTGTAATACATGAGCATGGCTTACCATTTTCTTAAAGAAAGAAGAAAAAAGAACAAAAGTAATACAGAATTTCATAAAAATAATAGGAAATTAATAATTTTTAATATATTGTGTATTGTCTTCAAAGTAGTTTTTTCGATTACCAGACATATACATTAAAACTGATTGGACAACAAAAGAACAAACCAGGAGCTTCCTACATTCTGCCTGGCAAGCCAAAAATGTGGCACAGTGCTCTCCAACCCAAGGAAGCTTTGCCGCTGTGCTGGGAGACTGGTAAGACCCCAACCAGCCTCCCACATCATTGGAGAGCACACTGAAATGTTCCTCTGGACCTATCCAGCCCTGCCTAGTAACTCCTGAGCTGAATGCAAATGCCTGCCTTTGGCCTGGCAAACCAAAATATGAGTAGCACTCCCCTCCAGCCCACAGAGAAACTTTAGTGCTTCACTCTGAGAATGGAAAAGCCCTGCCAGGTGACCTCAAGTGGCTGGAGCCATCTGGTAAGGTCTGTCGAAGGACCTACTCTCAACTGGGGAAACTCCCTACAAAAGGGAAAGATATTCTCAACCCAAGAAACAACTGAGACCTGGCATTTGGCTTCCATAATGGAATAGAGGAAAATGAAAAAAATAAAGCACAAAATGCAGTCTCAAACTTCCAGCCCATCCCAAGCAAGCCTGGGAGACATGGACATAGAACAAAATTTAAGGAATATGCATGAAACTTCTGAAATGATAGCAATTGAAGTAAAGAAACAATTTTGGGAAGCTATAAAAGAACTCAGATCAGGAATAATCTCCCAGATAAAAGAAGAAATGATAAATGTAATGAAAGAAATGCTGAGCACATCTAAAGACGACATAGTAAAAATATTAGACAACGCAAAATATTAAACAACGCAAAAAGATGGAAACATTGAAGAAATAAGAAAAACAGAATACATTAAACAGATTCAAAGAGATATAAACAAAGTAAAAATTCCATTGAAAGTTGACAAAACTGTCTCAATGAAAGTGAAGATAGAATTTCAGACCTCTAAGACAAGATAGCAGCTAGTAGACATGAAAGGAAAGATCTTTAAAAATAACAAGGAATCAGGAAATGACAATTCAACAGTTGTAGGATTATGCAATGAAAAACAACATAAGATTGATAGGAACAAATGAAAAAAAAGTGTTAACACATGTGAAATCAAGATGCTATTTACAGAAATAATAACTGAAAATTTAGCAAACATGGAAATGGAAACTGACATACAGATCAGGGAAGCATATAGAACTCCAAAGAGCCAGAACCAAAATAAAACTTCACCCAGACATATAATAATCAACATCCCAGAAATTCATTATAAGAACAGAATATTAAAAGCTGCTAGAGAGAGCAGACATATCACCTTTAAGGAAAACCTATGAAGTCAAGAAGAGCATGGAGTGAAGTATTTCAGATCCTAAAGAAAAATGACTTCCAACCAAGACTGATGTACAGTGAAAAACATTCCTTCAAAATTTTTTGACAAATAAAATACTTCCATGAACAAGAGCAGCTAAACTTCATGACCACCAAGCCAACCTTGCACAGAACACTGAAAGACATTCTTGATAGACATAGGAAAAAACCCCTAAACACAGCAAACAATTACACAGAATGGAAAGGCAAAGAATCAACAGCAGAAAGATAGCATTTCAAAAATAAACCAAAATATTTCAGTTATAACCATTAATGTAAATGGCCTCAGTTCACCAATTAAAAAAAAGACTGGCAGAATTAATCAAAAATCAGCATCCCACCATATGCTGTATACAAGAAAAACATCTAACTCAATAGAAAACACATAGACTTAAAGTCAAAGGATGCAAAATAATACTCCATGCAACAGGAACCCCCCAAAATAAGAAGTAGCTATTCTGTTTCAGATAATGTGAACTTCAACCAAAGAATGATCAAAACAGATGAGGAAGGTCACTACATCCTAGTTATGGGAAAACTTCAAGAGGAATAGTTAACAATCTTAAATATATATGCACCAAACTTAGGAGAACCCAGCTATAAAAAAACAAAATTAATAGAAATGAAAAATCAAATAAGCAATAACACAATTATAATGGGAGACTCTAAATCCCGTTGACATAAAGAGACAGATAAACTAGATAGAAAATCATCAAAGAAATAACAACTGAATAACATGTGTGAAAAAATTGACTTGATGGACATATACAGAGTGTTCCACCCAACAACATTAGAATATGCATTCTTCTGAGAAGCTCATTGGACATTCTCTAAAATAGACCACATAGTAGCCCACAGAATACACTTAAGTAATTGCAAAGTAATTGAAATTATCACATGCATTTTCTTGCATCATAGTACCATGAAATTAGAATTTAATCACAGAAAAAAGCAAAAAAAAAATACCAACACATTGAAGTTGAATAATACACTCCTGAGCAAAAAGTGGGTCATAGAGGAAATTACAGATGAAATTGAACGATATCTATAAGCAAATGAAAATACAAATACAACTTACTTGAACCTGTGGGGTGCAATGAAAGTAGACCTCAGAAGAAAATTTACTGCAGTGAACTTTCTGATTAGTAAAACAGAATGAACCCAAATAAGCAACCTGACGCTACACCTCGAACATCTAGAAACAGAAAAGCAAGTAAATCTCAAAGCCAAAAGAAGGGAAGAAATTATAAAAATCAGAGCAAAAATCAATGCAATAGAAACTAAGATAACAATAGAAGAAATCAATGAATCAAAGAATAGCAAAGGCAATTCTGGGCAACAAAGTCAAGGCAAGAGGCATCTTAATTCCTGACTTGAAATTGTACTACAAAGACACAATGATAAAATTGGCATGATACTTGCAAAGAAATAGATCTGAGGATCAATTGAACAGATTAGAAAATGCAAGCACAACTACAAAGACACTCAAGACACCTGATATTTGACAAAGGAGCTAAACAAAATGTTCACTGGGAGAAGGGTATCCTCTTTAATAAATGGTGTTGGAAAAATTAGCTCTCCACATGCTGAAGACTGAAACTAGATCCATGTCTATAACAAAACTAAAGTCTAAATGGATCAAAGATGTAAATATTAAAACAGAAACACTAAATTTACTGGAAGACAAGGTAGCTACAAATAAACCAAAATATTTCAGTTATAACCATTAATGTAAATGGCCTCAGTTCACCAATACAGGGATACAGGGGCAGCCAGAGAATTCATAAACAAAATACAAACTGCGCGGGAAGCACTTCAAAGTATCAACAACTGGGATCTCACATTATTGAAAAGTTTTTGCGCTTCAAAATAAATCACCAACAGAGTGAAAAAAAAAAACCAAAATTGGAAAGAATTTTAGCCAGCAACCACTCAGACAAAGGATTTATATACAGAACATATAAAGAATTGAAAAACATCAAGCCCCTAAATTTCAAAGACCCTCTCCAAAAAGGGGCTTCTGAGATGAACACACATTCCTCAGATGAAGATATACAAATGGCAAATAAATACATCAAGAAATGTTAATCACAGTCATTTGAAAAATGCAAATTAAACAGCATTGAGATTTCATCCCACTCCAGAAAGAATAGCTGCCATCAAGAAATCAACTGATAACAAATGTGGGAAAGGCCATGAGGAAAAAGGAACACTGCTCCACTGTTGGTGGGAGTGTAGACTGGTGCAACCACTATAGAAATCAGTATGGAGAATTCTCAGAAGACTAGGATTGGAAGTTTCATTCAATCCAGCTATTCCTTTATGGGTTTTTCCAGAAAAACGGAAAAGGTCATATCACAGTGATATATGTGCACCTATGTTCATAGCAGCACAATATGTAATAGTTAAATCTTGGAAACAACCAAGATGCCCAACAACTGCAGAGGGGATGAAAATGATGTAGTATTTTTTCACAGTGAAATATGAGCTGTTAAAGGATGAGCTTGAGACCTTCATAGGCAAATGGAGATGACTTAAGACTATCTTCATTAGTTAAATAAATAAGGATCATATTTATAAATATCACATTGTGTCTCTAGAGTAAAAAGTAATAAGAAATGTAGGAATAATAAAACACAAAATGTGTAATTTCTATTGTAAAAAAAGAAAGAACTGCATGTATGTTTAAGTGAGTAGAATTGATATCCATATTACTGTTTTTATTGGATTGTTCAACAGAACTATTTGCAGTCTTGCTATTTGAATATCCACTTTGTGCTTTACTTTTGTAACTTGAACAACTATTTCTAAGAGGACAATATGTAATTTATCAAATAGTGATTACTTACTTTTTGAAATTATGTAATATTTTTACTCTTTTTCTGTTGCTTTTTATCTTTAAATAAAACTTTAAAAAAAGAGTTGGTTCTTTGAAAGAATAAATAAAATTGATATGTCACTCGCCAACTTTATTTTAAAAAGGCAAGAAAAATCTCAAAGTCATGTGATAAGGAATAAAAAGGGTGAAATCACTACAGATCCAGTGAAAATACAGAAGATAATTAATGACTGTTTCAAAACCTTTACTCTCATAGGCTTGATAAAACAGAAGAAATACACATTCCTAGAAACAAATGATGTATCAAAGCCGAATCAAGAAGGCATAAAATTGCTGAATAAACAAATTTAAGTAAATGAAATTAAAAATGTAATTAAAACCTACCAACAAAGAAAAGCCCAGGTCCAGATGGATTTACTGCAGAATTTTATAAGAATTTCAAAGAAGACTTAATGCCGACATACCTCAAACACTTCAATGAAATTTAAAGGGAAGTAATTGTCCCTAACTCATTCCTAGAAGCAACTATTGCTCTAATACCAAAACCTAAGAAAGACCCAACCAAGAAAGAGAACTACAGACCAATCTCCCTAATGAACATAGATGCAAAAATTCTCAATAATATATAGGCAAACAAAATGCAGGAAATCATCAAGAAAATTATACACCATGACCAAGTGGGGTTCACCTCAAAATTCAGGGCTGGTTCAACATATGAAAATCAATAAATCTACCATATCAATAGAACCAAAAATAATAATCACATGATCATTTCTATAGATGCAGAAAAGTCTTATGATAAGGTCCAACACTCATTCATGGTAAGAAACTTACATAAAATTGCAATAAAGGTCTTTACCTCAATATGATAAAAGCCATCTATGACAAACCAAGAACCAGCAAAATATTAAACAGCCCAAAACTGAAAGCCTTTACTCTAAAATCATGAGCAAGACAAGGATATTCATTGTTACCACTCCTATTCAGTGTAGTGATGGAAATACTAGCTAGAGAACTTAGACAAGAGAGCGAAATAAAAGGAGTAAGAATAAGGAAAATATAAGATAAATTATCATTATTTGTAGGTAGCATGATTCTCTACATAGAAGTCTTCCAAAACTCCATTTAAAGTCTCCTAGGCATAATAAATAAATTCAGTAATGTAGCTGGATGCAAAGTCAACAATCAAAAATCAATAGCATTTATATACACAAATGCCAAAATCACTGAGAGAGAAAAGACAAGCCACATCCTGCATAATAGCATCAAAAAAATGGGATATTTAGGAATCAATCTGACGAAATGAGTGAAAGAACTATTGTGGGAATATTATAACAACTTTAAGAAAGAAATTAAAGAGAATCTCAGAAAAAGAAAAACATTCTCTGCTCATGGCTGAGAAGAACAAATATTGTGAAAATTGCCATTGTTACAAAGTTACAGATTTAATGCAATCACCATCAATCTCACACTAACATACCTCACAGACCTAAGGAAATCATTCATAAAATTCATATGAAACCAGAAAAAACCTAGAATAGCAAAGGCAATTTTGATCAACAAAAGGCAGGAGGCATCAAAATTCCTGACCTGAAGTAATACTACAAAGCTACTGTGCTAAAATCAGCATGATACTGGAATAAAAACTGCCCTGAAAATCAATGATACAGATTATAAGATACGACTACCAACACACTCAGAAACCTTATCTTTGACAGCGGAGTCAAACACATTCATTGAAAGAAAGATAGAATTACATCATCATAATGTTGAAATCAATAGTTTAAAATATAGATGCAATTGCAAAAATGTTTCTGTGCCCATATGGGTTTTAGCTATATTTTCCTTTCAGTTTTGACTTGCATACCATGCTAAACCATCTCTAAAAGGAAAAAGAAAACATGACTTTAGCTATTGTCTGTCATCATTCAACTCTGTTATGTTGAGGTTACAGGGATGTATATGGCTATGTTTTTTGTCGCTGTATTTTCCATCTGTGATTTTCAAAAGTACAGTCTCTATATAGAGGTGTTGGTTTTTTTTTCCCCTTAAGACATTCATATCAGTAAGTAACAAACGAAAATTTCCCCTAATTGCTTTGTAGCTTGAGCTTGTTACAACAAATGGCAGTTCCCCTAGTGTAGTTCCCTGAAGTTAAGAATTTAGATGTGAAATAAAAAAACATGGTTATGAATATCATTTCAGGGAGTGACTCTTCCAAAGAACATTGCAAAATTCCTGCAAAAATTGATCATTTTATAAATATTAATTGCTTCATTTATTAAATTGTTTGGAAAGAGTTACACACTGTCTTCAAAAAAAGGAAACATTTAGAGAAACAATTTATTTTTGAGAGCGATCATGCATGTAGTTTATCAATTATAGCAAGGAAGTAATCAATTTATAATGCACAACAGGCAAATCTGGCATTGGGTGAGTGTCTTCCATGTTGGACATATTTCATTTTCATATGGTGTATACTGAAATCTGCCAAAATTTGGGGAGGAATATGTATAAGCAGGCTGTGGGTGGGCATTATCAACTTAGTTTAGCTGAAGTTTACAAAGTCTATTTTGTATCATTTTACTGAATTTGAAGTTAAGTATTTAAGTGCTATGTTATCTTCTTCTTCTTCTTCTTCTTCTTCTTCTTCTTCTTCTTCTTCTTCTTCTTCTTCTTCTTCTTCTTCCTTCTTTTTTTTTTTTTTTTGGATATTGGAGATTGAACTCACAACCTTGCTCTTGCCAAGTAGGCACTTATGCTGCTAAGCTAAATCCCCAGCCCCGTATGTAGTGTTTTTAAATGAGATGTTGAGTGTAATGTTTTGCTCTGAAGTTTAATCAATTCATGAAAAATAGGGTAAAAAGCATAGTCATAAATAACAAAAGAAACAGAAAAGTATGCAAATCATTTTATAAATATTATAATATATATGCAAGCAAATAGAGTAGGAAAAATAGTGATTTTGGAATATCCATTAATATTTTCTAGGAAGAGTCAATTAGGAAATGTATCACTAAAATCGAATATAGTACAAAACACTAAAAGATAAATGGGACAATTCTAGTAGATGAGAAAAAGATATATTTCATAGAATCAAATTTTAAAATAATGACGTTAACTGGGCACTATACTAACAGCAAATATTCATACACTACCATTTCAAGTGTTTTGTATTAGATTCCTGCCACAAGCACTTGAGTTATGGCATTCAAGGTTAAAGTACAGTTACATCAGGACATCGTGGGCTTTCAAGGACCATCCCATCTACCTGATGGCTAGAGACTTTAGAAGTCAAGGAGAATTGCTAATTTGAAACTTTTTATTGATTTTCCTTTTCCTGACCTGAAACTGAGATTATAATCAGAGCTACAAAGAACAAGATAGTGATGCTATATCTCTAGGAAAATAAAGACGGCATATTACTGAATGGGGAAACCAAAGCAGTTTTGAAATACAAAATGAAAATAAACTCATTTCAAACCAAAAATTTTGCAGAATATGAACCATAAGAGCTAATTACCTGCATATAAAATAAGACTTCTTTTATCAACATGTGTGATAAACTGAAAAGCACAGATATTCACCCAATCGCCTAAGTCATGACTGGGATGATGCGGGTGCTGGTGCTCTACACCTGGAGAGAGCAGGGGTACATTTCATTCTTATTTCAATCTTATATACTCTGTCATTCATACTTGGCCACAACACCCAAGTGTACAACATAAAGAAAGGATACTGGTTGTTTTACAAGATTTAGTAGATCTTATGCTACTATTTATACAGTTTGTAATTTCTCATAAATTGTTTCTTTCAACTTAATGTAATGTATACTACAAGCCAACCACACAACCAACAGAAAGTGATCAATATTAAACTTTTAAGGATATATTTTACATATGTTACAGGTTAAAAACTGTTGGTCAACTTAACACTAGCTGAATTACATCAGCATGGTGTTAAGCGTAGATGGCCCACCTGAGGAAAGTTGCCAGCATAAATAGAGACATGGAAAAGAAGAGCTAGGCATTGCAAGTTTCTCTAAGTATTGCTGTTTTAAGCTGTTGGTTCACCTGGAGAAGGTCATTGTGACTAGCTTCCCCAGTGTGAGTTTGACCATTGTCATTGGAGGAGCTTGGGACCTTGTTGCAGAGAGTGGCTGTGGTTCACTTTGGGAGCTCTGGTCCTTACATTGAGCATTACTTCCTGGCTGTTGAGGGGAAGACATGTGCTGTTTAGTCTTGAGGAGCAACTCATCATGCTGGCTTTCTTGCATGTACTCAACTGTGCTTATCATCAGCGGAGCTTAGGACCTCTGTGTTGTTGAGGAAGGCTGTGGTGTTTTTCAGGACAGCCCTGGTCTTTATTATGAGCCTGACTTCTCAGCGCCAACGTAGAACCCATAATCCACCAGCACTGCTCTTTAGCCCTCTGGCCTAGCCTTTCTACCTTCCACTACTGACCTTTGGTCCCCCTCAGAAAAAATCCGTAAAATAGATTGGTGAGAGTCTTTTGGGCTCTAGACCTCCAGCTGGGCTTGTGGAAGGCACTGTCATGGACTCTAGGTTTTCATCTGGACTCATGTAGGACATTACTATGGGATTCAGGCCCTAGGCTGAATATTCTGTGTCTTTAGTGTTGTGAACAGATTGCCTGCAATTTCTTGTGTTAAATTGTGTGTAATCAGCATAAAATAATAATATAAATTCTATGTCTTGATTGTGATTGTTCTCCTCACACCCCCTGACTACAAGATAGTCCATAAGATTTTTATATTATTTAAAGCCTATCAGTAACCATATAATAGAAAGTTATAGTGATATCAATATTATTGGAAGTATTGATCAAATCACCTAAAGAGCACCTTAGGAAAACATTTTAAGAGTTCTTAACAACAATTTACACCTGGAAAGGGTAAAAATTCACACCTTAGAGAATTGTGACTGGTTGTTTGCTGATAGCAGAACACTAAAATAATGGGAGAAAATTCTTCCTGATTACTTCATAAAATAATTACTTTAAATCATTAAGCACATATAGGAAATTATTGTAATTTGTTAATTTTCTGTTCCTTCAAAATCACAGTTAACTTACAACAATCAACCTATATACTGTAATACATTTTAAACTCATTATTAAAATATAAATTGCCCAAAATTTTAAAAGTACTTATATCCTAGATGAGGGTTTTGGTTTGTTTGTTTCTTAAATTGATTTAGGATAACATTGCATACAAATCTTACATTGTGTCCTTTCTGTTTAACTTTTATTCTAATGTTTTCTGAATAATTAAAATTCATAATGGACATATTTTCAGTGAGATGATTTATACTATTTTTGATTGTAAGATGCATTTTTCTTGTATGATTTCTATTGTAACACTGTCTTCTGTACCAAATATTTGCCAATATATGTTTTCCCTCAAAATTATTTGTAATATTTTCTCTTGTTTTAAAAGTTAATCTTTTTCAAAACTCTGAATCTTAATCATAAGTATACTATGATTGGCTTAAATTGAGTTTACAATGTATTTTCTTTGATTTCCTCAAAATACGTTTTACCCTGCTTACCTTAAGTACTATTTATATTTATTATTGATTTATATATAATTATAATATTGCATTTTTATAGATAAGAACTGTAAGCTGTCAATGAATGAAACTTATTGCTCAGAGCACAAAGTGCTGAAATTATACTCCAGAGTGAAGCGAGAGCTTGGGGGACGTCAGCTGAGCACACTCATTTCCCATGGTTTATGCTGAGCCTCTACCGAGCTTCTGCCAACCAACGTTGTCAAGTTCTGCTGTACAGTTTCCTCCCACCTCTTCCACTTTATCTACTTTTTCCTAATTGAGTGTCATGCTACTTAAATTAGGAAATCACAGATCTGTGACATCACTCACCCTGGTGGGATTCTCAGAATACCCACACCTCCAGACACTCCTCTTCCTGGTGTTCCTGACCACCAACACAGTCACTCTGCTGGGGAACTGGGGGATAATCATGGTCAGAAAGATCAGCCCCAACTTCATGTGCTCATGTACTTTTTTCTCAGCCATCTTTCCTTTTTGTATGTTTGCTATTCCAGTGTGTTTATAGCCAAACTGCTAGAAATCTTGGTTGTGGAAGACAGAACCATCTCCTTCAGAGGAGGCATGGCACAGTTTTTCTTTGGCTGTGCATGTGTGATTACGAGATGTTTATGCTGGCAGTGATGGCCTATGACTGGTTCATGGCCATCTGTAACCCCTTGCTCTGCACAGTCGCTATGTCACCTAAGCCCTGTGCTCTCCTGGTAGCAGGGACTTACATGGTGGGTGGAACGTGTTACTTGACAATCGTATATTTCCTTGTGCAGCTGTCCTGCTGAGTGTCTAATGTCCTAAATCACTTTGGCTGTGAGTACTCTGCTGTCCTGTGTCCTGTTCAGACCCCTCCTTCAGCCAGATGGTATGATTCATTATTTCTGTAGTCACTGAAGCTTGCGGCCTCCTGATCATCCTTGCCTCCTATGTGGTCATAGTTGTGATTATTATCAGGATGCCCCCTAAAGATGGACTAAAGAAAGCCCTCCCTACTTGCACCTCCCACCAGACTACCATCAGCATCTTCCATGGCACTGTCCTCCTTCTTTACTGTGTGCTCAGCTCCAAGAGCTCCTGGCTCTTGGTCAAAGTGGCTATTGTGCTTTTTACAGTCCTAGTTCCCATACTGAATCCCCTCGTCTACAGCCTCAGGAACAGGGATATGAAAGACAGCATCAGGAGTCTGATCTGATCCAAACTGCATTCTCAATCCACATAACTGAAATGCTTGTTTATTTGTCTGAATTATGTCTCACAATTTTGTGTACTTTATTGTTGATATTTCAGCTTTCAGTAAATTTTTATGATAATATAATCAGTGAGAATTTTAAATGAATCAGAGTTTTCAGTGTTCAGATGGGCTTATTTTCTCTGGTTTGATATAATATAATGCACTCATCCATTTCATCTGAGTTTCTGAATGAATTATATCAAAGCATCTCCCCACTGGGCACTATGGAAGCAATGATGAAGGAATACGGATATAGGGGATCAGGTTTCATTTTATGGCTCTGCTCTAAACTCTGTTTTATGAAAGTTTGATGAACACAGATGATAGCTAGCTTTGCTGGATTCATACTGAGGACCACAGATGTCATAATTTAATCAGAAATTTCTAGAAAACACTAATTTATTCATTGTAATACTGTATTTCAAATAAAATGAAACCCTTGGCTTTTAATTATGAAAAGTTGGCCAGAATTTCAGCAAACTGATTTTGAAAATATTAGCTATTATCTATATGCATCACTCAGCTTTTTCTTATATTTGAATGCTAGCTGTTGAAATATTGCTGATAATCATAGATAAAATTAATTTCACCTAGCATAATGCTTATACAAATTATTTATGGAAACAAGATCATATCATTAAATTTAACCATTGTCATCCCACAATTTGTCTATTACTCATCAGCAACTGACATCTATCTCCTCATGGTTACGTTAACAATGGAGAAACTTTTGCATAACAACTATTATTTTTCACAAATATATTATTAAGTCATATTGTTCACTTCTACAGTATTGACTATTACTTCATTTTTGTATTTAGTGAGCTTCTTAATATAGTTTTTCCAGAGTAGTTAATCCAAAGTTAACATACTTCTGTGTTTTCGCTAAGATCACATAGGTAATCATAGATTGTTCATTGCTTTTAAAAAATTAATATCTGTGTCTCTCCCCAAATTATTATAAGAAGTTTTTATTTTATATAATTATATGTTAAAAATCTCTTTTGAAAATGTGAATTTGACTAATTTCTTTAGTCATCACTTAAATTTTAAAATATATTTTAAGTACTTGTTAAATGACCATTTTACTCCCAGATAGATCAATAGATAGAAAATTCCAAGCCCTGGAATCGCTTTCCTCCAACTCTCAACAATAGTCAAATTATAAATTTTATCATGTTAATACTCTTGTTTATGTACAAATTTTTGTACCTAAAAATATTGATTACTAAATGCCACTTATTTCCTCTTGACAAACTAATGGAATGAAATATTTTGGTGTTTTTTTTCATCTTTCATGTTTTAAAATTACCAATATTTTTATTGAAATTTCATACATTTCATAGTGAACATAGTGTTGTTCTTGTTTTATGTTTCACCATTTAAATATTCCAGGTTTTCTTTATAGCCTTGGCTAAAGCAATTATTTTGATTTTTAAATTTTAGGTTTTTTGGCATGGTGTAGTACCAAGGTTGTGCTGTACTTACTCCTCTTTGGCGCTTAGTGTTATCATACCACATCACATTTGCTTATTTTCTAACTGTAGAATATTTCATTTTAGCTTTAATTTTGATATTTATTATTATTGCCCTAAAGCAGTCTTTAATATATTGATAAATTTGATGCTTTTGTAATAACTTTAGATGTAGCATTTGAAATTATTTGCAATCTAAAATTATTTAATTAGAGATTATGGATATTACTTGTCATTATATATAATAAAAATATTTTCATGTTTTCCTTTATTTTTCTTAATGTCCTTTATAAGAAGAAAATTCGATGTTATCTTAATCAACTGCATTAATTTTCTAATGATTTCACAATTGGTTATCTACATTTTTATATCTCTGAAATCAGAAAGACATTCTTCTCTGTTAAATTCAAGACTATGATTTTTTCATTTTTTGGTAAAGTATTTCAATTCATCTTTGTCGATGCCGGGGATGGGACTATGATAGTTTGCTATGATTTGGAATTACTGTGTCCTTGTCAGTGTCTGACAGAGGACTTTCTCCAGACACTGCAGTGAATTAATGTTTACTGAGCCACCTGTCACAGCCCTTTCAGAATCGTAACGTTCAGCACAGCAGTGTAGCTGGCGTCTAGGAGCAAGAGCCTGATTCACACCATTACAGTCACTAACAGGTGCTTGGAAATATCTAGATAGCTGTATTGAAGGGAGGTTTTGTGCACTTACTCTGCACTTGGGACAACGGTCATGCTAACAAGGGTAACATGCTCAGATCTCATTTCACCTGTTTCCAAAAATTTCCACAGTGACTGTGTCAAGTGCTGATTGTACTGTTTCTTACACAGACCTGTATGAATATATTTTTATATCAAAGAAACAGTGATTAGAACTAACAATTAGAAAAACATAAGTAGGCCAAATTTAACAACAAGGTAATTTTTTCATACAGAAGAGAGCATTTCCTTTTAGTGTTATTACAGAGGTTCTACAATAAAAATACATCACATATTCAAAAATACTACAAATGTCTCACTGAAAATATATGTGCATTATAAATTTTAATAAATGTGGAAATATTCAGATAAAAGTAAAATACAATAAAAGGACATAACATAAGATACGTAAGCAGTATGATAAATCAATTTAAGAATCAACCAAAATAAAAACCTCAGCTGTAGAATATAAGCACTTTTTAAAGTGTGGAAATTTTATATTTTTAATAATGAGTTCAAAATGTATTGAAATATGTATATGGATTGTAATAAGTTGATCATGCTTTTGAAGGGACAGAAAATTAACGAGCTCCATTTCACATGTGGCTTAATGATTTATGGTAATTATTTTATGAACTAGGAGGTAGGGATTTTCTCCCACTATTCTGGTGTGCTGCTGTCAACAAACACCCACTCCCAAAGGTGTGATTTCCCAAGCTCAAATTAACTTTATGTTAAATTCACAACATAAATTTGTTCTCTGAGTCTGACTCACCCTTAAGAGACTTTCTACACTGCACATAATTACCCTTCATATGAGAAAATGTTTATTTTCTTAGCAGCTTAATTGGCATATTTTTTGAATGAAATCATCATTGCCTAATTAGAAACTAGAATAACTTGCACACAGTGTTTATTTTTAGATATAATTAAAACTATTTATTAAATAAAAGAATTGTTCAAAAGTAAAGATATGAATAATGTCTGACTCGTGGTTAAGTATTTTATTTTCATTTTCACATGGGAAATTCTGAAATACAGAATCTGGTAGAGGAACGCCTCTGTGAATCTGAGGGCAGTGATACCTCATTGGCTGGGAATAAACTTACAAAATATTGAACTGTCTTTAATGAATCATTAAGAATCATTAGGATTTTACACTTGAGCTTCATTTGAGTACTATAAATATGTTTAATAGCTTTGGTGAGTATCAACTTCATATTAATGATTCATTCTCATTTTTAAAATTCATTTCAGGAAAAGTTTATTTTAAAATACATAACCCCAGGTAAGTGTAATGAAGCTTTGCAATAGATGGTAAAGCTGTGCACTGGAAGCATGATTTTGAAGTTTAAATATTCACAAAACTTAATTGAAAGTAGATGTCCAGGAATTTGATATTACAATGGGATTGTGCTTACAATTGGAAGAACAGATAAGTACTGATATTTTCGAGAGATGACTGGATGAATATTTTCAACCACATGAAACGTGTTTCCTGCTTGGAGAATTGGAGACGCTGAGTGGCTGAGTGGAAGGAGCACCAGAAGGTTGCTGTGCAATCATGTGACAGACTGGAAATCTAGCAGGAAGGGCCTGAATGTTAGTGCTTTGTAAGGAAAGTCACATAAAAATATGTAAGAATTTGATCACAATTCTAAAATGAAATTCAAAGAAAGTTAATCAAGCAAGTAGGAGAAAACAGTCAGCTGAAGATGCCTCTTTTATACAGCTGGTGATGGTTTGTGCAGTAGGAATCCAGGAGGGAGCAGATTTTGAAAAGTGATTTGGTATTGTCTTAAAATACCATTTTTACAGCCTGAATCTGAGATACTTTAAAAGGGAGGCAAAGGGAGTGAGATAAGTGAGATCAGAATTCTAAAGAAAAGAATAATATATATATATATATATATGTATATATTAATTGTACTGTTTCTTACACAGACCTGTATGTGTATATATATATATATATATATATATATATATATATCAACCTTTATGTTGAGATATTGAAAGAAATGTTTAAGACCCACAAAACAGTTAAGAGTGGAATTCAGAAGAGTGCAGATCTTGGTATGACTCTGCCAATTTATTGACACCTGTCTATCAGCACCTTTCAATAATCATGAATGCTGCTAATTATTCCATATATTGTGATCTTATATTTGTCAGCATTATTAAACTCTTTAAATATGTGCCAGGAAATACAAGAAAAAAGACATTTTTGAGTATTTGCTACAATAAAACATTGTAGCAATATTGTTAAACATTGTAGTAATATTGTTAAAATTAAATTTTAAATATTGTAGTAATATATAAACATTGTTGCAGTAATAACAATGGTAGTCAAAACAATTATAAAGAAGATAATGTAATACAAGTAGAATTACTGTATTTATGTAGAAGAGGACAGGGGATTCAGAGGAATTTAAAAACTCACCACATTCACATATGAATAAGTGCCTAAGACATGATTCACACTCAGGTTGACAGGTTCTAGTCTAAAATCTCTATAAAGTGTTATAACAATTTTGAAAACAATACTTACTAAAAAATTGTATCCAGCTTCCCAAATCATTATCAATATATAGAACAAGGTATGTTTGATTATACAACAGTGGAATGACAAAATTGAGGGACACATTCATATAGAAAAAAAAGAACAATATTTAAAATGGAAAAGAAATTTTAAACAGGGCCGCAAACACAGTAGAAATAAATGTAAAATGCTAAAATCTGAAACAAAGCTCAGACTGTATTTTGTTAGACATGAAACAAATATTCTCTGAAGTTATTTGTTACAGGTAATGGAGGGTTAGGGCTTAAGGGTATCAGTCAACTAAATGTGATCAATCTGTCACATTTGATTACAAGTGTTTTCTTATGATGAATACACTTAGGGCTGAATGGCACATTCTTGTTCAAACAGGTTAGATTGCACAACAGATGTGACAAATAGAAGGCAGTTCAAAATAGTTAATAAACTGTGTAAAGATGCGGGCTTGATTTTGAGGAATCTATAAGAAATCTAGCAAAATTTAAATAGGAAAAGATGTTAATAAAACATTATATTGAAACATGGTGAATTATTATTTGCAACAATGGACATCTGATGTAATTGACAGGTTCAAGGCAGGGTAGAGGGCAATTCAATCACATTTTAGAGCTTTAAATCATGCTAGTATGGTAAGAGTGGCCCTGAAAATTCTCAATATTTGATAAGACATTTGAAAGTTTGAGCTATTCAAATGGAAAAATCTATGAAACATTGAATATTTCAAGAAAATATAACACTAAAATAGTTGCACATCATTAGCAATGACAGCTCAGTACCACTTTTACTGAGGAAAAACATTTCTGTTATTCTGACTTAAAAAATACTCAAGAAGATACACAATTGTGAATTTAGTTAATGACAGGTTGTGTTGAGTGGTCCTTGCTACTGCTCCCTATTCTCATGCCCTGCAGTGTGTTCCTCTTCTTTTGTTCTTTCACTTGTCCTCTCTATGTATTTGATTAAAATTTGAATATACATGTTAATGTATAACTGCTGAACTTTAAGCAGTTAAGTGCACTTTCACTACACGAGTGTATGTGTATGATTTGTAGAAGAAATTTATGATATAGCAACTATAGTTTCTTGTTTGTTTGTTTGTTTCCTTCATAAATGAGTTAAGTGAGTCATTAATGGACAAAAGAATATTCTACATCTCACCATTTCAAAAGTGAAAGATGACTCTGATTACACAGAACAAAGCCAAGCAGAAAACATGAATGTGCTTTTATTTTCTTAACATCAGTGTTTTGCCCTGATATCCCCTGATGAATTCAGCTGCTGAAGATAAAATCTCTGACATGTTCCACCAGGACCCAGGTGTTGAAATGAAAAGGAAATTAAAATTTTAAATGAAGTGTGACAGAAATGTCCTTCCAAGCCAGGTGGACTTGTCTGGACAGGACTGATAATGGGACATTGCTTCCTTTATGTTGCTTCTGTCTTTGTGTATTTGATGATCTTGCAATGTAACTTAAAATGTAACAAGACATTTCTTCTTTTGTGTAACCTACGTTTTGTGTAACTGTTGGCCTTGAAATGTAACCTAAAATGTTTAAACTCCCTTAGCAACTCAAGATTTCATGCAACCTTCAATTGTAACCAGTCAAATCTGCCTCTGTACCTTCCCGCTTGCTCTCCCTATAAAAAATCCAAACCCCTGCCATGCAAGGCTGAGTCTTTGAAACACATTCCAGTCAAATCCACTGGCAAAGTAAATTGCTTCGTAAACATCTTTGCTACTATTTCTTTCCATGTTTGGTCTGTTTTCTGTAACAGAATGAGAGAAATCTCAGGCTTCTCAAAATACTGGCAAATCTGGCACCCCTCTTGCTATGCTTCCTGTCCACTGACACTCTCTCCTCCTTGGGAAACCTTGGGATGATTGTGGTCATTAGGATTAACCCCCAAAATCCTTGTTCCCACGTGCCTTTTCTTTAGTCACTTATGTTTTCTTTATTTTTGTTATTCTGAAGCAGTAACTTTCATCCTCATTAAGTGAAATTTTATAACCATCCCTTCCCATAACATCCTGTTATGTCCAAGCAGAGCAAACATGCAAATCTGTCTCAGCTTGATGGCCCAGCTTTGTTTTCCTTCTGCCCACCCCAAGTCCCAGTCCCACTCCAGAGACCAACCCCCTTCTCCAAATGTGTGAAAGCAGAAATCTGTCCATTCTGCTTTGCTCAGTTGTTTTGTATTTTTCAGCTGAGTCAATGCACATCTAAATCTAAATTCCTGTTTTTCCCTGTTGGTCTCTTCTATCTCTGAAATCCCAAAACAGTTCTTCTGCATCTGCTATGAAAAGTCTTACAGGTAAGTGTGGTGGAACCATCTCCTTCAAAGGATAAATGATACAATGTTCCTATCAGTGGGCTTTTGTGACTACAGAGATGTTTGTGATACCTTTCATGGTTACAACCAACTTGTGGCTGTCTGCAACACTTTTTGTACACAGTTGTCATGTCTTAGGAGCTCTGTGCATTTCTTGTAACTGCAACTTCTCTGTGGGATGGGCTCCTTTCTCTATACTCTCCTATTTTCTTTTGAAAAATTCCTATTATTGATCTAACATCATAAGTCACTGCTGCTGTAAGTGTTCTGCTGTCCTCTCTGTGCTGTGCTCTGATACTTTTTTGAATAGGCTGGCAAGTTCAGTCACTTCCTCCTGAGCGCCCTTTCCTCTTGTGTTATAAGAGGTGCCACGGTCATCAAATTCCTTCAAGGGACAGACTTGGAAAAGCATTCTCCGCCAGTGTGGTCACCTGGTCCTCATCTTTGTTTTCTCTATTGTGTGCTTAAATATAAAACTGTAATTCTCCCTTTAAAATAATGACTGTGTTTTTCAACATTGTGATCTCTTTGCTAAATTCCCCATTTAGTGTCTCGGAATTAAATTTCTGAAGGGAACCATAATGACACTGATCTACATAAAAAGTTTTCTCCAGTATGCTCACACATATTGACATACAGCTCTTTATTTATTTTAAAATGTGTGCTGCATTGGTTTGCAACTGGGAGACTTTTGTTAAAAAATGCTACAAACTTCATTCAAAATTTATTGAATTGTATATGTACTTCTATGACTATATCTCACTCTCCTTTTATAACTGCCTGAAGTAAGAAGGAAAAGAAAACTCCCTTTTCCTTCTGTTGAGGACTTATCCTATCCCGCAGTCTCTTTAACAAGTTACAGCGAAGGCTTAAATAAAACAGACAATGCAGTATGTTTCTGAGGAGCTCAGGAAGTTCCAAACTCTCTGGGAGCTAAGACAAAGACTTTTCTGTATTGCCTGAATTTATTTCGTTTCCATAGATTCAGGGGGCTCAGGGAGTGGAGTGCACATCTGAGGCAAAAGCCCAGGAAAAGGAGCAGGGTTTTGAGGGGAAAAAAGTTAGTAAATCTTGCCAATTAATAGAACTGTTTGATCTCTAAGGTTATCAGTTTTATTTCACCTGAATCCTTTGAATGAGATTCAGCAGCCCACAGCAGCATCTGTGAACATGAGCTTTCCAATTTATCTAGAATTACTTTCACAGCCAGCCAAGAAATTCACCCTTACAACAGCCTGGTCTACAACGATGCCTCCTTTTTGCTTTTGTATATGCAGCAATTGAAATAGTATGACTTGAGGTTGACAGGTATAGATGTTGCTGGATTCGGTGCTTCTGTAGCAGACTAGAAATACAAATAAAGGAAGCATATAAACAGAATTGATTCAGCATAGAATCCAAAACTGAGTCTAGTGGCACCAGATTTCACCATAGGTCTAGAGATCTGGTCTGATATCTCTATGGGCATTATCTGATTTAGATTATATAAAATATATATAATAAACAATCTATCTGAGAATATTGAGGAAACATATATCATTTTTGTGAATAACTAAACACAAATCTTCTGTCAGCCACCCTAATCAAAGCAGATTTGGATAAAAGGCTAAACCTAAAGAATTTTAAATAAATTATAAGTTGTTATGATTAATATATTGTCATATTGTGATAGATAGCTGTATATATATGAGATGCTACATTATACTTTCTTATTTTACACTCAAAATACAATTGTAAAACAAAGATTAAAACCTAGATTTCTTTTTAAAATTTTAAAGAAAAAAACAGTAAAAGGGTTAAAAGTAATACAGAATTTCAAAAAAATAAACACTAAGAAATCAGAAAAAATTTAAAAAGTTAGGATATATAAATATTAACTCTTTTTGATTTCCTATTAACTTGTTTTGAAGTCCTGTAATACTCCCACGATCTTGTTTTGACTGATTAGACTCTGTTCCATTCTGTATGATAGTATCAAGTTTGAAGATATAGGCAACTACTTTGAAGGCAATAAGATTCACTAAGATACCCGTTCTGGTTTGACTATTGTCTTCTTTGGAAGTCCTGTAATGTTTTCAATGCCTAAGTTTTATTGGTCTTGTTCTCTACTGTTTTGTCCAACTTTATAATATCTAATGAGATAGACAATTCTTTTTAAGGAAACAAGAGACAACGTTGATAACCATTGTTGATAACCTTGTACTCTGTTCTACACCATGTGCTACGTCTATCCTTGGTTTTGACTGACAGCTTTGTTTTGCCATATTTGACTGTATTCTCTCCCCCCCAAAAAAGTAATAAGCACTAAGGAGTAATAAAATCCAAAATGTGTAAAAAAAATAGATTACATATTTTCATCTTAGAAATATTGTTCATGTTACAAAATTAAAGCATAGGGCTGGGGATTTAGTTCATCAGCATGAGCGCCTGCCTTGCAAGCAGGCAGTCGTGAGTTCGATCCCCGGTACCGATAAAAAGGAAAAAAAGACAAAAAACAATTAAAGCATACAAAGTGGACATTCAAACAGTGAGACTACAAACAGTTGTGCTCAATGATCCAAAACCTAGATTTCACATATGTAAAATTTTCTTCATTAATACAATGGGCAATAAATTATAATGGCAAATGAAAAGAATCAAAATCAGTACACAAATAATACTCAATAGTAGAAAATTGACAATCCAGTGGAAAAGGATATGTAGTATAATGAACTAATTTATGCAAACTGTGACTGAAATATAAAATGTTGTTTAACCTGATTCAAAATAAAACTGCAAATGAAAAAATGCCTGGGTCTTATCATTTCTCATGTATCAACACCTATCTGATATTGTTAAGTTTAATGATTGTCCCCTAAACAAAGACCTTAAAGAAGAACTGAATTTTAAGCAAGGTGGTATCAAGTTGCCTAACCTACATGAGGACTTCTAATGTACTGGCAAGATTAATTATGGACTTATTATTAATTATGGACTCCTAAATCATTCACAGTTCTACATATTTATTCCGAATAGTCAAAGCAATTGATTTAAAATTACAAAATATGTTTAAATCTAGATACCAAAAACAAAATAGATAAACCACTGATTAATATTTATATATCCTGATTTAAAACTCATTCTTCTGAATACTGTTAAGCAAAAGAAAGAATTATTTATTGTATCTTTCTTCTATAAATTATATCTTCAGATCACCTAATAGGTAATGAGAGAAAATTCATAAGAAATCAAAGTGGAAAACCTACAGAATTAGAAAATTAGGATTTTAGAACTTCTAATTAAAAATGGAAATATAGAAGTTTTTTAAAATGGTATTAAATCATTAAACAAAACACTGTGGAGCTATTTCAATGTGAATCAATGGAGCTGGCATTGCTTCACCTACAGACCACTGTGAACTTCACTGAGAGCTAACAGTATGTGTGTGGACTGCACCTGGCAGTGCCCACTATAGCATTCCTTCTGGTAAGAAAAGAAAAGACGAACTTGTACAGATCATTTATCAGAATGCCCTTTGGATCAATTGACATGGAAATAAGCTAAATGACCCTAAATGACACAATGAACCACATACAAAACAATGAAACATTCTTCAAATTGTCCATTTTTTCCTCCCAATTTTTCTTAAACCAGTGTATAATTATTTGTGTGTAGAGAATAGTTATATAATAAAATGTTACACCTTGATTTATATGTATTTTGATTCAAATTAACTAGTAAATTAACTAGCTCCCCTAGAGAAACTTGGAAAATGTAAATATTGGTTTGGGTAGGACTTATGTGATCTGAAAAGTACATTTGCTACTATGTTGGTGCCTGTCTGTTATCACAGCCTCTCAAGAGGCTGAGACAGGAGAATCACAAGTTTACCACCAACTTTGGTAAGTTAATAAGACCTTATGTTAAATTTCAAAATAATTATCAAAAAAAGAGAGACCTGAGATATGGCTCAGTGGGCTAGTATGCATACATAAGGCCCTGAATTTAATCCTTCATCTGACAAAAATAAAAAAAATATTATAATTATAAATATATATATATATATATATATATATATATATATATATATTCAATGTGATTTTGGCATATGGTGACTTTTAGTTTGGTGTTAGTTCTAGAATAAAGCACGTCCTATACCACTGAATAAAGTCTTAAGCTCTTTGGGATGAATGCTTAATTAAATGTTCATTTTTTTAATGGTTACTGTTTTTACATAAACTTTAAATAATAAACAACTAGATAGATTGATAGGGAAGGTATAATACCCTACAATTAGTGCTGTGTTTAAAGGACCTTTAATTTATAAGATTGAAGTCAGGCACTCGCTGTCCCTGTCTCTTCCCTGACCCTTCAGAGCTGAGTGCACACCACACACATGTTCTCCAGGATGCACCAAGGAATATTTGGCCAAGAATACATTTGAAATGGAAAAAGTCAGTGCCTATGCAGCTCCTGTAGTTGCTTATACTGATGCTTGAAGCTCTGAAGTGTTTCATTGATGTTTCTTTAAAAGTCTTTAAAGAAGTTTTATGATAACATTGACTTGAATTTACTCAGCAGTAATTTCCTAATGAGTATGTCGACAAGAGAACTCCCTCATGTAGTTTTGTGCTTTTTGTTGTCCTAAGAAATTGTAAATTTCGTGACATAAATACAGCTATGAGGATACAAATATCTCTGAACCATCTCCATTCCTTTTTCTTTTCATCAAAACTAATGTCAACATGTGCCACCCTGACTGTATTTTTTTTCTTGCTGTATTTTTACAAAGAGCTTTAGAAAGTGAGAACCACCCCACATTCAGCAGTCACTGATACATAAGGATGTAAACTTCTATTTCAAAGGCATTGTGTTCACTCCTGCCTGGTCACAAACTCTACACTCTTCACCGCAAGATGTTTCACATGGTTTACATCCTCTCTCTCAAAGGTTACTGCTGTGACACTTTCTAACCTCTGTACTTCAAAAAGATACCTCCAAGCCATAGGTTGCGGTAAAATCTACAATCCCAGAACATTAAAGGCAGAACCAAGAGGAAGCCAAGACCAACCTCAGACTGGGCAGTATAACAACTGACCTGTGTGAAAATAGAAAGAGAAGGAGAACGGCTTTGTATGCTTTGTGTGCAGCTGAGTGTCATGGCCCGGATTACAGTTACCAACAGAGAGAGAGAGAGAGAGAGAGACAGAGACAGAGACAGAGACAGAGACAGAGACAGAGAGAAAATAAAGAAAAATAGAATGAAAAACAAAGAGAAAGAGTAGAGGGGGAAATCAAATCAAGTTATATCCTTTTTAACATGATTGGAAAATACTTGCTTTCAGTGTTCTTTAAATATAAATTAATGAACAAAAGTGAATTCTCTCTAATATGTCCCAATATTAAATATTTGTTTAATGAATGAATGGAGAAATAAAGAAAAGAATAAATGTAGCCATATATTTTCCTTGCATACTCAGTTTTTTCTGACTCCTATGTTAGTAAAATTCATGAAATAGTAATTAAGATCATAGAATATATACCTTTTTTCTTTTGTTTTTATAATATATACTCTAAACAAAAAATGCACATAGATTTTGAACACGTTACTTAAAGATTGGAAGTTGTAATACTTCTATGAAGCTACATTCAGTCTTCATAGAGTGGAATAATTGAGAATAATTCTATCACAACTATTTCTATGTGTTGTGTTTTTTTCCATTTTGATGAACTTGCCTAGGAAAGAAAATCAGAAGAATAGATTTGTTTTATTTAATTTTGACTGTTTACTTTTATTTTTCAAATTAAGAAATTTTAGTTGTGCCTATTTATTTTAAATAATAAATTCATGTAGAGACGTTAGGATTGTGTGTGTTTACATGTGTGGTTTTCTCTCTACATTCTAATTTTCCTCAGTTCTGGGAGGTGCAGTGGTCTTCCTTGTAACTTGTAACTACAAGGAAGGTCATGCTTATCACTCAGAGATTATTCATGGTACATTTAGTACTAGCTTCAAATCCAGGAGCTCAGAATATAGAAGTGAACTTGATAATTGATTTTCTATTCTCCTAGCAATTTTATACTGCAATGGGAAACAATGTCTAATAAATACAGTAAAAAAATTAAGAAATACACTATCCCTGTATCAAGTACTTTGAACACTAATGTGAGCAGTAGGAAACCCACTGGGTTAGGACAGTGCCCTCAAGGAGAGTTTTACTAAGAATAAGGATTAGAGAATAAATTCTAGGTTGTTAAGAAACCCTGTGTTGAGATTTACAGAAGTAATGTTCAAATAATTTGGGTACAAGGCACACCAATCAACACACAATAAGTAAAATAAATATTAGATAGGACAAAAATTTAACAAAGATTTAGATCATTTCTGCACTATATATTTACCTTTGCAAATATATATACTTTGACTCTCAAGAAAGAATTTCTCCAAGCTGGTGAGAAAGCCAGGTAAACACATTCCTCCAGGATGATCCCAATGTGTGGTTTGGAGGAAGAACGTTAAGGATTGTAATAGGCACTGAATAAATGTTTCCTAATAATGAATATTATGCTTACAAATATTTTCAGAATTGATATTGTCAGTATGGGAAGGTGACATTCATATATACATTATTTCAAGGATAGTGATACTAATGCTGCTATGTAACTTAGATGGGAAATTCTCCTGATATTGCTAAAACTCATCTCTAGGTTGTCTCCGATAAATTGCACTAGATTTAGATGATTAATTTTAATTGTTTATTTTATGCCTTCAAGAGATTGAAGCAATATTCTCTTCGGGTCTTTTTTCCAAGGCTTAATTATAGATACAGGAGCACAGACATCGCTCAATCAGGAGTGGTCCTGCTTGACCACTAACAGGTTTTTGCTCAAATTCTAAAGACAACTTAGTATTAATTTTGAAACATAAGTTAATCTGAGAAAAAGGACAGCATCTGGAGAATTAGAGAGTTCTTAAGAGATAAGTGTAACCAAGCAAGGATCAGGATTATGCAAATTTTGTGTTAAAGGCTCAGATCTAAATTCCACAACAATTACACAAACACTGTAGATTTTGGAGGGAGACAAAGGAGCACTGAGAATTTGGAGCTATGTAGTGTTTCATTATTATAAACTTTAGAGGAGAAACAGATACATTCTGCAAGTATTTAAGGGAAATTAGATGAATGATGATTGAAGAGACTGGTAAAAATATTTAAGGGGACTAGCTTCAATTAAGACTAAAAAGGAGAAAAAAATGTGATCACTGGTACCGAAAATATAAGCACATTAGGAGACAAAAGTAACTGCAGGGAAGAAGATTTTAGCTACCATTTTTCCTGAGTTAAAATAATGGAAACTTTAACCAGGAATTTAATAATAGTTTTTGAGAGACATGATCCAGTACATAAAATGTAATAGTTAATAGCAAATTTGTTATTAAAAAATAAAATATATTAGCAAGAATGAAATGTGGTATATAGAATATCTTGGTTGATGGATTGTCTTTTATGGAGAAATTCACAAGTAGAAGTCATTTGAATTTTTCATATAGCCTGATATTTTTATTAATGCACTATCTGGATTACTTCCTGGACTATGTCATTGAAAATAACTTCTTGGGTAAAAAAATCCCTGGCATGGTAGGAAGTGAATGGTGTGGACATCTGTAAATGAAATTAAATGTTTCTTTTGTATCACCTTTTCTGTGAAATGTCTTTATATTGCAATAGTACATAAACTTGTTAGTACTGTTTCACAGGGGAAGTAAGAGTGAACATTCTAGATAATCTAAAAGGAGATGTGAGAGGGAAGGGATGACGGGGAGAGAGGGGTGTGGAAGAGGGGGTACAAGAGAGAGGGAGACTGGTAAAGGAAGGACGAGAGACATAAAAGGAGGGCAGGGAGAGAGGGAGAAAAGAGCAAGGAGAGAGAGAGAAGGAGGGAGAGCGAGAGGGAGAGAAGCTGAGGAAACAGGAGAAGGGAAGGAGAGGGAGAAACAGAGAGAGGATAATATCAGTTTCTATATCAGTTTTTATTACGGTTCCTGATCAAGGAAATATTTTACTTAAATATTCATGGCCAAAAAACTTCCTCTAAGTTGTATTAAGTGTCCCAACTACTTTTTTGTACTGAGGATTGAGCACCTATCCTGCAGGCCACTGTGTGCTGAGTTAACTTGCTGGTCCAAGTGTCTCATCTCGATGCTGCTTCCTAATGTATTTATGCAGAATGTGCAGTGTCGTAGAACCATTTTCTTACGATTAGGATCTCTAGTTTGTGCATTATTTGCAAATATAATTATTAATAAAATTCACAAATTAGTATTTGAATTTATAATCATAATCAGAGTGTTGTTAATAAATTGATATATCCTCAAGCATCTGAGGCTTGGTTCTACTCATGACAGTACAGATTATTCTTTGTCTGCATGTCTCTGTGAAAACCAAGGTTTCCCTGAATTTAGAATAATGTAGAAAAATTTTATAATCTAATTTTATTATCTTACAGTAAATGAGAAAATAATAGTAATTAGAAATGGTAAGATGCAAAACATATTTACTGAGAAAGGGGTAAAGATTTATTTTAGTATCACATTTATTGTGCCAGACATACAAATAGTTTTAAGTAATACATGCAATAAAATATAAAGGCACAAGTGAAGTGCGTGGGCTCTCAATGCTAATGTCGCTATGTGACAATTTATAAAAGATAGTTTCAGAAGTTCTGATTTTTCATTACTTATTGCAGAGGTAAAAAATAATTTATCATATTAAGCTTATTTGAAAAATTTACAATGTACAAACACAGCTGAAAATTCTCTGAAGATTTCATTCAAACACACAGAAGAGCATCTATGTACTGTACTTACACATCAATTGAATGTCCTTGCAAATGTTAAATATTACAATTGAGAAACCATGATTTAATTTAATAATTTCATTTTTCTTAAAATATTGAAATATTGTCATATTTTTGCAATCATGAAGATGTAGCTAATCTGAAAAGCTAAACATCAAGATTCTGAAAAAAGTGTATTTTTCTATTCTCCAGTCTCTATGATGAAAAAAATCTTTATTTTATCACTATGCTATAACTACTTCGTTTTTAGGGCTATCTTTTATATTCTGACAAACAGAAACAATGCTACTATCAGATAGAAATAAAAGTGGGATCACCTTCATCCTCTTGGGCTTCTCAGATTATCCCAAAATCCAAGTTCCACTCTTCATGACTTCTCTGCTCATCTACAGTGTGATTGTGGTAGGAAATATTGGGATGATGGTCATAATCAGAAGTAACCCGAAACTGCACACCTCCATGTAGTTTTTCCTCAGCCACCTCTCATTTGTAGATTTCTGCTATTCCTCCATCATCACCAAGAGGCTGGTGAACCTGGTCGTAAAAGATAGAACGATCTCTTTTTAGGGTGTATAGTACAATTCTTTTCCTTTTACACATTTGTGGTTACTGAGTGCTTTTTGTTAGCAGTGATGGCATATGACCATTTCATGGCCATCTGTATCCCCTCTCTACACAGTTGCCATGTCCCAGAAGCTCTGTGCCATCCTGGTGCTGGGGTCATATTCAAGCTTGTTCCTTGATACTGCCATGCTCTGCACTGCAATTATCATTTCATGGTTGCAACATCATCAATCACTTCTCACTGCTCTCCCTCTCTTGCTCTGACACACACATCAACCACTTGCTGTTTTTCATTTTGCCATTTTTAATGAAGTCAGCATGCTCCTCATCATCCTCTTGTCTTATGATTTCATTGCTGTTACCATCCTCAAGATGCCTTCAGCCAGCGGGCGCCGCAAGGCTTTCTCCACCTGTGTCTCCCACATGACAGCCATCACCATCTTGGATAGCACCATCCTGTTCCTCTACTGTGTGCCCAACTCCAAGAAGTCCAGGCACACAGGCAAAGTGGCCTCTGTGTTTTACACAGTGGTGATCCCCACGCTGAACCCCCTGATCTGCAGTCTGAGAAATAAGGATGTGAAGGACAAAGTCCAAAAAATCATGGACACAAAAATGTTTTCTAGTTGAGAATGATGGCTTCCTGGAGATTTTTTGTAATACAAAAATTTTCACATAAAGTTATTTTAAGTGTGGCATTAAAATTAATAGAGCTAATATCATACAACTGCAAAGAAATGGATTTTACTTCCATATATTTCATCTACAATTCTGAAATACTCTGACAGATCCCACAAACTGTGATAATTAAAAGATAACCTCTTTGCATATCACATGATTTGTCTTCGGTAACTCAATAAATATTATTTCTATCAATCTTTTACATAAAGTGTAAGTAGACTGAACTCTGTATCCTATGGAATGACTATTGTAAGAGGCAGAAAATAATAAATAACATTGAAAGTTTAAGAGAAATGATTTTGAAAAATCATTGAGGTATAACATGAACCGATCCAAGGAGCAAAGAATAATCAGAGTTTATTCAGAGGTACATTCCAGTGTGGAAGCAGACTTATTCAGAAGAAAATTGCAAAAATAAAATCAAACAGATAAAACTGTAATACAGACTCTAGTTAAACAAATATTTTATTGACCAAAGTGATATAAGTCTTATGTTTATGTGTGTTTGCATATGTGTGCATATCCATCATGTGTATAAAAGACACTTGAAACTTGAATAAAATGTGTTTTACATCCTGAAATGTTTTTAAAGCATCTTTTCTATGGCATAGTGGTAATCAGTAATGGATTGAAGTAAAGACTTGGAAATGGTACATTGAAAACAAGCAAATATTTTGTGCTGAAACAGGATTAATAGGTACCTGCTTAAAATGTGCTATGAGAATAAACTTTATTCCCAGTCTTCATATACTTTTTAAGACATGAGAGTTAAAATAAACTGAACCTTTCACCACAGAAATTTCATTTGCCATACTAAATGTGTTTGCAATTACTTTAATTGTTGAACTCTAACTACCTGCATAAGCATCTTCAAAATAAAATGAAGCCATGATTCAACCCACGTAAGAATGTGAATTAAAAATATCAGTCATTTCACCTTACTGTCTCAGGTTGTTTGGCAAAGTGCTATCATCTTTTTCTTCCCTTTACTCAATACCTCTTGGTATAATCCCAAATATTTACCTATATAGAGGAAGAAATAAAGCTCTATGTACTTTAGTAAG
Organism: Cavia porcellus; assembly: GCF_034190915.1. Classification (NCBI taxonomy): domain Eukaryota; kingdom Metazoa; phylum Chordata; class Mammalia; order Rodentia; family Caviidae; genus Cavia; species Cavia porcellus. The sequence goes on from NW_026947505.1 coordinate 65,852,051, forward strand.
AATTAGAAAAAAATGTGGTACAGATTCCTATAAATTCAATAAGATTATTTGGCATTATAAAATTATTTCAGAATTTTGATTAACATAAATGTTAATTTTCTATACATTATTATATGTAGAATCATTGAAATAATTATTACATGTAAATAATTTAAAATGAAACAGTATTGTAGATGGATATTGGGTATTGACTGCTATGTGAATAGCAAAACAAGTTAGAACTGCCACATGGCCATAATATCAGCATTGACCTCTGTAGCTGTTTTAATTACGGCTAAAATTCATAATCCTATAACATATTTTTCAACTGATATGTAAAACATCTGCAATGTGTTTAAATGCAGTCATTAATGCCTTCATGGGCTATTTATTTATCTCTGATACATGACAAATTTTTTTATCAAATAAGTAAAACAAGATACGTTTCAGATTGAAAATGTTATAGAAGTAGATCTCATAAGAAAGAAAAAAATTCTCTAAGAACTGAGAATTGGCGCAAAAGTATACTATATTTTCATAAATGTTAAACTAGTCAGGGTCCCATGAGGAAGACAAATCCAACCAAAATTCAAAATAAGGAGTTATAGATAGAAGGAGCCTAAAAGCAAGAACAAAATACCACATGTTAATTTAAGGAAGACTAACTGCAGGAAGTACCAATTACTCTTGATATTAGGGAATAACAAGGAAGTGATACTGCGTTTCTTGGTCCCTTTCACTTCTGCAGAAGCTCTGTCTTCCCTGTTCCCTATGATGTAACTTTGTTTTTCTTTTCAATATATTTCCATTTTAGTTTTTTCAGAGAATAGAAATCAGGTGATAGTTAAGCTTGTGTGTTCACTTTGTTTCACTTAACATTATGGCCTCACAGTGAATCTGATATTTGCAAATCACACGTTTATCTTTCTGCATGGCAGAGCTCATTATAGAAAAACCTTTAAAAATATTTTGCTCTATTGGAGTTGTAAAATGCATTACTATTATTAATTATATGTGCTCCTCCTCATACACAACAGGCATACTTTTTCTTATCTAACCGTAACTTTTCACACATTTGTCAGATATTGGAGCTCTTTATATTCCCAATTTTGGTTGTCCTCAACTTCCAGAACATCAGTTTATTTATTTATTTTTTGCTTTCTAAATATGAGTTATATGCTGTTTTACTGAATTTTTGTGCTGGGTGTTTTTACTTAGGATCTCAACCCCAGCTCCTCCAACCAAGCTCACCTCACCACTTGATGAAGTTTGTGTCTGTGAATCCAGGCACCTCCCCAGAAGTTGCTTAATCCAGTAAAATTGATGATCAAGCTAAACCAGAACATTTTCTTGAGTTCTTTGCATGTCGTAGATGTTAGTTCTGTCTGAAGAGTAGCTGACAAAACTCTTTTCCATTCTGTGGATAGTCTCTTCAGTCTACTGATTGTTTAACTGTGAACCTCTTTAGCCTGGTACAAGCCTATTTGTGAATTCATGCAGTTAATTATTGTGCAGTTGAAGTTCTGTATTTTCTTATGCTTATGTCTTTGACTCTTTTACCTACTTTATCTTCCTGTAAGTCTGATATTTCTGTTTTAATATTTAGAACTTTGATAAGTTTTTTATTTTGATTTAATACAGTGAAAGTGTGAGACATGAATGCAGTTTCAATCTTCTGCAAACAGATAACCTTTTTTTTTCAGCAGCTTTTGTTGAATAAGCTATCATTCTTTCAACATATGCTTTTGGTTCCATTGTGAAAATTACATATATCTAGGGATGTTTTTGCACTTTATGTTCCATTGATTCATGTATCTGCTTTTGTTTTCCAGTACAATGGTGCTTTAATCATATTTGCTTTGTATTATAGCTTCAGTTCTCAGAATTGGAAGGTCCCCTGCTTTGTTCTTGTTGCCCAAAGTTGCTGTTGCTATTTTGAGTCATTTCTAGTGGTATCTAAATTTGAGGATCATTTTCTTTATTTATAGAATGTATGATTTGGAATAGTTTGACTGGGACTACATTGAATCTGTGGAACAGTTTTGGGAGTATGGCCACTTTGATAATTATATTTTTGCTGTGTGACAGCAGGGAACATCTTTCTACATTCTGGTGTCTTGTTAGTGCCCTTTTTCAGAATAATGTAGTTTGCTTTGTACACGTTTATAATTTCCTCTGTTAAATAATATCTATGTATTTCAGATTTATTTAAACTACTGTAAATTGTATTGTTTTCATAATTTATTTCTCATTGAGTTAATTACTGATGTGAACTAGTGCTAGTGATTTTTCTATGTTGGTCTTTATTTCTGTTATGTTACTGAGTTGGTATTTAATTATAATAGATTTTGATGGAGTTCCTCAGGCCTTCTATGAACAGTGTCCTACATTTGCAAATGAAAATTTGAGCCCTTAATTTCCTGCATCTAACCTTTTTATTTCGTGAATCTAGAAAAGAAGGCAGGGGAGGAGATTGAAAAATGGAAACATGTAACCACTCCCCAGGATGACTATAAATGCATGTCCTGAAAATACATACCAATAAAACGAAATATAGTTAAAAGATCAACCGGCACAAAAATGATAAAGAAAGATGCATAAGACAGAGTGAAATGAAAATACAGCATCTGGTGGTGTAACAGGAAAATCATTACTATTACTCTTCCATAGTTTCTAAAACAATACAGAAATTCAGTGCAATTCCAATAAAAATCAGTGATTCACTATCCATTATATAAAGCTAAAAAGAAGTGTTTTGAATGTTTTAATCACAAATGTTTTTAATATGTAAAAAACTAACTGTACCTAAACTGACGTCAACATTACATGATTATGTGAGCATTAAAACCTTATCTTTCACCATTAATATTAGCAATATTTTTGCATGTATCACTTAAAATAAGTGCAATATGAATAAAATGTTTACTTTAAAAACTTTAAAGTTTGCCTTGCAAGCAGGCATTCATGAGTTTGATCCCCTGTACTGATAAAGAAAAAGACAAAAAAAAAACTTTGATGTTGATAAGGGACCAAGTGCCTTTAGAACTGATGATGCTCTTTAGATACATTAAAGATATGATAAAAAATAAAACTAGTATTTGCAGTGAAATACATACTATTGAAATATGAAAATATTAAAAATTAATTTTGTGCCAGTTATAGTCAGATGACTACAATCAAATTGCACTAACATTTTAAATAACAAAGAATAATCATATTATGAATTTCACTTAATCCACAACACCAAACTATCAAAATAGTTGCTAGATATTTCAAAAGAAATATGATGAAAGAAATGAAAATATGAATACAAAAATTAGATTATGATATTTTATGGGAGAAGTGGAGTTAAGAATAATTAGACATCCGGAAAGCTAGTATCATGCTAATACCAAAACCAAAGAAAGACCCAACCAAAAAAGATTTCTGCAGACCAATATCTCTAATGAATATAGATGCAAAAATCTCAAAAACATATTGGCAAACAGCATGCAGCAAATCATCAAGATTATACACCACGACCAAGTAGGATTCATTTCTGCAATGCTAGAATGGTTCAACATATGCAAATCAATTAATATAATTGACCATGCCAATAGAGCCAAAAATAAGAATCACCTGTTCATTTCTATCGATGCAGTGACAGGTCCAACACTTATTCATGATAAGGAACTTACAGAAAATTGGAAGAGATGATCTTTACCTTAATATGATAAAACACATCTATGACAGACTAACAACCAGTATCATATTAAACATCCAAAAACTGAAAACATTTACCCTAAAATCAGGCAAAACAAGGATGTCCATTATCACTACTCCTTTTCAATACAGTGCTAGAAATACTAGCCAGAGCATTTAGACAAGAGAGAGAAGTGAAAGGAGTAAGAATAGGAAAAGAATAAGTTAAAATATCATTATTTGTAGAGGACATGACAGTCTATATAGAAGACTTCCAAAATTCCACTGAAAGACTCCTAGCTATAATAAATACATTCAGTAATGTAACTGGATACAAAGCCATCACTCAAAATTCAAAAGTATTCCTATACACAGACAACAAAATCACTGAAAGAGAAACAAGAGAAGCCACACACTTCAAAATAGCACCCAAAAAATGAAAAACTTTGAAATCAATCTAACAAAAGAAGTCAAAGATCTATTCGGGGAAAATTATAATGCCCTGAAAAAGAAATCGAAAAGAATCCAAATTAAAACCAAACTGAGATTCCATCTAATTCCAGAAAGAATGGCCAAGTGAAGAAAACTACCAACAACAAATGCTGGAGAGGCTGCAGCAAAAAAGTAACAGTTCTGCACCATTGGCAGGCGTGCAGACTGGTGCAACCGCAGTGGAGATCAGTCTTGAGGTTTCTCAAAATGCTAGCATTGGAAGTCCCTTTGACCCAGCTGTTACACTTCTGAGCATATTCCCAGAAATATTGAAAACATCACATCACAGTGATATATGAGCACCCATGTTTATAACAGCACAATTTGTAATAGCCAGATCTTGGAATCAACCTAAATTTCCATAAACTGAAGAATGGGAAAAAAAAGATGTGGTACTTATCAGCTACAAACAATGGTCACATTAAGATATTTGTATATAAGTGGATACAACTTGAGACCACACTCATAAATTAAATAAATCAAACTCACATGTGTAAACGCTGTATTATTTCCTTGGTGTAAGAAATGGTAAGAGTACATAAGATACAAAACCCTCCATAAACAGAGTAAAAGGAAAAGTATCTGTTCAAAAGGAAAAAATAACAATATCTCTAGGGAAAGGAGGAAAAAGAAAAAGGAAGAGAAAAAAATACATCTAAAGTTTTATAAACATACTTAGAATAGCTAAGATGATTGTGCTATAAATTCCATAAGTTTTTGGAACAAAACAGTTAACATTCATAAGATTGAAACAATTTTGCATATTAGTGTCTGGTAGTCTGAGGAACTCTTGAAGATCATTATGTATAAAAACAGCCCTAGTTATGCTCTTACCACCTTATTTTGAAGGCCTATATCATCATTGTTTTGGGCCCTTTGTTATGGTTATTTATTTGTCTTTTTTGTTTCATGTTCTTCTAGTAATCTGTTTTGTTTTGCTTTGCTTTTCCCTCTAATACAGAAAAGATAGTTATACCTGTAGAGGCTTATACTTGCATAGAACTTATCTTAAACTGTTTACGAGAATCAATTATAGTACATGTAATGAAATGAACAGCTACTTTGAAGAAAAAGAGATATTATGGTTTCCATTTCTGATTTCCTATCATTATGCTGTGAAAAACAGCACTGCTTCCTTTTTTGGTTCTTTTCTTTTTGTGTTTTTTTAATATATTTTTCATTTTATTTAAAGAGGAAAAAAACAGAAAAAAAGCTAGTAATAATACAGAACTTCAAATGCTTTTATATTTGTTTTGCATGGTTTTAGTCTGTTTTGTATTATTTAATTTCAACATACATGAAGGTATGGCAGCCATTTTGAAGAGAACTAGAGACATTATGGCAGCCATTGTTGATTTTCCCATTGTCTGTTCTGAAGGCCTATAATGCCTTCATCACTCTGTTCTGATCAGCTTTGTTCTATTATGTTTTGTATGAATTCATTGTGTGTGAAGATATGGAGAACTATTTAGAGGAAAACAAGAGACATTATGGTAGCCACTGTAGACCTGTTGTCTTGCTGTGAAATCTGTGTCACTTTCATTGTGTGCTTCTTATCTGCTTTGTTCTGTTTAGTTTTACTTTCCTTAAAATAAAAGCAAGAATATTTCAACACAAAGAAAGTTGTAATGAAAGTTATTTAAAATCTTCTCAAGTATGTATTTTAAGTGTATTGAGTCACAAAAATTATATTCTTTGTTATTTAAATCTATGATGAAATATTTTATATATATACTTTGAAATATATACTTTCATTATTAATTGAGAAAACCACGTCCATAAAAATATAAATAACTTCAACATGAGTCATGTATTACATTAAATCAATAGAATTTACAATAATCTGAAGTACAAGAAATGCCCCAGGGAAACGTATAAGATCGTATGAGATGGCTTAATCAAATGTAATTGAAGTTGTAAGTGGTTACCAGAATCATGTTAAAACTATTTCCATAACTATACATGACACTGATATGTGTAGAACTTGGATTACAAAAATAACACTTAAACAGGTTTAGTCATTTATTTCACAAAAATCAACATCTTTTCCCCAAATATGATAGAAATGAATGAAAATTTTGTATTAAGGGAGATTATACAGTCTAGGTATTTAATAGGATACGAGCTCTTGCAATTTCAATGAAAATGGAACATTAAGCAGAGGCCATATATATTGTAAATGAGAAAATTATGATTACCCAAAGAAACATTTGATGCAACATAAAAACACTTCCTCTTCAGAAATTTAATATCTAAATACTCTTTCTTACTTTTTTATGTTTATTCTTTGTGGGTTTTTTGTTTCTTTTTTTGTTTGGGCTTTTGAGATAGAGTCTTACTTTATATTTCAAGCTGAACTTGAGCTCATCTTTTCGCTCAGGCTGCCCTCAAATTTTAGGGACTCCTCCTGCCTCAGTCTCCTGAGTGCTGGGATTAAAAATGTAGATCACTGTGCCCTGCACTTATTTCATCTTTCTCTAATTATTATTGAGTTGATTCCTTATGTAATAATAGATATGAAATAAACATTATAAAACAATCAAAAGTTCAAAATAGCATGACCATAGCTATTGAGTACCAAAACACCTTCAGAGGCTTCAGGTCTCCCATCTAGCAATATGGTATAAAGTTTAAGACAAAGAGAAAATTTTGGAGATGAGGAGCTGTGGAATAGCCAATGTTCTCAGTGGAACAGAAAGACAAGAATTTAAAAGCTCAGAGATTTATTGGTATCAATCAGGGCAGTGAGTTGGGGTCACAGCAGAGCTCTAGGGAAGAGAACTTTGCAGGCATTGTAGGCTGGAAGGAGAAATAGTAATTTTTACCAGGTACAAAGATTCTCTATCAGTGTAACAGAAAACTTGTATGCAAAGGTGGCAGCTTCACTTCCAGGAAGGTGTAATTCTTTCTGAGTTCCAAGGCCTCAGTTGAGTTGTTACTGTGTGTCTTATCCCGGGAATCTTAGAGACTCCTGCTTGAGACTGGCAGCCATCAGTAGGGGGATGATTTTCACTTGTATACTGTACTGAGATGTGGTGGTGTTTGGGCCAGACTTGATCACATTCTTTTAGGCAATTAAGGGAACATCTGGTTCAATACAGCCAGCTCTGCATTTCTCATTGAACAGGGTTAAAGAAGGTCAGAGAAAGATCAAGGCAAGGGCTTCATGTTTCAGGTGGGCACCACTTGGTGATCTCCCACAGCTGAGCCCTGATAGCATTGTGTCAAGTTACCTTATTTCTCTCATAACAAAGTGCAGGAAAATTTATTTTTCGTACTGCACTGATTGTTTGAAATTTTATATGGATATGATGGGTAAATGGAAGAACAAATCTGTATAAAGTGTCTCAGTTGAAATGAGTTACTAAGAAAAATATCTGTTAGTTCTATTGATGAAAAATGGGGAATGGTGTGTGGCCTACATTTATTTCAAACAATTTTCAGAAGCTATTATTTTTCCATTAAAAAGAAAATCCCAAATTTTTTTTTGTATAGTAAACTGAGGGTTCAAGATATTCTCAAAATCAGAAAACAGTTTATTAAAGATTGATAACATTTAGGATAATTTCACAGAAATAATAATAGTATAGAATGAAAACTAACTGGGAAGATAACTCTCTCTCTCATATATATATATATATATATATATATATATATATATATATATCTGTCAGTTCTGTGGCTGTGGTGGATTAACTAATGGTCAGCTAGCTGAATTGAATCCACATAGTGCTGGGTGTGGAAGGCCCACCTGAGAGCTGCTTCCAACAGCGTAAGAGGAGGAGAGCTAGGGGCAGGGGTGAGTGCATGCTTGCTGGTTTTCCTCATACAGACTTGGCTGTTTTCAGAGGAGCTCCGGTCCTTGCTGTAACTATGATGGTTATTTGGAGGAAGAGCTGATCCTTACCTTGAGGGTTGCTTCTTGGCTTCAGTGCAGATACCTCAGTCTGCTGGCACAGATTCTTTGTCCTGCTGGTGCAGACTTTCTTGCTTTCACTGCTGACCTTTGGGACTTCCCAGTGCAGATCCTTGATACAGACTTGCATGGCACATTTTTCTGGATTCTATGTCTCTAGTTTGACTCTTGGGGGACAATGCTGTGGACTCTAGATCTCCAGCTGTAATCATGCAAGATATTACCATGGGATCCAGGTCCTCAACTGGATTCTTTGAATCTCTAGTGTATGGAAAATTTCCGGTACTCTTTTGCATTTGACTCTTTGGGTGAATATTATAAAATAATCCTATCAATTATGTGTCCTGTATTGCATCATTTCCTCTGTAATCCTTGCTACAACTACAACAATGACTTTTGTGAATTCTGTCATAGTTCATAATATTGTCACACTAAAGGTACAGCTGAAAAAAATTAAAGTAGATCACGTGTTATTCACACTTTCATTCATTCTTAATCATTTGTGTACATTACACAAAATATTCCTACAAATCCATATGAAGTTATATGACATTAGCACACTGAAAGATTTATTGAATTATTACATCTGTGTTACATCACAATCTGTTTGATTTTGCTTTGAAGAAAATGCCTTCCTTTCTGAAATATATTTCTAATATCTCAGGCCCTTCTTTTTGTTATGTCTAAGTTTCATTAGGGATTATTTCTAGAGCATCCTTCAAAAGAAATTCTTTTCTGGAAATTTCACTTAAAATAAACAACTCTATGGTAATTACTTTCTACCTTGTGCAAAGGCCAGGTCTTTCATTGGCATTCTGTCAATGATGAATTTTGTATCATGGAAGTCAAGAATAATATCTGAGCCATACTCTTACACTTACAATAGATAATTCTGTTTTTGAAAGCTTAGTCAACTTTATGTATCTTGTACATAATAGAGAATTAATATTTATTTAATTATGCAAGATATGCCACATATTATATATGTTAATTATTAACTTCATACTCACATGATGAATTGCATTACCATTTGTTAAACAAAACCTGTAGATGAAGGATTAAAGATCAGAGAGATAACTGATGTGTTAAAGAATGAAGAAATATCCAACATTGAAAGCAAAATCTACTTCTGTTCCACTATAAAAATTATGTATCAATTTTAATGGGTTCCTTAAGATAACTTTTTTGAAAACCATCTGGGAAAAATTCAACTAAAACTCCTGCTTAATGAGACAATAATTTATTTTTCATAAACATGCAGACTGTGTCTTTTACATCCTTATTTCTCAGACTGTAGATCAGGGGGTTCAGCATGGGGATTACCATTGTGTAAAACACAGAGGCCACTTTGCCTGTGTGCCTGGAGTTCTTGGAGTTGGGAACACAGTAGAGGAACAGGATGGTGCCATAAAAGATGCTGATGGCCGTCAGGTGGGAGGCACAAGTGGAGAAAGCCTTGCGGCGCCCGCTGGCTGAATGCATCTTGAGAATGGTGACAACAATGAACAAATAAGACAAAAGAATAATGAGGAGTGTGCCCATTGCAGTAAATACGGAGATAAGGAACAACAGTAGCTGATTAATATAAGTGTCTGAGCAAGACAAAGAGAGCAGTGAGGAAATCTCACAGAAGAAGTGATCAATTATGTTGAAATTGTGAAATGACAGTTGCAAGGTGGAGCAGGTTAGTATCAAGGAGCAACCCACCCCCCATGAATATGACCCCACCACCAGCAGGGCACAGCGTTTCTGGGACATGGTGACTGTGTAGAGAAGAGGGTTACAGATGGCTACAAAGCGGTCATAGGCCATGGCTGCTAATAAAAAGACTTCTGTTACCACAAAGGAACAAAAGAAAAAGTATTGTGTTATGCATCCTGAAAATGAAATGCTCCTGTCCCTTGTCATTAGGTTCGCCAACATCTTAGGAGCAATGATGGAGGAGTAGCAGAAATCCACGAATGAGAGATGACTCAGGAAAAAATACATGGGGGTGTGCAGTTTGGGATTAATTTTGATTATGACCAGCATCCCAATATTCCCTACCACAGTGATGCTGTAGATGCCCATAAAAGTCAGGAAGAGTGGTACTTGCAGTTTTGGGTAATCTGAGAAGCCTGAGAGGGTGAACATGGCTCCACTTTTGTTTTTCTCTGGCACTAACATGGATTCTGTGTTTCAGAATTGGATAGTCCTGAAAATGAAAACAGGAGAGTGAGAACAAAAGATGTGTGCTTTCCTTTCCTTATAAAGTCTGGAGAAGGATGGAAATGTCTTTCAGTAATTATCTTGTTACTATAAAATGTACAAAACATGTCTCACATTTATAAATAACAGTCATTTATATTTCATAAGGATAATACAATTAATCGGCAACATTTTAAATGCACAAATACACTTTTTATTCTAATAGGAAATGAGTATTTTTTATTTTGTTAGTTATTTAGATAATACTCTCAGCCATCTATTATGAGTTCATTAAATATTGTCCTACAGGATTATCTCAGCTTATAATTCACAGAAAAAACCCCCAGCAATTTGAAATAGATTTTTAGATCATATTTTTATTTAGTGACATTAAATGTCAACTTTCATAGTTTATTAACATTACAATGGGCTTTAATCAGTATTTCTGTCAAAGCCAGTAAATCTGATACCACAACAGTTCTTAGTTGAAAGAGTAAGTTTTTCGACAGGGGGAGGTTTAAATATCAGTCTTTCCACATTGTCCAAAGAATTACAAAATCAGAGTGGATAACAAGCATTTTGTGTAGGAGTCTTCCTTATTCCAGATGTAACAAAATAGCAGCCAGATAAGCACTGACTTCTCCATTGACATGCATATCTAAACACATGTGTATGTTTAGAACACTTATCCTTAAATTCCTCATCATGCATTTTTTCATTATCAGATTCTGATACATTTTTTCTATATCTAGATACTTGCAAAGTTCCTTTAATAATTATTACATTTTCAGTTAATCAGCCAACTGCTAGCTTTAAGTCTGTGAGAAATAGTTCAATTGCATTATAAAGTTCCACAAATGTACTAGAATGCAATGTGAAGGTAAGAGATGGGAGAAAGGTATTTACCAAAATGTTCTCAGTCAGAAATCAACATATTTTCCAAAGGCTGGCATGAAAACATCCCTGAGTTACTCTGTAACACTCTAATTCTAAAAAGCAGTGATCTCTGTTACCAAGAGGCTTTCTGGATTGAAGTCAAAACCTATCTTACTTTTGCATCTTTAGACAAACTTCCCAATGCAGTTCTGATCTCTTCTATCCAGGAGTGACACCTGCATTTTTATATCTATATGTACAGCCTTAGAGTCAAGAACCTGACAGGTGACCTACTACTGCTCCATTCCCTTGAGATTACAAGACAAAGAATTAAAATTAATCACCATTACTTGATGCAATCTTTAAGAAAATTTTGCACATGCATTTTTAATTGACATGGTTTTTGTACAACTTTATGGAACTATTTGCCTCATATGTAATAAAGAATAATGATCAGCTTGTGATAATTGGTATACATGCTTACTTCATGTCTTTATATTGGGAAACCTTGAAACCATTTCTAGTAGGTGCTATGCGATAATCATTACTTATTGTCTCTCATAGACACCTTATACATAGAGAAAAATCCTTATACTTTATACTCTCTCTAATCCACTTTCATGCACCTTTTCCAGTCTCTGATTATCACCATTTCATTCTTCAGTACTGCAAGGCCAACATTTTTATTTTTACACATAATTGAAATCTGAGGCATTATTCTTTCAGTGCCTGGATTAAGCAATAAAGAAGTAAAAGATAACTTTAAAAGCTAGTCTAGAATTTTTATTTATTGTGAAATGTGGTTAGGTTTATAATTTAAAATCTCTGAGTTAATGAGAAACCCACATAAGTATGACATTTTTATATCTGATTCATTGTGACAAACTGAGAGATCAAATGGAAATTAACTATGAAGGCACAACAAAAATATGAGGCTGCCTCTCCTAATGTCATTATATAAATGCAAGATCCAAAATTAATTTGTTGAAAAATTTCTGATTGTTAACCCTAAGTATAGTTCTGAGTTATTGTTAACTTTTATAGAACTACCATGTTCAATGACAGTTAAAATTTTAGAAATTTATGGTATTTTTTATACAATGGAGTAATACTCAGCTATAAAGAAGGATCACATTGAGATATTTATAATTAAATGGGCACAGCTTGAGACCATACTCATAAGTGAAATAAATCAGACTCACATGTATAAATACCGAATAGTTTCCCTAGTGTAAGAAATGAAATTACATAAAAGTATGTGGTAATCATGATTCCCCATTATATTGGTTTGAAGCCTTATAATGTTTTCACTCATTAATTGGAATGATTTTATTATTTGTTGTTTGATTTTATTGTCTGTGATGGTATGAACAGCTATTTTGAAGAAAACAAGACATCATAATAGCTAGTGCTGATTTAATATCCTCTTGTTTTGAAGTCCCATCAAGCTATAATTTCTCTTAATGTACAATTCTCATTTTTGTCAGTCCTCGAGGGAGAAAAGATGTTCACATTTTTGCATTATAAATGTTCAGTTTTTATCTGAATAACCCAAGAATAATCTACTTCAGTACTTTGAACAAAGCTATAAAAACAATTGTTGACAGAATTCAGAGCATCCTTTAAGATTCACACTGGAACCTCAAAACAAGATGATACTAAATCAGCACTAGCTATTATGGTGTCTTGTATTCTTCCATCAAATTGTTGTTCTATTGTCTCCATTGCTTTTATCATGTTTTATCTTATTGGATTTTATTATATGTGATAGTATAAACAAAATTTTTATAGGCAAAGAGAAAACATAGAAACCATTGTTCGTTTTCGGTTAGCTGGTTCTAAATACCTTGTAATACTTTCATTCTCTTGAATGGTTTCACATTGTCTTGATATGTTTGATGCTATCGTATATGAAGTTATACTCAAATATTTCAAAGAAAGATACACTACGGTAACTACTATTAAGTCGGGTTATGTTGTGGTGAAACACTATGTTGCTTAAATTGTTCTCTTCTGATCTGTATTGTTATGCTGTTATGTCCTCTTTTATCTCAATATCCCCCCTTTTAAAATTATTTTTATTTTATTATTTTTTTAATTAAGGGAAATTTTTTAAAAAATTAGCAGGATATATTAATTTTTTGATTTCCTATTAACTCAATTTGAAGCCCTATATTGTTCTCACCATCTTGTTTTGACTGATTTTACTCTATTCTGTTTTGCTGGATGGAATCAAGTTTGAGGGTATAGGTAACTACTTTGAAGGCAATAAGATTCACTATGATGGCCATTCTGGTTTGACTATTAGCTTCTTTTGAAGTCCTGTAATGTCTCCACTGTTTCGGTTTTATTGGTTTTGTTCTGTACTGTTTTGTTCAATTTTATTATACCTCATGATATAGGCAATTTTTAAGGTAGCAAGGGGCATTATGGTAACTGTTGTTGATTACCTTGTATTCTGTTTTTACATCATGTACTATGTCCATCATTTTTTTGCCAAACTGTGCTTTGTTTTGTCATATTTGGTTTTATTCTCTTCCAAAAAAAAGTAATAAGAACTGTGGGAGTAATAAAACCCAAAATGTTTAAATATTATTGTAAAAAAGAGAGGAAAACAAAGTGCTCTAAAGGACAGAACTGCAAGTGTGTTTAGGCATGTAAGATAAATGACCATATTACTAAGTTTTTATTGGATCATTGAACACAATTGTTTGCTGTTTCACTGTTTGAATGACCACTTTGTATACTTAATTTTTAACTTTTCTAAGATGACAGTGTGTAATTTGTTAACTGGTGATTTCTTACTGTTTAATTTTTTTTGAAGTTCTGTAATACTTGTACCCTTTTACTGTTTTTTTGTTTGTTTTGTTTTGTTTTCTCTTCAAATAAAAAATAAATATTTTACTCACTGGTCACCACATGTTGACAATTAGTCTGACATTCATTGGTCAGTTTGTATCACGTCATGTACCTTAAGACAGATTCTATTTCCTGTACACACCATGTGCCTTATATTAGTACTCTTAATATTTTGTTCATGTTTGTTCCAGGTCATATTGAAAATCTACATACCAAAGTATTTAATTCAGCATGTATGGTATCCTTTAATAGACGTATTTTGGAAAGAGAATTTTTCCTTTGTATACTGCAAATACTTGAAAATATACAAATATAAGCATTTGTAGTACTTAAATTTTCACCTTTCCTTCTCTTGGATGTATTGTAGTTTCATTTTCTATATGGAATATTATAATTTAGTTTTTTATATTCATATTTTCATTTTTTGTTCATAATACTTTGCAGTAACAAGTCTTAATTTTTAGATTTTTGGTTTAAATTTAACTTACTGTGCAATAAGTTTATCACTCATAAAAGCAAACATCAAAGTAATAAAATCCAATTGAATAAAAATTGTAAATATTACTATAAATATACAAGATAAATAGGGGTTTGGATTTTTATTTAAATTAATTTGTATATTCATAATCAAATAACATTTAATACTAAAAGCCAAGAGGACTCAACATCAACACTAATTCAACATTTTCACTATGGCAACACTGAAAATGTCTTATCAAAATAATTGAAAGAGATTCTATCTGCAACTATGCTACAAAACTTTTACCACTCTACATTTCAAACTCTAGTCAACTCATTTGCTAACTTGCCATATTTATGTTTTATCAAAATTCTAAAATATATTAAAACTTAGACTGGTTGCATTTTACTTTAAAGTAGAAAACATTGAAATCATGTCTTTCACTAGTACTTGCCAGATAATGTACTAAACTGGAAACAATACTGTACAAAATTTCCACTGCTCTGTTTTCATGCCACTTTGTAGCTTTTCTGATCAAATAAATTTTTAACCTTTTGAATGTAAACTGCTTTTAACTTTCTTTATCGGACCAGGCTGGTCTGATGGCAGTGGGTTATCAGAACTTATTAACATTAGTGTCACTAAAGTTGGTATACCACCACCACCCCCCACTGCTAAATTTGACTGGCTTAAAAAAAAGAAAGTTGCAAGTTTTAGAATCTTGCAAATCTCCTTGTGATCAATACAGACTAGTTAATTTGACCTTTCCCTTACCTTATGGTGTCAGATCCATGAGCAATACAAGCCAAGATCTGCCTTGTCATGTATGAATCAGCCTTTGCTATCAAACTGACCCTTGCAAAAGTTTGGCTGTTTTTCAAAACAAATCTTAGAGTGAGTTTGCATGCATTCATTACAGTCACTCACTTTGAACAATTCTGGAATAATTACCTTAAGTCTTACCCTGGGTAAACATGTGTATCATTCCTCTACTTACAGGTGCCATGCTTAAAACAATGAAATTAATAAGTTTAGAAAACTTAACATCCCACTGAAACCTAAGAAATACACTACTGATATTCTACTATCTTATGTGCTTAAATTGATATTATAAAAGCCTCAATTTGCAGTAATTTTGTTGGACCTGGAGATACTATATAACTTTAAAATAAGCAGCTCAGAGAAAAACACCTCATAACCTCCATCCTGTATGAAAGTTTTAAAAGTTGACTTAACAGGGGATGGGGATATAGCTCAGTGGCACAGTCCTGCTTGGCAAACATGAAGTCATTTTTTGATTTTCTATACCAAGAAAAGTTGATTTAACGGAAGTTGAGAATATAATAGTGATAATAAGAAATGGGGGAAAATAATGGCTTGTGGAAAAGAAGAGATGGAACAACAGAAGCAGTATTTAGTTAGAAAGGTAGAATATTTTGGTGATCTGTAGAAGAACAGAGTAAATACACAACAAAAATAAGTGTCTCAAAGTAAAGAAGCAGAGTCTGAATGTGCTCTTCACAAAGAAAAGATGGTTTAAAGTGATGCACATGAAAGTTAACCACTTTTGAATGTTGTTCAATATGTACATCATGGAAAACCACATCATACCTCATATATAGGCATACATAGTTAGATTGTAAAGCAAACACAAAATTTCTTTAAAAATTTAAAAATTTCCATATTTGCTATTTGATTTATGAATACTGACTGAAATATGTTCCAATTAAATGTTTGTAATCAACATTCAACAAAACATATTTCTTTAACTAATATAAATATAAAAACTCAAAAACTGTCTTGTGAGTTGTCAGGCCAGTGGTGTCTTTATTGATGGTCTCTGAGCTTTGTTCTCAGAAGTCTTTTCTGAATTTTGTGATAATAACTTGCAGGTGTACTAAGAACAAAATGAAAAGGAATTCAGTTAATATCTTTACCAATCTCTTTTATATATGACAACATGGTCTCATCTGTGGGTGGAGTACCTGAATAATGCCATTCTTCTCCAGAAAAAGAAATGTACATATGACAGAGAAATCAAGAAGTCATACATGGATACTGCCTTGACAGAAAAAACCTGAAGCCTTCATGTTTTGGGTTTTGAACAGTTTTTTTTTTCTCATTAGGAAAATTCACACAGGAAGATCTGAGTAGATAAGAGAAATCTTTTGAATTCAAATAATAAGAGAGAACATTTTTCTGAGAATACTTGATGGCAGGGAACCTTCTGAAAGATCCCCCAGATTCTAAGAATTTTCACAAAGTTCAAGTTTTGAAAACTACATATGTGTGTCAACATGTTGAAATTGATTATTTTTATTACATTCATAAAATTCTTGAAATGATTGGGGTTTCTAGGAGCACACAGACTATAACTGGCACATTTTTACAGAATCAATACAGAGTCAGTAAATGACTAACTCTAGAAATAACCATGAGACATCTTGATTTAATAATGGTCATTAGCTGCGCTCTAGAAGTCTGTCCTGTCAGTAAGGAGGTAGCTGTGCTCTCATGAGGGAAGATGAATGATAACATTTTTTGTCTTCCTATCAGGATTGCTATGTGTGATTCTAGGCAAATTACACTCTAGTCCACTGTAAAATTAGGAACCTCATGTTTCCTTTATAATGATGACATGTGTTTGTAGTAGTTATTTATTTTAAAGTATATAAAACAAGGAAAATAAAACAGAATCAAAACAGTCTAAACAAACAAGTGTAAGTGATACAGCGCTTCAAAACATTACAAAATCAACATTAGTTACCACAGTGCCTTTTTGTTGTCTTCAAAATATCTATAGATAACTTTGGAATAGTAAAAATCAAACAGAACTGAATAGAATATGAACAATAAAAACACGACAATGAATGCAATAAAGGACTTCAAAACAAGACAATGGTAAATTCAAAGTGACTACCATAAGATATCTTGCTATCTTTGAAATAGCTTTGAATTCATGCCATCAGATTAAACATAATCAAACAAACAAATGACAAAAAAAAAAAAAACGAATCCAACAAAACAATGAAAACAATATAGAATTTCAAAACAAGATAATAGGGAATCAATAACTGCTACTTGCTCTGAACCAGATCCCCCCCTCCCCAGATGTCACACTGCTTACCACTATCCTCTGAACAAAGGATAGCCCTAAGCCTGCAATTAAGTGAAACAACAAAGCACCACAGGCATCCAACTGCAATTCATCTCAATAGCTATCATCACAGCCTATGTTCCTCAGGAAAGTCTTTTGCTCACAGTGGGTGAGGGTGGCCATGATACTTCTTGTTTGCCATCTCATGCACTGGAAGTGGCTGGAGTCTGGCTGGCACCACTCCTGCGGGCTCATTTCCTGTTATGGCCTTGTTCTCTCATCCTACAGCCCATGATTGGAACTGACTCCAGGGGAGGGTTGGGAGATTTACATTAGCAGCACAAGTGCCAGATCTTGAGTTTGATCTGCAGTACAAAAAAACAAAATAAAACAAAACAAATCAAAAACACCTGAAAGTAAGCTCCAGCTGAGAACCAGCACCATGTGCAGGTCACCACAGGAATGGGGACAGCCTGATTCATAGCAGTTATAATTAAAACAATACTTACCCTATAGAATAAGTTCAGTAAAGGTGAGATATGCTAATTATTCTTGACACAAGAGGTTCATTATGCTCACTCCTTTCTGGTCTCCTGAGTAACTCTAATAAACCTCAGACAGGACACCTCTCAGGAAGAAGCTCCTTTTGTGTGTAGGACAAAGCTTCGAAGAGCTATTTGTAGAATTCCCTGTGGGAAGGTAAGTATCCCTCCACAACATTAATGTCAGGAGACAGTAGGGAACTTTCTGTAATTCATTTGAAATCTGGATAAGCTGTGTTAGCTTATGATACTGTGTATGAATTTTTATTTTGCTTTTTCTCCAGGTTTATCTGATAGTGGCTTGCTTTAATCAAGTGGACAATGGTTCTCTTGGTGTCTGGTGGCTATCCCAAGAGATCAATAATTGCTTTGATAGCTTAGTGAAAACAGACACCAGGCATATACTTACAAGTGTAAAATCTATGATAATTTCCACCATCATAACTTCAAAAACAGAAGCAGTGTGATGTTTGCTCCACAGGTTGATTGTTTAGAATACTGTGGTTTTTTTTTTTTTTAATGTGTGTGTATGTGTGGGTTTTTTTTTTTTTTTTGTATTTTTTGAGGAAGTAGTTGATATCAGTAGTATTTTCTGGGCTTTAGGAACTTTTTTCCTTGTAGGGAAAATTTATTTCAGCTACAGTTAGTAGCACAGGGATTTGTGAAAGTAGGAAATATGGATGATCTTTAAAAACAGTCTGTACGTTCCTCCTTGCATGAGATAATGTTTTGAGACATTCCATGCTTTGAGGAGCCATTTAAGAAAATCTGCTTCCCTCTTTGTGGTGAGGAAGAATGTCCTTGGGACAGGGAAGCCTTTGAAAGAGAAGAGGTCCTATCCTGGGACAGCTATTAGTGTAACAGGGCAAATGGAGAGATCACAGAGCTTGTGCAGTCTTTGCTTTTACAAACCTCTTACAGTGGCTCCATCCATGCATCCTGGTGTAGTTTGTATGCAAATTCTGACAGCTACCCATATGCTGAGAGTGACATGAAAAGGCAGTGTGACTGCTCATAGAGAAAGCCAGGCACATGAAACAACTCTGCAGCAGAAATGAGAGGAGTTGTTTCACCTCTGCAAAACACTTGTGAAAGGTCTCTCTTAGGAAGATTTCTCAAGCATCTCAATATTGACTTAAAATCCAGATGTGCTGCGTGTTGAGTGAGGGTGTGACTCGAGGCCACAGTCATGTGTGTTCTTCAGTGCTTAGCACATCGCCAGCAGATGTTAATTTCTCTCTGTCAGAGCATTGAAAGCATATTTAGAAAGAAACACCTAGCAGGAATTGTACTAGCTCATGCTGAAGCAGCATTCTCCATGAAAATGCCACTTGATTTTCCATCTTTTTGAAAACGGGAGCAGTTTTCATGCTATTTCCCAGTAGAGACATACATAGAGCTATATAACTCTGTTGTACTCTAGAAAATAGCTTTGTTATATTTGTATCATACCAAAATACCTGTAACATGCATATGTTTTCTTTCTCCCTCTGGGTGACCTAATTGATATGTTAATCAATGCTCTCCTCTGTAAAGAATTGTAAAATCTACCTAATTGATAGTTAACCATTGTTGCCCTCTACAAATAACAGATGTGGTGCTAAGATAAGCTAACAGGAGTTGTTAATTACAGCTAGACTTCTCTATTCTCTGCTGAGGAAAACAGGATTTCTGCCTAATCTAAACTTGCTTGTTTGCAGGGAAACTTGCTTGTTAGCCCAAGCCTCACCTGGACCTTGCTCTTCCCAATGTAATCACCATGTTCCTGTTCTGTAGTGCACCACACCCCCATCCCCCTCCTTGCATTGTGTGACCAGCAGCTGTTTGTGGTTTTACAAGATAAAAGCCCTGCCTTTTAGCTGTCAGGGGCACAGTCTCCAAATTGACTCCTGGAGACTGTGTCACCAGGCCTAGCCTAAAATAAAGCCTTTGCTTCCTAAATTTTAATTTCTTGCTCCCTTGGATTTTATTCCAGGGTCCGAGTTATCACAAACTCATCTTCCTGGCCAATTGAAAAAAGAAAACTATATAATCAGAATTGATTGTGTTCAAATGGAGATTTATGAATGTCCATATCAGGCTTATCTTTGAAAGCAGTCGAAAAGTGCAGTAAACTCCAGGCTGAGAAGGTCTCCAGGCAAGCCGATTCTACCTCCAGGAATGCCTGCTTTCACCTTATTACTTTATTAGTGCTTATATGCTGTATATAATGCTTACATTCCCTGTGAGAAGTCTATACAGATCGTGACACATCTCAACTCCTTTTGTTCATCCCCCATCCCTTCTCTCAATCTTCCCTCCACTCATTGTTTGATCTCCTTCATTAATTTTGTGCATGTTTATAGTATATATTTTATACTCTTGAATAGAAATATTCATGTTCTCAGATGTTTTCAGGATTAAATATTCAATGCAATTTATGTATATATAATATTTGCATGTATTATCTGGCTTACTGAATTTAGGTTGCAATTTATTTTATTTTTAAACATTCATTTAATAATTATTTTTTACTCTTGTATTTTATGGAATAATAAGCATTTCATAACAACATAATAAAGCCATACTATTTCATACACTGTATAGTTATCTTCAAACTAATTACTCAGAGAACTAGATATGGACAAATGTGAACACAAAACTTTCTTTATAATTAAATAAAAGAAGCTAGCAGTATAAATGACCTATTCAGTTATTTCAACAAATTTTAATATATAAGCTAATATAATTATGATTCTATGACATCTTCATTTCACTTACTGGAAATTATGATTTTTAAGAAGTGAGTACTTTATCACATATGTGTGGCATAATTTTGAAAGTTTGTCTTAGTTCGTATCATTTCTAAACTGTGGTGTCATCAATAATGATGCAAGCACCATGAGCATTGTTCTTAATGATTCCAAAAGTGCATATTTAATCATTTCTTCACATAGATTTGCCCTCTACATTAATGTCCAAACAGATACTTATAAACTTGCAATGTCACAGTTGGAGGAAGGCTGCACTTGAGTACTTCACAAAATCACATTCTTCTAATTTTATAGAGAAGGCACTGCACTCATTTTATGGAGAAAAAAATAGTATTACAAATATGAAATGTATTTGCTCAACCTAAAATGAAATAAACAATTGTAGATTAGTAATCTTAAGCCTAACTAATCACTTTGGAGAAAAATTTAGGAAGGATATCCTGTGGTTTTCAGTTTTATTGTTGTTTGTTAACCAAGATTGAACTCAGGGCCTCTTACTTGCCAGGCAGGTTCAGCTGAAGCCATTGAGCTAAGTTTCTGGCCCTATCCTGAGTTTTAAAAATAATTTCCTAGGACTTGAGTATTTAGATTATTGATTGAGGAATCATTTCAGTAGTAAGATTCAAATATTCACAGAGGAATAGCAATAATTAGTAATAATGTGGCTGTTCTGGCCTGCAGGTAGGTCCACAGAGACCCTAGAGGGGGAGTGGGGATGAAAGGGGACAAGAGACGCAAAGGATAGAGACAAGTCAGATATCCAATCAACTCTAATTTATTTAAGGAAAGAGTAACAAATATATAGGGTATTGGGGGAGGAGGGAGTTGCATTTTAAGATATCAGCAGGTAACTTAGCAACAGTGGCAAGATTGAGGCTTATAAATTAATTCATACTTTCAAATTTCCCATGTGGCTCATGAGGCAGGCTTATTAGCATAATCCCTGAGTGGGCCAAACAAGCTAGGCAAGTTGCTGCTTAATTGCCAAACTTAAATTCCTAGAGGGGGTTAAGGTGGTACTGCCTGCAGATATAAGGTGGCAGCCAATTACAGGGCTTCCCACAGGTCCCCCTTTACTTTAAAATGTAAGAGGCATATAAGAGGCTGCATCCTTCAGGAGACTGTGCCTGTCTTGGGTCAGGGTGCTTCCACAGGGGGGCCAATGTAGCCTTACCTATCATTGGAAGGCAGGACAATGAGAGGCCCAGTTCCTGTCTTAGGTGGAGGTTGGCATCCCATGTGAGGCCCAGTTGCCCATCTTTGGCTATCCAGTCTGTCACACCAAGGTAAGAGAAATGGAGCGGGCAAAAAGTTTTCACAAAGCATTATCATAATAAGGTTTTGCAGGCTCCACATAATTTTCTCTATCAGCCATTCTAAGCCCGTGGTAATGGACCTGTATAGGTTGCATTTTTTATGGCATCCACCTGTTGTTTGACAAAAGCCATCAACTTATTAAAAAGAAAAGTGCCTAATGAGAGTAAAACCAACAGTCCAAGCAATGGTCCAACTAATTATATAACTGCAGTTAGTGAGGGTTACAAACCCTACATCAATGTCAGAGGTATCATTATGAGACCTTCCCTGAAGGTAAGGGGAATCTCTGAAACCTGTAGGCTGTACTCTAAAGGAGAGGCTGGCAATACACTTTAAGTCAAGACATGGGTCTAATTGATCCATATTTTTTGGGGTGGGGGGTTAGGAGGCTTATGGAGACATATTCATTTTTCTGCATTGCCTTTTCCCACTTGGGAGCTGTATCAAAGATATGCCATTTTATCATTGTAATCTGTCATTCTAGTGTAAGAGGTGGGCATAGTTTTAATTATACCTCCCTTTCTAGAGTGATTCTCAGTGCCCTTGCATTGCGAGGGGGTCCAAAGCCTCCCTTTTCTGGCAGTGGTAGAATCATCATAATCTCAAGGGACAGGATTCAGGCTGTCAGTTCCATCATCTGAAAAACAAGAGATGGGAAAAATCTCTCAGGGATCATTTTTGTCCCTGATGTGATCTGTAACATTATCTTCTTTTTATTGCATTTGAGCTATTTGTTTAACCAATCATTCTGGCATCCATCTGGCAGACATCATCTCTTTAGAGTATATGTATACTGATCATCATCCTCAGATAAGGACTGGGTCTGAACCATGCCATGAGTTAGTCAGGAGGTCTCTCCATAGTACAGTACAAATTGCTTTTGTGTTTCAGTATGCCAAAAATGAGTGGCTGCTGACAGTCCAGCAGCATCCAAATTTTAAAAATTAAAGATGAATAAGACATGAGATAGAATATTTCTAGGTGGCCCCCTTGTAGGGTACCATTCCCCCTTCTTTATTTTTCTAAAACAACCATCCTCCTTTTTTATTTTATCAACAGTGAGTTTTAGGGAGAGATGTACCATTTAAACTATGCCTTTTATATGATTAATATTAAGATGTTTTATCTTTGGAGTCCTTTTTACAGTTCTTTGCAAAATGAGCAGTTTCTCCATAGGTAAAACAGTTTTGTTTATGCTTTTGAGACAAGAATTGTTTAACTGTAAATCCTAGCAAGGCAGCAGCCATAGCAATTCCTTGCTGATAAGCAGTTCCAATGTCAGTGGTACCAGGGATTGAACTCACAGCCTTTCATTTGTCAGGCAGGTGCCATTGAGCTAAATCTCCAGCTCCAGGCACTGAACTCACAACCTTGTGCTTGGCAGGCAGCTGTTTAGGCCACTGAGCTAAAGCCCAAGCCCTTGCTTAATACTGGTGAGAGAGGAACTCATATCACCTTTTGTAGACAGTTTTATTTTTGTATGCTTGAGTAGCTGCTGTTTGAATCTGAGCAAAAAGCTCTGGATAATTTGCTTTTGAGCCTCTCTATCTGCATAGGCTACTTCCCCTATTAACATGTCAAGGTCCCACCCATTGCCAGCGTATGTATTGTGCCTCGTGGTTTCTTTGCAATTTTCTATATATTCTGATTTCCACAAAGATAATCCTCACCTGATAAAGTTGCTTGGGCCAATCCTTGCCAATCTGTAGATGCGAGCCAGCCATCAGCCAAAGAATCCAAGACAGCAAGAGTATACATGGCTCGACTTACCAAGGTGCTGCTGCAACTTGCCAGGGTCCCGCTGTGACTTGCCAGAGTCCCACCTGACTTGCCAAGCCATCTGAGGTCCCCCCACGACTTGCCAACCTGTCTGAGGTCCCGATGCTTCAACTCACTGGAGGCTCAGTTACATTGAATTTGGGGGTCGGCAAGCAGAATGGAGAGGTGAGTTGGCAGGGTGCCTACATAGACCTGTGGTAAGTGGCTGTAGTGGAGCCATGCAATAAATAGGGGGGATTCAATGGATGCCATTCTGGGGCTGGGCAGGACTGGCAAGTACAAGGGGAAGCAGTGACTTCAGTCCATTGTTACCTTCCCAAATGAGATTGGTGGAGTGAGCTAGGCCTGGATCACATGACCCAGCTGAGACCCAATAGATTATCTGAGGTCAAGTCCCTGCAGCAGTTGGCACACACTAACCACACTGGCCCAATGGTCCCTCGGAGTTTCTGCTGGTCCAAAGGGGAGCAGGTGCAAATAATACGACAGTGCAGGGCACAGCAGCCTGACTGTTCTGGAGGGGAGGGGCCAGCATAGGCTGTCCATGCCTGCAACTCACTAGCACACTGCAGTGTGAAGGGTCATCTAGCCAGCACGCTTCTGAAGAATTGTAACCAACAAAGAAAGAAACTGGCACCTCCTGGAATAAACAAAAAGATAGGAAGAGGAAGCAACAACAGGAAGTCACAGGCCCAAACCCTGAGATCATTGACCCCAGACAGGTAAATATAAAAGGGAATGAGAACAGCAAACGCAATATCAGACACAGCACCAGTGGACATAAAGAGATATATTCGGGACCTCATAGACGAGTTCAAAAGTGAAATATTTAGCCAAATAAAGCAAGATGTAAGAAGATTAATAAAAGAGATACTAAGCACCCCTCAAGCAGACAAAGACAAAAGAAGGGAGGAACTCAAAGGAGAGAACCATTTGCTGAAGAATATGAAGAAATATAAAATACATGAAGCAGATTCAAAGAGATCATCAGGAAATTTAAAACTCTATGGAAAGATGGCAAATCAGCTTGAAAGAAACTAAGGATAGATTATCCAGGCTACAGGAAAATTTTGCAGTGTGCGAGTATGAAAGGGAAAACATTTTAAAAACAACAAGGAAACAAGCAGTAACAAGGCAAAGGCTAAAAGATAACAAAAGGATCTATAACTTGAGAATAAAGAATGTAAATGAAGAAGCTGGGATACAAACAAAGGAACTACAAAGTTATTCACAGAAATAATTAAGGAAAACTTCCCAAACATAGAAAAAGGAAATGATATTCTGATAATATGAGGTATATAGAACTCCAGACACCTACAACCAAACAGAGCTACACCCAGGCATATAATAATCAAGATCCCAGAAATTCAATATAAGAACAGAATATTAAAAGCTGTTAGAGAAAAGAAATAGATAATGTATAAAGCTAGGTATATCAGAATAACAGCAGTCTTCTTGACAAAAACCATCAAGTCAAAAAGATCCTGGAGTGAAATATTCCAACCCCTGAATAGAACCTCCATCCCAGACTGATATACCCTGCTAAACTGTCTCTAGAAATTAATGGAGAAACAAGATGCTTTCAAGACAAAGAGGAACTTGGGAAATTTGCAACCACCAATCCAACTCTACAGAGAATACTCCAGGGCATTTTAGAGTTAGAGAAAAATACTAGGATTCCAGGAACAGCAGCAGAGAGGCCTCAATGAATGGTGCAGAAAACAGAATGAAGAATGCAAGCAGACAACTGGTGGCAAAAAAGAGTATAACAGGAATGAGGTAGAGAAGATTTTATTAAAAACTGATATGATTGATAGTGTCAAGTCTGAGGGTATAGAAAACTACAATGAAGATGACAAGACTCTATGATACACATTCTGGTTTGATACCTGCCAGTTTTTGAAGTTCTGTACTATACATAAAGTTGTGTTTTTATTAATACTGTTATGTACTCACATATTCAATTATATTATGTCTGAAGATATAGCCAATTCTATTGGAGATAAGAAGAGACAACACAGGAACCATGGTAGAATGATTGGTACAATGGTCTTATACATTTATTCCATTTCGTGTGTTTGTTTTGCCTTGCTTTGTTTTGTTTCTCCTTCTAATACTGAAAGGATAGAATACATGTTAAGACTCATGCATATGTAGAATCTATAAACAGTTTATGAGAACTGATCATATGACATATGATGAAATGAACAGATACTTTGAAGAAAAAGAGACACTAAAATACTCAGTGCTGAACCTGGAATGCCATAATGTGAAACCAAGCAACAGTATTATTCTTTGTTCAGAGTGATGTTAGCCTGCTTGGGTTTATTCAATCTCAACATAGTTGAAGCTATGGATATCAGCATGTATGTTTAAATGTATATGATTGATAACCATATTTCTAAGTTTTTGTTTGATAGTTGGACAGAACTGGTTGCAATCTCACTGTTTGAATCCCTACTTTATAATCTCCACTTTAATATCTTGAATAACTACTTGTAAGAAGTCAATCTGTAATCATCTACTATTGGTGTTTATTTTACTGTTTATTTTTTTCTTTGAAATTATGTATTATTTCTACCCATTTTCTGTTTTGTTTGGTCTTTCTTTAAATTAAATTTATATAAACAAGACACTACAGTACCCAGTGCTGATCATGGAGTGTCATGATGTGAAATCCAGCAATACTATTCTTTGTTCAGAATGATTTTAACCTACTTTAGTTTGTTTAATCTAAACATAAATGAAGATATGGATGACTGCATGTATGTTTAAGTTAATAAGATTGACAACCATGTTACTAAATTTTTGTTCAACAGTTGAACAGAACTGTTTGTGGTCTCACTCCCACTTTACAAGTTCCATTTTTGTGTTTTGAACAACTATTTGTAAAATGACTATCTGTAAACATCAACTACTGATTTCTTACTGCTTATTTTTCTCTCTGAATGTATGTATTATTTCTACCTATTTTCTGTTTTGTTTAGTCTTTCATTAAATAAAATTTTAAAACAAGAGTACACATGGCTGTGTCTCCCTAGTTTGAAACTGAAACCAGAGTAGTGGTGGAAAACTCTGCCCTCTGCATCTTTCATTTCAGTCACAGAGAAAGCCTCTGTATCATCTAGCTTCCATATCAGGCTGGGGGGTAAATTTAGAAATAATACCTCTCAGTGGGGGTCTCTGAGTGGGAGAAATCCCACAGGAAACTCTGGGGTTAGTGTCACTTTTCATTTTAAATTGTGCTATTTTTAGCTTTCTAATTGAGCTATCAAATCTTGATGTTCTTTTTCCAGTTCAAACTGTTGTCTTAAAAGTTCAATTTGGTCTCTTAATTTCTTCCTAGCATTGAAAGTTAAACACGCTGAAACTGTAGTGATATGGCTGTTACAGTTTGGGGGAGGTTGTGTGGCTAGGGCTGTGCTAAGGGCTTTGTCTGTGCCAGCTGCCTGGTGTGGGGCAGTCCTGCAGTGTGTTAAGCCTGAAGGGGGTTGGGCATTAGCAATTACTGGGTCACTTTGCTCCTGAGATAAAAGTTTATTAAGCCCTAATGGATACAAATGCTTAATTTTTTCCTTTACTCTTCATGTCTTTAAAGTTTTTCTAATCTTTCAACAATAATCTCATGAGGGCTCATTTCTTGCCCTAATGGACACAACTGCTCAATTTTTTCCTTTACCACTCACATCTTTAAAGCCTTTCCTAAACTTTCAATAAAAATCTCATGCTGGCTAATTTCTTGTCCCATAATTGCTGTTCACTTACCAAGGCTCAGCGACATGGCAGGTTCCCATGTTGCCAGGTCCTCTATTTTTTTTTCCTTTTTCTACTTTGGGCCCACAAACAGCATCCCTCACAAAGTCCTCCATTCTTGAGTCCCACGTTGGGGCACCACTTGTCCTGACCTGTGAGTAAGTCCATGGAGGCCCTAGAGGGGAAACGGGGATAAAAGGGAACACAAAGAATGGAGACAAGTCAGAAATCTGACCAAGTCTCATTTATTTAAGAAAAGAGTAACAAATATATAGGGTATTGGGGAGGAGGGAGTTGGGTTCTGTGACATCAGCAGGTAACTTAGCAACAGTGGCAAGACTGAGGGTTATAGGTTAATTCAAATTTTCAAATTTCCTGTACGGCTCTGCTTAACTACCAAACTTAACTCCTAGAGGGGGTTAAGGTGGTGCTGCCTGCAGATATAAGGTGGCAGTCAGTTACAGAGCTTCCCACATGTGGCTGCTTTAAGACTCAATGCCAAAGTGCAACTCTGAAAAATTGGTGATCAGTTAAATTTTTATACATGATAATGATTTTGTGATAGTTAAATTAAATAAAGGATCTTTTTCACCGCTATTATACAATGCCCTCACTTTTGCTAAATTCTTTTTTAAAAGTCTATCATCTTTGCAGATACAATGATATTTACTAGTACTTCCAGTGTCCTTTTTGAAGAAAGTGAAAACTAAATTTTGTATCATACATAAAAAATGATTTTTACTCTTTTTCTTCAACCACAAGCAAAGTGTGCACATGGTAGAGAAAAACTGCACCCCCATGATAGAGTTCACCTTCCTTGGACTGTCAGATGTCCCTGAACTGAGACCCATCCTCATCCTGATGTTCCTTCTCATCTGTGGCATCACTGTCTATGCCAACCTGAGCATGCTTGCACTGATCCAGGTCATCTCCAATTCCACACCCTTCTAAATAGCATTTCAGTGGACCCTATTTCCTGATCTATTCTATGTGTGGTTCTTTTTTTTTAATGTAGTGTATCAATGCCATCTATATTAGAAATTATAACCAACATTCTCTGCCTCATTTCCGTTATGCTCTTTTCTTGCCATTAGTTGTCTGCTTGTCTTCTTCATTCTGCTTTCTGTTCTATTCGTTGAGGCCTCTCTGCCACTGTTCCTGGAATCCTAGTGCTTTTCCCCCTCTCTAGAATGCCCTGCAGTATTCTCTGTAGAGTTGGATTGGTGGTTGCAAATTTCCTAATTTCCTCTTTGTCTTGAAAGCATCTTGTTTCTCCATTAATTTCTAGAGACAGTTTTTCAAGGTGTATCAATCTGGATTGGAGGTTATTTTCTTTCAGGGCTTGAAGTATTTCACTCCAAGATCTTCTTGAATTGATAGTTTGTGTCAAGAAGTCTGCTGTTGTTCTGATGGGCCTTCCTTTATAGGTTATCTCTTTCTTTTCTCTAACAGCTTTTAACATTCTGTTCTTATATTGAATTCTTAGGATCTTGAATATTATATGCCTGTGTGTAGCTCTGTTTTGGCTGTAGGTGTCTGGAGTTCTGTATGCCTCATTCATCTGAATTTCATTTCCTTTTCCTATATTTGGAAAGTTTTCCTTAATTATTTCTGTGAATAGCCTTTGTAGTTCCTTTGTTTGTCCCCCTGCTTCTTCATTCACATTCCTTATTCTTAAGTTATAGATTTTCTTATCATCTGTTAGTCTTTGTATTGTTACTGGTTGTTTCCTTGTTTTTAAAGTTTTTCCATTCATAAACCCACATTACAAACCTGTCCTCCAGTTTGGATAATCTATCCTTAGCTTCTTTCAAGCAGTTTGCCATCTTTCCATAGAGTTTTTAATTTCCTGGTACTCTCTTTGAATCTGCTTCATGTATTCTATACTTCCTTTTATTCTTCATTGAATGGTTCACTCCTTTGAGTGCTTCCATTCTTCCATCTGTGTCTTCTTGAGGTGTTCTAGGCATCACTTTTATTTATCTTCTATCTTGCTTTACTTAGCTAAATATTTCCCTTTTGAACTCGTCTATGATTTCCTGAAGGTATCTCTTTATGTTCACTTTATGGCACTTTATGTGCCACGTCTGATATTGCATGTTTGCTGTTCTTGGTCAGTGTTCTCATGGTTGGGACCTGGGGGCTTTTTGTTGTTGCTTCCTCTTCCCATCTTTTTTGTTTCTTCCATGAAGTCCCACTTTCTTTCATTATTGATAACAATTCTTCTGAAGTGTGCTGGCTAGGTGACTCTTCCCACTGCAGTGTGCTAGTGATTTGCAAACATGGACAGCATATGGTGGCCCCTCCCCTCAGTATCAGTCAACCTGCTCTGGCCTTCACTGCATTAATGTGGACCACCACCATACGGAATTGATTTCGAATAACCTATTGGGTCTCAGTCAAATTGTGTGACCCCGGCCAAGCTCACTCCACAAATTCCATTCAGGAGTCAAACTCTGCATGCTGTATTATGTTGAATTCTAAGTTGACTATCTCAGTGAGCCTCTGTAGCCTGCTGTTATCTCTCTGCCATCTTTGCTCCCTTCCCAGTGACATTTTTTCATGTTCAAAATAATAATAACAACAATGATGATGATGTGAGTAATAATGATAATTGGATACTATGATAATGATCTTGGAAGACAGAGAAATGTCATTCAACAAAACTAAGTTCCATAAAACTTGTTTCAAGCCACTTGTGCTTTTTCATAATTTTTAATGGAATGAGGACTATATCATAAATGAGTAGTTAATTTTAATTGCTTGCTCTGATGTCCCTGGAGGCAATCCATTTTCTCTAGGATGTTTCACCACAAGTGAGTTGCAGCAAGGATAGGAATATTAGCCATTCCTCCAAGTAAGCCTTCCAGAGGTGAAGGGAGGTTGCCTTTCCCACAGGCAAGTTTGTTCCTCCAGAGCTGAGAACACATGCATGATTCTTCCCATATAAAGTATCTATAAGATGCTTCAGCTTTTGTAGATTCCTCATGAGAAAACAGTTTAGGAAAATACATACTGTTTTATCCATTATGTACATGCATATACAGGGAACATGAGGTGTACTCTTTGTACACCTTTGTACGGGAGATCTGGCTTAGCTTCTCTTTTCTATTTCAGTGTCCTGGGAATGGGAAGGAGAGGGGTCTGAGAATTTTCAGCTATATGTACACATCTAGAGATTCATCCCCTTGCACCCATGGATTTTTAGAATTACCTAAAAGGAACATAGAATTTAAATGAAATTGAAAGAATGAAATGACCCATCGAGAAAAGCAGTAAAGATGGCAATCTAAATAAAATGGTATAATATGGGGAAAATTGGTCTCAGTGGGAAAGAATAGGAAGAAGATTCTAAATACTGCATTGCTCACATGTAAAGATAATACAAATTCCCTAATAGGTAAAATAATATTTTTGAAATATAGAATAATGTCATTTAAATTGCATTTTAATTGTATACTGAAATCCGATAGAAAAAGCCTTTAAATTCTGCCAATATCAAGGACATGATATATTAGTTCTTAAGTACAGCAATGTCTTCCATTCCTCTCCAAAAATGCATAAGCACATTTTTTATTTTCATAGTGAGATGTGACTAGTGACATTTTTGTTCTGGGAAATGAATAATAAGAGTTAGGACAGAGAGAATATACTGGAAAATATTGCCTTCTTTACAATGCTTAAATTTTGGATGTTTGAAAATATAGGACCATGGGTAGCATTTAAAGTGATGTACTTCCCTAAGTGCATAGTGAATGACCTCCTGCAATTTATCACTTAAATAAAAAAGCAATAAAGTCTTATCAGAAATGACTAGGTGATAGGTCTGATAAGAGCGTGGGATTCAACAAATTCCTTATTAATGCAGTGCTTACAGTAACAAGGCAAAGATTGGTCCAGGAGAACTTAATGTGTCAGTTGCCCTACTCTTCTGTGACTGTGAGTTATGTGTATGGTCTTACAAGCAAATATATAGAAGGCCAGATTAAATTTGGACTATAGCTTAAGAAAAATAATTTTAATATGTATGTATCTTATGAAATACTTGGATCTCACCCTTATCTTTCTGAAAGTGAAATTTAAGCAAGGTCCTGCAATTTATATGCAGATCCTACCTGAACCCTAGTCAGATAATTGTGAACAATCTCTGTGTAGTAAGGATTCTATTTTCATGAGTGACTTTTTAGCGCATTACAATTCTATTATTTCCATCTCTTTCCGTGAAAGGTAGTAGAGAAACACATTGAATGTTCTAGGTGACTTTATAGAAAACAGAGGAGCATAGAAAAACAAAATGTCTTTGTCTATGTTTATAAAGAGTTTTCATAATTACCCCTAAATGGGAACCTTCCTTTGCTATTGTATATGTACAACTTAATGACAGTACTGGTAAGGCATCTGTGGCCCCCACTATTTCCAAATTTTATAATTTTATCATGTAAAAAGTATCCTAAAGTTGGTCCAAAGAATTACAAAATTCAGTATTCAATGTGATGTTTATAAGGTTACGTGTCAAGATATCTATATGTTATAGAATTTAAAACCTGCCATTAAGAGATTCGTATTTGACTGGGAGTGAAGGACACTAGATTTATTGATTACCAATATTACTATTTTATCAGGCAACTCATGGCTTCTTAACTATCCACTTTGTTTATCTGTGGAAGAAAGCAGGTCAACAGATTAACTTTGTTAATCCAAAGGTAGAAGCAGTTAATGACTTTGATACCTTACATAAATAATTGTAATGAAGAATTATATTGCTACGCCCACAGTTATATCTTGATCAGTTATATCTATAAGTTATTTCAAATGCTTCTATAATTAGTAAATGACAAGTTATTTCATTTTCTAGATTGTTCTTTATTAAGCTCATGGCATTCAGTGACATTTGAATATTTCTCATTA
Source organism: Cavia porcellus (assembly GCF_034190915.1). Lineage (NCBI taxonomy): Eukaryota > Metazoa > Chordata > Mammalia > Rodentia > Caviidae > Cavia > Cavia porcellus. Next base: position 65,884,650 of record NW_026947505.1, read on the forward strand.
GAATTTATTACTTGCTACCATTCTAATGGCAAGAGTCAATAATTCTTTGGCAGCAATTATATTTTTCAATAGTAGCAAAAATTTTAAGATGATAATGTGCATCAATGAAGCTCTTTCCATTTCAATACCTTACAAATAGCAGGATAATTTAAAAGTCTATGATGTTTCACTCTTCATTCTACAGAGGGGAAAGTTAAGCATGGTCGATGTGTCAATTATTTTCCATATTTTTTTCCAAGACTGATTTTCAGATCTCTTCCAAAAGGACACATGTTTCAGACAGAGAGAAATGTAACTTCTGAGGCCACATTCACCCTCGTGGGCTTCTCAGATTACCCAGAACTGAAGGTTCTCCTCTTTTGCTATTTGTGTTGATCTACAGCTTTAGTGTTGTAGGGAATCTTGGAGTGACTGTTTTTTTTTTAATCAAAATTTACCTAAAATTGCACATCCCCATATATTTTTTTCTAAGCCATCTCTCATTGGAGAACTTGTGCTATTCTACTATTGTTCCCAAGATGCTGGTGAACCTATTTGTGGAAGACAGAAATCTCTCTTTCACAGGTGCATGGCACAGTTCTTTCTCTTCTGCACCTTTGTAGTGACTGAGCTAGTTCTGTTTGCTATGATGGCCTACCACTGCTTGTGCAATCCACTGTTCTACATGTTTTGTGCCCTACTGTGCTTTGATCATATATATGGGGAGTAGTGTGCACCTTGATGCTTATGTTGTGATTTAAAATTATATTTTGGGGGTTTGTACACAATCATTCACTTCTTATATGAGTTATCCTCATCAATATCACTGTATTTCTCTGATTCTCAACTCAGACAGTTGCTTCTTCTCATGGTTGCCACTTTTAATGAGATAAGCACACTGCTCATCATCCTCACGTTCTTTGTGTTCATCATCAACACCACATTGAAGATGCAACCATCCAGGGGACACTGCAAAGTCTTCTCCACCTGTGGGTCCCACCTAACAGCCATCACTGTCTTGCAAGGCACCATCCTGGTCCTCAACTGTGTGCACAACTCTCAGAAATCCATGTGCACAGTTAGAGGGGCTCTGTGTTTTATGTGGTAGTGAACTCCATGCTGAACCCGTGGATCCACAGTGTAAGAATAAGGAAATGAAAGACACAGTCCACAAGATAATGAACACAAAATTGTTTCATGTTGGTTATATGCAGTAGCTTACATATAACTTGCCTATTTTGCAACAGTTTGCTTTTTAAGAGAAAAGCTGTACATCAAGAGTTCATTTTGAAAGTGTCTTTGGGCTTTCAGAAAAAGAAATAATTTTGCAATGGAATGAATATGAGTTTCAGATCAGAGAAACTATACTTGTCTTGGATTGTATATTTCACAAAATGTTCTATCTTTCTCTACAAAATGATGCCATCTAGTTTAGTTCCTGAGTCAATAATGTGGAGCTCTCACTAATGCTGGCACCATCATTCATATGCTGTACCAGAGTATCCTGGGGAAATGTTACCACCCTGGTGTTCCAGGTAACTCAAAGTTTAGAAGAAATAAACCACCAGCTATTTTGGTAACATAGAAATAGATAGAAGCTAGGGAAAGGCAAGAGTGACTATGTTGGTAGTGAGAGTGATCTTGAATCCATTGAAAGTATAGTAGAGATTTTTTCATGGTTTCAGGCAGCTGCAACTTGTCCTAAAGATATATCAGGTTTATTTAGCAGTTAGGCTTTATTCAGAGTGAACTGTCATTTAGGAGTATAGATAATATTCCAGGCTGACTGTGTCATTGTGGAAATGCTTTCAATAATATCTTAAGCATTTCACTTTCTGTACTCTTTGTGTATGATATATATCATAACATCCAACCAACAAAGCACATTAGAACTTAACATTCCAGTTGTTCTAAATTTTTCTTTCAGAAAACATTCCCAGAATGGAGAGCAAAAGTGTGAATAAGACTGTAAATTTTTCAATGGCTTTTTTACAACATTAACAGAAATAGACATCATGCATTGATGTTTGATATTTGTGGTTTTTGTCTATTATATACTAATCAGCAGAAATATTCCCAGTGAAACCTAAAGAAGAGCAAATGACAAGTCTCTACATGGGGACCTTGTAGGCAAGCTTTGTCAATCATCAGTGGAGCTGTGATCAGTACTGGGAGTAACTATCCTGATTGGTATTGAAAGTTCTCTCAAATTAGCTGTCACTTTGGATCAGAACCAGAATGAAAAATAAAGGCTGGGCCTACTGTGTGGGGGTAGAAAGGTCTGATACTCCATCTTCATTGTAATATTTCTTGAAAGAATATCTCAGAAATATTTGTTTAATTCTGAAATTTCCTAGTATTCCATGCATCTTTTTTTTTTCTTTTGGTCTAATTTAAATTTTACTTGGGTAACTTTTATGATGTAATTTGCTTATGGTATATACTTTGAACTTCAATGAAATTCAAGATAACTCAGAAAAATGGTGAGAAGAAATTCTGTCCCATTAGCAAAGATGAAATGAAAAGAATGGGCTTATATGAAATAGAAATACTCTTTGATGACTAGATAAGCTTATCATGATAAATGAAAACCACATTTTTGAGTTCATATTTGGATAAACAGTGACAAACTATGTTGTTTTACTTGCTCATAAATAAATTTGGTTCCATTATAGAGGGTAACATTTAACTACATATCTGTCTGTCTATCTGTCTATCTATCTATACATCTCTATTGCACTCCTGGGAATGGACCCACATACCTCACACATTGTAGGCAGGAGGTCTACTAGTAAACTGCATCCCCAGCTTCCTGAACTTTTTAAAATTGATATTAAGCTTACCTTAAGTATTGGTAAGATTAATATAAAATTTATATTTTTTTCTTAAATTGATTGATGAGAAATTCATTTAAATAAATTCTTAGATACCTTCTTTGAATTGTAAGCATGGTTACATTCTGTTCAGTAAAAGAGGTATCTCACACAATGTTATTCTGAGAAAGTAGAGACATACTGTGTATGGCTTAAGAGCTCTGATTAATGAATTAAAATTTTTGGTGATATTATTAGGATAATAAGTTGAGGCAAATTCACAAAGCATTGACATATTCAGCAAAAAATTCTATAAAATTTTATGTTTGTAATTCTCTTATATAAAATTTACTCATATCTTTGTAAGTTATATGTGATATACAAAATGTGATTAATTTTTATTTCATTTATTTATTTATATGTTTTTAAAAATATCTCATTTTGAATATCTACCTAATTGCTTAAAATTTCACTTAAAATGAAAAATATTCATAAGAGTTTGATTTATTTCACTTATGAGTATGACCTCAAGCTGTGCCCGTTTATTTATAAATATCTCAATCTGATCATTTTTTATAGCTGAGTAGTAATCCATTGTATAAATATACAACAACTTTTTTATCCATTCCTCAGTTGATGGACACTTAGGTTGTTTCCAGGATCTGGCTATTACAAATTGTGCTGTTATAAACATGGGTGCACATATATCACTGTGGAATGATATGTACAGTTCTGGGAATATGCCTAGAAGTGGAATAGCTGGAATAAATGGGACTTCCAATTCCAGATTTTTGAGAACTCTCCAAACTGACCTCCACAATGGTTGCACCAGTCTACATTCTCACCAACAGGGCAGGAGAGTTCCTTTCCCCCCACAGCCCCTCCAGCATTTGTTGTTGGTAGTTTTTGATCCTGGCCATTCTTTCAGGAATGATATGGAATCTCAGTGTGGTTTTAATTTGCATTTCTCTAATGATTAATGATGAACATTTTTTCATTTATTTATTTGAAATTTGTATTTCTTCATCTGAGAATTGTGCATTCATCTGATACCCATATTTGCATTGGATCTTCGAATTTGGGGGCTCTGGTTTTTTTTTTTTTTAATTCTTTGTATGTTTTAGACAGAAATCCTTTGTCTGAGGGACAATTAATTAAAAATTTTTCCCAGTTTGTGGGTTTTCTATGTGGGTTTTCACTATGCTGGAGATTTCTTTTGATTTGCAGAAACTTTTAAATAAGAGTTGATCCCAGTTACTGATTCTGGGAAGTATTTCCCGTGTGGTTTGGATCCTGTTCATGAATTCTCTACTAACTCCTATGTCTTCAAGATTTTTATCCAATTTGTCTTCCAATAGATTTAGAATTTACATTTTAATATTCATATATTTGATCCACTTAGTTTTTAATTTAATACATTATGGTAAGCCTGGATCTAGTTTTATTTTTCAGCATATGGAGAGCCAGTTTTTCCAACACCATTTACTAAGGAGACTGTCATTCTTTCAGTGTATACATTTTGCCCATTTATCAAAAGGTGGTTGAGTGTATTTGTAGTTGTGGTTGTATCTTCTAACCTATTCCACTGATCTTCAGATCTGTTTTTATTCCAGTACCATGTTGATTTTTACTATAGTTGCTTTGTAGTATAACTTCAAGTCAGAAATTGTGATGCATCCTGCCTTGCCTTTGCGGCTTAGAACTGTCTTTGTTATTCTAGGTCTCTTCTGGTTCCAGATGAATTTTAGGCATTATTTATCTAGACCTATGAGGTATTTTGATAGTATTTTCATTGGGATTGCATTGAATCTATATGAAACTTTTTGAGAATGGCTATTTTCACAATATTGATTCTTCCTATCCATGAGCAAGGGATATCTTTCCATTTCCTGAGATCCTCTTCAATTTCTTTTTTCAATGTATTATAATTTTCCCTATATAGATCTTTCAACTCTTTCACGAGAATCGTTCCTAAATATTTCATTTCTTTTAGTGGCTAGTGTAAAGTGTGTGGCTTCTCTTACTTCTCTCTCTGTGATTTTGTTGTTAGAGTATATAAATGCTATTGATTTTTGAGTAGTGATTTTGTATCCAGCTACATTGCTGAATTTATTTATTATACCTAGGAGTCTTTCAATGGAGTTTTGTTGGTCTTCTATGTAGAGTACTATGTTATCCACAAATAATGATAATTTAGCTTCTACTTTTACTATGTTTACCCCTTTTATTTCTCTTTCTTGTCTAATTCCTCTAGCTAGTATTTCCTGTAGTATATTAAATAGGAGTGGTGATAAGAGAGACCCTTATCTCATGCCTGACTTTAAGGTAAAGGCTTTCAGTTTTTGGCCATTTAATATGATACTGGATGTTGGTTTGTCATATATGGCCCTTATTATATTGAGTTAAAGTCCATCTATTCCAATTTTCTGTACAATTTTTGTCATAAATAAATGTTGGACTTTATCAAATGATTTTTATGCATCTATATAGATGACCATGTGATTCTTACTTTTGGATTTATTGATGTGGTGGATTACATTTATTGATTTACAAATGTTGAACCATCCCTTCAGGCCTGGGATGAAACCCCCTTAGTCATATTGTATACTCTTTTTGATGATTTACCAGTTTCTATTTGCCAATATTTTATTGAGGATTTTTGCATCTCTGTTCATTAGGAAGATTGGACTTTAGTTCCCCTTTTTAGTTGGATCTTGTTTCCTAGTGTAATATTGTTTTGAAGTTTTATAATGTTTTCATTCATTAATTGGAATGGTTTTATTCTGGAGTGTTTTATTTTATTTTATTTTATTTTTATTTTATTTAAAAGGAAAAAAAGAAAAAACAATACAAAACAAAGCGGTGTAAGGGTACAAGTAATACAGAACTACAAAAAAAAAGTAAGAAATTACCAATTAATAGATTACATATTATCATTTTAGAGATAGTTGCTCAAATCACAGTATCAAAGCATAAAAAGTGGACATTCAAACAGTGAGATTGCAAACAGTTGTGTTCAATGATCCAACCAAAAACATTAATATGGTCAGCTATTTAACACCCCTAAACACACTTGCTGTTGTATCCTTTAGAGCTCTTTTTTTCCCTCTCTTTTTTACAACAAAATTTGCACATTTTGGGTTGTATTACTCCTTAGTTGTTATTAATTTTGGGGGGGGGAGAGAATAAAGTCAAATATGACAAAACAAAGTTGTCAGTCAAAACCAAGGATAGACATAGCACATGATGTAAAACAGAGTACAAGGTTATCAACAATGGTTATCAACAATGTCTCTTGTTTCCTTAAAAAGAATTGTCGAGAGGAGGAGCTGGGCAGATCTGGGGTGCCCTCACTGGCCTCTCTGCGTGTCTGGAGGACTCTGGATATCTGCGCCCAGACTGCTGGAGTTCCCTCAGGCTTCCAGGTGCAGTGAAGGGGAGAGGTGGGTTTGAGGCTTCCACATCAGCCTCCCCATTCCCGGCTTCACTTGGAGACCTGCTGAGCTCCCCATAGGTGGGCTGGCCCACACTACCAGCCTAGCCCAGCCTGTTTAGCTGCCGCGCCTGGCCATAGGCCTGCAGAGGAGGAGCTGGGCAGATCTGGGGTGCCCTCACCGGCCTCTCTGCGTGTCTGGAGGACTCTGGATATCTGCGCCCAGACTCCTGGAGTTCCCCCAGGCTTCCAGGTGCAGTGAAGGAGAGAGGTGGGTTTGAGGCTTCCACATCAGCCTCCCCATTCCCGGCTTCACTTGGAGACCTGCTGAGCTCCCCATAGGTGGGCTGGCCCACACTACCAGCCTAGCCCAGCCTGTTTAGCTGCCGCGCCTGGCCATTGGTCTGCAGAGGAGGAGCTGGGCAGATTTGGGGTGCCTGCATCAGCCTCTCCATGTGTCTGGAGGACTGTGGATACCTCTGCAACCAGGGAGGGTCCACAGGTTCCTGAAGCACTGTGGCCTGTGGTGAGTACCCTAACCCGGCTGCGATTGAAGAACTGTGGAGCTTCCAAGGGGCAGGTGGGCGCACAGTGTCCCTGAGGCCCAGCTTGTCTGGAACTGCAGAGTTCTGAGCAGGCAGAGGAGGGCCACTGGTTCTGTAGGCCTAATGTCTTGGGGTAGCGCGGCGCCAGAGTCTCAGTAGCTCCAAACATAGAAGGGGATTTTCAACAGACCCTGAGGAAGCTTTCAAATAACACTTGAAACACAGAAATATAGGAAAATGACAAAACGAAAGACCAAATTACAACCTCAAACCTCCAGCCCATCTCAAGAAACCCTAGGAGCGATGTATACAGAAGAAAATATATCCCATCCACCTCATATATTGGACACAATAGCCACTGAAATTGACAAGCAACTCCAGGAAGCTTTAAAGAAATTCAAACTCGAAATAATCTCCCAGATAAAAGAAGAAATGATAAAAGAAATGAAAGAGATTCTAAATATATCTGAAGAAAACACAGATAAAAAATTGGAGGAACTAAACAAAAAGATAGAATCCCTAGACGAGCAATATAAGAAACAAACAGAATACATAATGCAGATGCACAGAGATATACAGGAAATAAAAAACTCCACTGAAAGTTGTAAAAACCGCCTTAATGAAAGTGAAGATAGAATTTCAGACCTTGAAGACAGGATTGCAGCTAGTGAACAGGAAAGGAAAGATCTTTTGAAAATAACAAGGAACCAGGAAACAACAATTCAACAACTGCAAGACGATGCAAAGAAGAATAACATAAGAATGATAGGGATTAATGAAAGAGAGGGAGACAACATGAAGGATGTCAGGAGGATATTTAGAGAAGTAATAGCTGAAAATTTCCCAAGCATGAGATCAGAAACTGACATCAGGATCAGTGAAGCATATAGAACTCCAAACAGTCATAACCAAAATAAAACTACACCCAGACATATAATAATCACCATCCCAGAAATCCAACACAAGAATAGATTAGTAAAAGCTGTCAGAGAGAAAAGACAGATCACTTATAAAGGAAAACCTATCAGAATCACAGCAGACCTCTCAGCACAAACAATAAAGTCAAGAAGAGCATGGAGTAAAGTATTCCAGATCCTAAAGCAAAATGATTTCCAACCAAGACTGATATATCCTGCAAAACTATCATTCAAAATAGATGGTGCAATATGATACTTCCATGACAAAGAACAGCTGAAGAACTTCATGAACACCAAACCAACCCTGCAAAAAATATTGAAAGACAGTTTAGATACACAAAGGAAAAAAGCACTAAGCAAAGCAAATAATTAAACAGAACAGAAAGATAAAGATGCAACAGCAGAGAGATAACATTCCTACAATTAACCAGCATTTAACAGTAATAACCATTAATGTAAATGGTCTCAATGCACCAATCAAAAGAAACAGACTAGCAGAATGGATCAAGAAACAAAATCCAACCATATGCTGTTTACAGGAAACCCATCTAACCCAGAAAGATACTCACAGACTGAAAGTCAAAGGATGGAAAACAATTCTTCATGCAGCAGGAATCCAAAAAAAGGCAGGAGTAGCCATTCTGTTTGCAGACAACGTGAACTTTAAACCAACAATGACCATAAAGGACAAAGAAGGTCACTACATACTTGTAAGGGGAAAACTCCAAGAGGAAGAGATAACTATCTTAAATATATACCCACCAAACTCCAGAGCACCCAGTTATATAAAACAATTATTAACAGAAATGAAAACTCAAATTATCCAAATGTTTTATCCAAATATTTCAAGGAAAAAGACACTATGGTAACTACTATTAAGTCAGGTTATAAGGTGGTGAAGTACTAGGTTGTTGAAACAGTCATGCTGTGACCTCTATTGTTATATTGTTATGTCCTGTTTTATCTCAATCCCCCCTTATTGTTTCAAAAAAAATTATTTAGTCATTTCTTATGTTTGTCTTAATTAAAGAAAAAATTCAAAAAAATTAGGATATATAAATAGTAACTCTTTTTGATTTCCTATTAACTTGTTTTGAAGTCCTGTAGTACTCCCACGATCTTGTTTTGACTGATTAGACTCTGTTCCATTCTATATGATAGTATCAAGTTTGAAGACATAGGCAACTACTTTGAAGACAATAAGATTCACTAAGATACCCATTCTGGTTTGACTATTGTCTTCTTTGGAAGTCCTGTAATGTTTACAATGCCTAAGTTTTATTGGTCTTGTTCTCTACTGTTTTGTCCAACTTTATAATATCTAATGAGATAGACAATTCTTTTTAAGGAAACAAGGGACAACGTTGATAACCATTGTTGATAAACTTGTACTCTGTTCTACACCATGTGCTATGTCTATCCTTGGTATTGACTGACAGCTTTGTTTTGCCATATTTGACTGTATTCTTCCCCCCCCCAAGAAAGTAATAAGCACTAAGGAGTAATAAAATCCAAGATGTGTAAATTTTGTTGTAAAAAAGAGAGGGAAAAAAAAAGAAAAAGAGCTCTAACGGATATAACAGCAAGTGTGTTTGGGGGTGTTAAATAACTGACTTTATCAATGTTTTTGGAACATTGAACACAGCTGTTTGCAGTCTCCCTGTTTGAATGTCCACCTTGTGTTCTTTGATACTGTGATTTGAGGAACTATTTTCAAGAAGATAGTGTGTAATCTACTAGCAGGTGATTTCTTACTGTTATGTTTTTTTGTTTTGTTTTGTTTTGTTTTGTTTTGTTTTTGTAGTTCTGTATTGCGTGTACCCTTACGCCGCTTTGGTTTGTTTTGTGTTTTTCTCTTTTTCCTCTTAAAAAAAAAAAAGAATTGTCTATCTCATTAGGTATTATGAAGTTGAACAAAACAGTAGAGAACAAGACCAATAAAACTTAGGCATTGTAAACATTACAGAACTTCCAAAGGAGACAATAGTCAAACCAGAATGGGCATTTTAGTGAATCTTATTGCCTTCAAAGTAGTTGCCTATGCCCTCAAACTTGATACTATCATACAGAATGGAACAGAGTCTAATCAGTCAAAACAAGATAGTGGGAGTATTACAGGACTTCAAAACAAGTTAATAGGAAATCAAAAAAAGTTACTATTATATATCCTGCTAATTTTTTAAATTTTTCCCCTTAATTAAAAAAACATAAGTAAAAACTAATTTTTTTAATGAATAAGGGAGAGATTGAGATAAAACAGGACATAACAATATAACAATACAGGTCAAATCATGACAGTTTCAGCAACCTAGTGCTTCACCACCAAATAACCCGACTTAATAGTAGTTACCATAGTGTCTGTCTTTTTCCTTGAAATATTTGAATAAAACTTCATATACTATAGCTTCAAATATTTCCATATCAAGAAGCCCAGAATAAAGCCTTTCCAATTAATGAGTGAAAACTTTGTAAGGCTTCAAGGACACATAATGGGGAATCATGATTACCACATATTTTTATATATTTGAATCATTACTTACATTAGGGAAACTATTCGGTATTCACACATGTGAGATTGATTTATTTCACTAATGAGTATGGTCTCAAGCTGTGCCCATTTATTGATAAATATCTCAATGTGATCCTTCTTTATAGCTGAATAATATTCCATTGTATAGAAATGCCACAACTTTTTTATCCATTCCTCAGTTGATGGACACTTGGGTTGTGTCCAAGATCTGGCAATTACAAATTGTGTGCTATAAAAATAGGTGCACATATATCACTGTGGTATGATGCTTTCAGTTCTTCTGGGAATATGCCTAGAAGTGGAATAGCTGGAATATATGGGACTTCCAATCCCAGCTTTTTGAGAAATCTCCAGAACCTCCACAAAGGATGCACCAGTCTACACTCCACCAACAGTGTAGGAGAGTTCCTTTTTCCCCACAGCCTCTCCAGCATTTATTGTTGTTGGTTTGCTTGATCCTGTCCATTCTTTCAGGAGTGAGATGGTATCTCAGTGTGGTTTTAATTTGCATTTCTCTAATGACCAATGATGATGAACATTTTTTCATGTATTTATTTGCCATCTGCATTTCTTCATCTGAGAAGTGCGTATTCATCTCAGATGCCCATTTTTGGATTGGATCTTTGAATTTTGGGGGTCTGGGTTTTTTAAATTCTTTATGTTTTAGACAAGAGTCCCTTGTCTGAAAGAGAGTTCACTAAAATATTTTCCCAGTTTGTGGGTTTTCTTTTCACTATGCTGGAGATTTCTTTTGACATGCAGAAACTTTTTAATAAGAAGTGGTCCCAGTTATTGATTCTGGGAAATATTTCCTGTGCGGTTTGAGTACTGTTCATGAATTCTCTACCTAATCCTATGTCTTCAAGGTTTCTACCCAATTTGTCTTCCAATAGATTTAGTGTTTCTGTTTTAATATTCAGATCTTTGACCCATTTAGATTTTAATTTAGTATATGGTGATAGACATAGGTCTAGCTTTAGTTTTCGGCAAATGGAGAGGCAGTTTTTCCAGCACCATTTATTAAAGAGACTGTCATTCTTCCAGTGAACCTGCTTGGCTCCTTTATCAAAGATAAGGTGGTTGAGTGTGTTTGTAGTTGTGGTTGTATCTTCTAATCTATTCCATTGATCTTTGGCTCTGTTTTGATTCCAATACCATGTTGATTTTACTACTGTAGCTTTGTAGTATAACTTCAAGTCAGGGATTGTGATGCCTCCTGCTTTGTCTTTGCTGCTTAGAACTGCCTTTGTTATTCTAGATCTCTTCTGGTTCCAGATGAAATTTAGGAGTGATTGCTCTAGATCTGTAAGGTATGTTGATGGTATTTTTATTGGGATTGCATTGAATCTGTATAACAGTTTTGGGGAGAATGGCCAGTTTCACAATGTTTGTTCTTCCTATCCATGAGCAAGGGATGTCTTTCCATTTTCTGAGATCATCTTCAATTTCTTTTTCAGTGTATTATAATTTTCACTGTATAAGTCTTTCACTTCTTTCGTAAGAGTAATTCCTAAATATTTCTTTCTTTCTTTCTTTCTTTCTTTTTTTTTGCTTGCTAATGTGAAGAGTGTAATTTCACTTATTTCCCTCTCTATGATTTTGTTGTTCATGTATAGGAATGCTATTGATTTCTGAATATTGATTTTGTATCCAGCCACATTACTGAATTGATTTATTGTATCTAAGAGTCTTTCAATGGAGTTTAGGGGGTCTTCTATGTAGAGTATCATGTCATCTGCAAACAATGATAATTTAACTTCTTTTCCTATCTTTACCCCTTTTATTTCTCTCTCTTGCCTAATTGCTCTGGCTAGTACTTCCAGTACTATATTAAATAGGAGTGGTGATAAAGGACATCCTTGTCTTGTGCCTGATTTTAAAGTAAAGGCTTTCAATTTTTGGCCATTTAGTATGATGCTGGCTGTTGGTTTGTGATAAATGGCTTTTGTTATATTGAGGTAAAGACCATCTATTCCAATTTTCTGTAAAGTTCTTATCATGAATAAATGTTGGACCTTATTGAAGGCTTTTTCTGCATCTATAGAAATGATCATGTGATTCTTACTTTTGGCTTTATTGATATGGTGGATTACATTTATTGATTTATGTATGTTGAACCATCCTTGCATTCCTGGGATGAATCCCACTTGGTCATGGTGTATAATCTTCTTGATGATTTGCTGCATCCTATTTGCCAATATTTTATTGAGGATTTTTGCATCTGTGTTCATTAGGGAGATCCGTCTATAGTTCTGTTTTTTAGTTGGGTCTTTCTCAGGTTTTGGTACTAGAGTAATATTTGCTTCCAGGAATGACTTAGGAAGGATTGCTTCCCTTTCAATTTCATTGAATAGTTTGAGGAAAGTTGGCATTAGGTCTTCTTTGTATTTCTTGTAGAATTCTGCAGCGAATCCATCTGGGCTTGGGCTCTTCTTGGTAGGTAAGGACTTAATTACATTTTCAACTTCATTAACAGAGACTGGGTTATTCAACAGTTTTACATCCTCTTGATCTAGCTTTGGTACTTCATATGTTTCTAAGAATCTGTCTATTTCTTCTGTGTTATCAAACTTTTGAGAGTAGAGGTTTTCAAAATAGGTGTTGATGATCTTCTGTATTTCTACATAGTCTAGTGATTTCACCTTTTTCATTTCTTATTGCATGAATTTGAGCTTTTTCTTCCCTTTTTAAAATAAGATTGGCTAGAGGCTTATCTATTTTATTTATTCTTTCAAAGAACCAACTCTTTGATTCGTTGATTCTTTGGATTGTTTTCTTAGTCGCTATTGCATTGATTTCTGCTCTGATTTTTATAATTTCCTCTCTTCTTTTGGCTTTGGGCTTGACTTGCTCTTTTCTTTCCAGCTGTTTGAGGTGTAGCATCAAGTTGTTTATTTGTATTCGTTCTGTTTTCCTGATGTGGGAACTCAGTGCAATAAATTTTCCTCTGAGGACGGCTTTCATTGCATCCCACAAATTCCGATAAGTTGTATCTGCATTTTCATTTTCTTTTAGGTATTGATTAATTTCTTCTTTAATTTCTTCTGTGACCCACTGATTACTCAAGAGTGTGTTTTTCAGTTTCCGTGTGTTTGCGGGACTTTTGCAGTATCTTTTATCAGTAATTTCTAATTTCAGAGCCCTATGATCCGATAACATGCAAGGGATGATTTCAACTCTTTTGCATTTGTTTAAATATGTTCTGTGTGCTAATATATGGTCTATTTTAGAGAATGATCCATGTACTGCTGAGAAGAATGTGTATTCTGATGTTGTTGGGTGGAACATTCTGTATATGTCTATCAAATCCATTTGTTCGCAGGTGTGATTCAGTTCTGTTATTTCTTTTCTCATTTTCTGTCTGGTTGATCTGTCCCTTGGTGTCAATGACATATTAAGGTCTCCTGTTACAAATGTGTTACTGATAATTTGAGTTTTCATTTCTGTTAATAGTTGTTTTATATAACTGGGTGCTCTGGAGATTGGTGCATATATATTTAAGATAGTTATCTCTTCCTCTTGGAGTTTTCCCTTTACGAGTATGTAGTGACCTTCTTTGTTCTTTATGGTCATTGTTGGTTTAAAGTTCACGTTGTTTGCAAACAGAATGGCTACTCCTGCCCTTTTTTTGGATTCCTGCTGCATGAAGTATTGTTTTCCATCCTTTGACTTTTAGTCTGTGAGTATGCTTCTGGGTTAGATGGGTTTCCTGTAAACAGCATATGGTTGGATTTTGTTTCTTGATCCATTCTGCTAGTCTGTTTCTTTTGATTGGTGCATTGAGACCATTTACATTAATGGTTATTACTGTTAAATGCTGGTTTATTGCTGACATGTTATCTCTCTGCTGTTGCATCTTTATCTTTCTGTTCTGTTTAATTATCTGCTTTGCTTAGTGGTTTTTTTCCTTTGTGTATCTAAACTGTCTTTCAATATTTTTTGCAGGGTTGGTTTGGTGTTCATGAAGTTCTTCAGCTGTTCTTTGTCATGGAAGTATCGTATTTCACCATCAATTTTGAATGATAGTTTTGCAGGATACATCAGTCTAGATTGGTAATCATTTTGCTTTAGGATCTGGAATACTTAGGGTTAGGGTTAGGGTTAGGGTTAGGGTTAGGGTTAGGGTTAGGGTTAGGGTTAGGGTTAGGGTTAGGGTTAGGGTTAGGGTTAGGGTTAGGGTTAGGGTTAGGGTTAGGGTTAGGGTTAGGGTTAGGGTTAGGGTTAGGGTTAGGGTTAGGGTTAGGGTTAGGGTTAGGGTTAGGGTTAGGGTTAGGGTTAGGGTTAGGGTTAGGGTTAGGGTTAGGGTTAGGGTTAGGGTTAGGGTTAGGGTTAGGGTTAGGGTTAGGGTTAGGGTTAGGGTTAGGGTTAGGGTTAGGGTTAGGGTTAGGGTTAGGGTTAGGGTTAGGGTTAGGGTTAGGGTTAGGGTTAGGGTTAGGGTTAGGGTTAGGGTTAGGGTTAGGGTTAGGGTTAGGGTTAGGGTTAGGGTTAGGGTTAGGGTTAGGGTTAGGGTTAGGGTTAGGGTTAGGGTTAGGGTTAGGGTTAGGGTTAGGGTTAGGGTTAGGGTTAGGGTTAGGGTTAGGGTTAGGGTTAGGGTTAGGGTTAGGGTTAGGGTTAGGGTTAGGGTTAGGGTTAGGGTTAGGGTTAGGGTTAGGGTTAGGGTTAGGGTTAGGGTTAGGGTTAGGGTTAGGGTTAGGGTTAGGGTTAGGGTTAGGGTTAGGGTTAGGGTTAGGGTTAGGGTTAGGGTTAGGGTTAGGGTTAGGGTTAGGGTTAGGGTTAGGGTTAGGGTTAGGGTTAGGGTTAGGGTTAGGGTTAGGGTTAGGGTTAGGGTTAGGGTTAGGGTTAGGGTTAGGGTTAGGGTTAGGGTTAGGGTTAGGGTTAGGGTTAGGGTTAGGGTTAGGGTTAGGGTTAGGGTTAGGGTTAGGGTTAGGGTTAGGGTTAGGGTTAGGGTTAGGGTTAGGGTTAGGGTTAGGGTTAGGGTTAGGGTTAGGGTTAGGGTTAGGGTTAGGGTTAGGGTTAGGGTTAGGGTTAGGGTTAGGGTTAGGGTTAGGGTTAGGGTTAGGGTTAGGGTTAGGGTTAGGGTTAGGGTTAGGGTTAGGGTTAGGGTTAGGGTTAGGGTTAGGGTTAGGGTTAGGGT